>NC_090436.1:267616002-267942062 GCF_031143425.1 Pleurodeles waltl
GAGCAGGGTGGGGGATGGAAGACATCCCTGGTGATTGAGTTACCTAGCTCTAATAGCAGCATTACTTGACGGAGGCTTTTTTGATTTGAAATAAGCTGCAAATTGTTTTAAACACAAGCCCTAGAAGGCACTACGTAATAAAGCACATTTTTGCTGTATATACTTTCCCAGGATTGGGAACGCCCAGTTTGTCGATTAGTCCTCTGCAACACAAAACCACTCTTAAATGGAACCTAAAGGGATCACAATTTCAAACTGTCTGTGAGAGAATTAGTTGGGTCCCTAACCAGACTCCCAACATATGCCCTAGGACTGGCAGACTGAACTGCTTAATGCTCGACCCAATTTGAAGCCAATACACATGTTTACCAAATGGATCCCTTTTGATAGGAAAAATTACCAGTACATGGCTTGGCATGCGCAGGGAGAAAAAGGGGGAGTAAACGAACCAAAACTGTACCAAATGTCCAGAAACGCATTTTAAATAGAATGAATCAAATGTAATCTTTTTGTGGTCAAAATAAACTCTTAATTGCTTTACACTAAAGACTAAGATGGCACTATGAAATAAAGATCGCTTTTGGTATACCTGCGTTATGATGATCAGGTAGGCAAAGTTTGTTGATCTCTCTACTGCAGCAGAGAAATACTCCTAACTGTTGTGAGAAAGTGGATAATTAGAGGAGATGGCTGGGAGTCCACCACAAATAATGATATCACTATCTTGTTAGGTCCAGTAAAGTTTCAGTAATTTAAACTTGAGCTCAAACCCTGGTAGCTATGGCAGAAAGGATACTGACTTACCTTAAATAAATGAGTATGAGCATTTAGAAATACCAACACCTAAAAATAGAGAATTTCATGAAAAAAAAATGACAAAAATCCAATAATGGGAACCGGAGATATGAATTTGCCACCTGAGGTCTAATGGTCACCCTAGACTTAGACGTAAGTGCATTTGGAAGTCTATCACAATGGTGACATCAACTAGTTTAAACCTAGTTGGAGGTTTTACCTTGGACCTTAGTCTTTTCTCTGGAAGTCAAAGGCCTTCAATGGAGTAAGGAGAACGCTGTATCCAAGAAGAGCTCCGCAATGTTGGATAGGTATCGGACGACATCCCAACAAAGCCATTGGTTTAGTCAGAAAATGCTTAGAGTGGGAAAATGTGAAATTCACTCCAATGGAAGTCCTCTCGCCAGCTGGATACTTTTGAAGCTTTCGCATGGTCAGGTTTTCTGCATTCAAACAGTCACTGGAGGTTGGATTCCTCCACCTAGGCAAGGCTGCCAGCTGTAGCCATAGAAGACTCCATGAGGTCAGGTAACATCTGTAAGGAAATGCCTCCTTGGCATGGTTACCCCCTGACTTTTTGCCTTTGCTGATGCTATGTTTTGAATTGAAAGTGTGTGGAGGCCTGCTAACCAGGCCCCAGCACCAGTGTTCTTTCCCTAACCTGTACTTTTGATTCCACAATTGGCACACCCTGGCATCCAGGTAAGTCCCTTGTAACTGGTACCCCTGGTACCAAGGGCCCTGATGCGAGGGAAGGTCTCTAAGGGCTGCAGCATATCTTATGCCACCCTGGGGACCCCTCACTCAGCACAGACACACTGCTTGCCAGCTTTTGTGTGCTGGTGAGAACAAAACGAGTAAGTCGACATGGCACTCCCCTCAGGGTGCCATGCCAACCTCACACTGCCTATGCAGTATAGATAACTCACCCCTCTAGTAGGCCTTACAGCCCTAAGGCAGGGTGCACTATACCATAGGTGAGGGCACCAGTGCATGAGCACTGTGCCCCTACAGTGTCTAAGCCAAACCTTAGACATTGTAAGTGCAGGGTAGCCATAAGAGTATATGGTCTGGGAGTCTGTCAAACACGGACTCCACAGCACCATAATGGCTACACTGAAAACTGGGAAGTTTGGTATCAAACTTCTCAGCACAATAAATGCACACTGATGCCAGTGTACATTTTATTGTGAAATACACCCCAGAGGGCACCTTAGAGGTGCCCCCTGAAACCTTAACCGACTATCTGGGTAGGCTGACTGGTTCCAGCAGCCTGCCACAACCGAGACATGTTGCTGGCCCATGGGGAGAGTGCCTTTGTCACTCTGAGGCCAGTAACAAAGCCTGCACTGGGTGGAGATGCTAACACCTCCCCCAGGCAGGAGCTGTAACACCTGGCGGTGAGCCTCAAAGGCTCAACCCTTTGTTCCAGCACCGCAGGACACTCCAGCTAGTGGAGTTGCCCGCCCCCTCCGGCCACGGCACCCACTTTTGGCGGCAAGGCCCGAGGAGATAATGAGAATAACAAGGAGGAGCCACTGGCCAGTCAGGACAGCCCCTAAGGTGTCCTGAGCTCAAGTGACTAACTTTTAGAAATCCTCCATCTTGCAGATGGAGGATTCCCCAAATAGGATTAGGGATGTGACCCCCTCCCCTTGGGAGGAGGCACAAAGAGGGTGTACCCACCCTCAGGGCTAGTAGCCATTGGCTACTAACCCCCCCAGACCTAAACACGCCCTTAAATTTAGTATTTAAGGGCTCCCCTGAACCTAAGAATTTAGATTCCTGAAACTACAAGAAGAAGACTGCTGAGCTGAAAAACCCCTGCAGAGGAAGAACGGAAGACACCAACTGCTTTGGCCCCAGTCCTACCGGCCTGTCTCCTGCCTTCCAAAGAAACCTGCTCCAGCGACGCTTTCCAAAGGACCAGCGACCTCTGAATCCTCAGAGGACTGCCCTGCTTCAAGAAAGACAAGAAACTCCTGAGGACAGCGGCCCTGCTCCAAAAGACCGCAACTTTGTTTCAAAGGAGCAGATTTAAAGACCCCTGCAACTCCCCGCAAGAAGCGTGAGACTTGCAACACTGCACCCGGCGACCCCGACTCGACTGGTGGAGAACCGACACCTCAGGGAGGACCCTCCGGCGAGTCCGAGACCGTGAGTAACCAAAGTTGTCCCCCCTGAGCCCCCACAGCGACACCTGCAGAGGGAATCCCGAGGCTCCCCCTGACCGGGACTGCCTGAACCTAAAGTCCCGACGGCTGGAAAAGACCCTGCACCCGCAGCCCCCAGCACCTGAAGGAACGGAACTTCTGTGCAGGAGTGACCCCCAGGAGGCCCTCTCCCTTGCCCAGGGGGTGGCTACCCAGAGGAGCCCCACCCCTTGCCTGCCTGCACCGCTGAAGAGACCCCTTGGTCTCCCATTGAAACCTACAGAGAACCCAACGCTTGTTTACACACTGCACCCGGCCGCCCACGCGCTGCTGAGGGTGTACTTTTTGTGCTGACTTGTGTCCCCCCCGGTGCCCTACAAAACCCCCCTGGTCTGCCCTCCGAAGACGCGGGTACTTACCTGCTGGCAGACCGGAACCGGGGCACCCCCTTCTCTCCATTGAAGCCTATGCATTTTGGGCACCTCTTTGACCTCTGCACCTGACCGGCCCTGAGCTGCTGGTGTGGTAACTTTGGGGTTGCTCTGAACCCCCAACGGTGGGCTACCTTGGACCCAAACCTGAGACTTGTAAGTGATTTACTTACCTGTTAAAACTAACAATAACTTACCTCCCCCAGGAACTGTGAAAATTGCACTGTGTCCACTTTTAAAACAGCTATTTGTGTTTTATGTGAAAAGTATATATGCTATTGTGATTATTCAAAGTTCCTAAAGTACTTACCTGCAATACCTTTCAAATGAGATATTACATGTAGAATTTGAACCTGTGGTTCTTAAAATAAACTAAGAAAATATATTTTTCTATAACAAAACCTATTGGCCTGGATTTGTCTCTGAGTGTGTGTTCCTCATTTATTGCCTGTGTGTATGTACAACAAATGCTTAACACTACTCCTTTGATAAGCCTACTGCTCGACCACACTACCACAAAATAGAGCATTAGTATTATCTCTTTTTGCCACTATCTTACCTCTAAGGGGAACCCTTGGACTCTGTGCATGCTATTCCTTACTTTGAAATAGCACATACAGAGCCAACTTCCTACAACATCTCAAAAAAGTTCCAAATAAAATGGATTTGCTGCTATGGAAGAGATCCTAGGTTGGGTAACCTGAATGTTCAGCCCAGCATCAAAGCACCTTGATTGGATCGACTCTGCAGATTTGTCCTGGTCCTTCAGAGGTCTTTGGAGCCAAAGCATCTCTAGGATGTTAGGAGTACATTTTTGCACAGCCAATGGTCTAATGACATTAGGAACAACACTTGTGAGTCTAGACTCATTCAGCAGAAGCCACCATTAAGGTCCAGTTGGAACTGGTCAGCTGGGCTCTTCATGAAAAGGGCTTTATGCAGCATGTTAAGTCCTATTAGTTTAACAGATCATCCAACTGACCCTTAGATTTCACTTCTTTGTTCTGGATACAAGTGGGAGCATATTCAGCCCTTCAGGTCTCCTTACAGGTCTCAAACAGCAGGTGTAATCCTTTGCCGGTTTTTCCACAAGTCTAGAGTGTTCTGAAGAGGGTGCTCAGTGGTGCCATATTTATGGCTGGCACTAGCTTGTGGTTAGGGGTAACTGCTGACCCCTCCCTAACCAGTAGGGGAAAGGTTCCCAGGTGTAACCCGTCCCTGCTTTTGAAGCGGTTCCTGTTTGTCCTACTACAATCTCTCAATCCCCTCTCTGCCTAAAACCAAGATGGCGAAACACTTTCCCTCTTGTGCAGGTCATGCGAGCCCACTTCACAGGGAAATGAGTAATCACCACTCTGTGGTCACTTCTAACCAGTTCTGGGGGATGTTTCCTTCCCACAGTGATTGGAGCCTGCCTGACTGTGGGAAAAAATGAAAGGCCTGTCCCCATATCAGTTAACATTTTCCTGTGAAAGGGGAAGTTTCTTTTAAGTTAAGTAAGTTCCTGGGTACTGCCCATATGGCCCATCCTTCCTGCCACTAGAAAAGAGTAATCTCTCCACACCCAGCCCTTTGTCTCCTGCTCTGGAGCGTAATGCAAATATGCCTACAGAGGCTTTAGGAAGGGAATAATTTTCCTTAATATTTATTTTTAAAAAAAAAATACTTCACTAGTGAATTTGTATTTTAAAACATGTAAGAGTCTATGAATGGAATACCTAGCTCTTTCCTACCCAGAGATAGCAATATTAAATAGAATATTGCATCCAAGTGTTTTCCTATGGAACAGCCAGCTATGCTACAGTAAAAATAGCGTTGGGGCTTTTTCAGTGTAAGGACACTTGCAACATCAAATTCTTATATGTACTAATTTTAAATACCATACATCCTGCATTATGAATAGCATGGCCTACTTTGCGGTGACTATCAATATTTTAAAGGAAGGTTTATTGTGTCAAAAGGGTTTGACAGTTCAAATTGCAGTTTTTTAAACTGCCACTATTAGGCTAAAATGGTAGGTCTGAAGCTATGTGTACACTAACTATAGAGATCTCACAACATGTGCTGCAGTTTACTAGTGATATCTAACTTATAGGCCCTGGACACACTTTGTAACATATACTAGGGACTAATAGTTAAGTTAAATCTAGCAATTGTGAGTATATCCAATTTCTACATGTTTTAGGGATCAGAGAACCAGAAATGGAGACTGATTAGCAGAATCCCAGTGTACAGATTCAAAAAGCAGCATTAGGCCACAAAAATGGAGGTCCACAACAAAAGAGACATTTTCCTACAACTGCCCCAAGAAAAAACAAGGCCTTAACAGGGGTTACAGAGAGCTCACTCTTACAAAAACCCTTATTCTCATCGACTCCCAAAATGTGAAGCACAAAATGCACATACCAAAGATCCCAAATCTTTGGATTCTCCCATGACTGTCCTCTCTGGCAAGTTTATCCTAGCTGCCCTTTTGTGTTTGTACCTAAGAGCATTATTTCAACATATAAGTACAGAATAATAGGTATATGTGTCTTTAGGGCTTCTGCTACCATGAGCTATTTTCTTTCTCAAACATCCATCAGAAAACCTTGATAGTGTATTTTGCATGAAACATATTTGCTTCACATTCATTCAAGAAATAATGCAAGTCAGTCTTCTTATGTAGCAGAATGTATTTCAACTGGAAGTGCAACATCATGTGCCACTTGAAACCAAAAAGAAAGGAACACAATACAACAAAGAGATTATTACAGCACATTCCTTGTATGCGTATGACAACATACAGAGTTGACGTTTTAAGGTCAGCAGTGAACCTTAAAATACATAAGTTAGACAAAGAAGTTGCTAGTCAAGAAAGAAAACGTTTATCTCGATTGTGAACAGAGAGATGAAAAAACATCATTGTTAACAGTGTTCATAAAAACAGCTATTCTGAAAAACATAACTGTGAATAAGCTAATTTTCAAGTAAAGCTAACAAGGGTTTAAAATGTCTATGCACAAAAATAAATTGATTTATTTTGAGGTATTGTGTCCATGTGCACAGGCTGTGCAAATTAAAATACCCTGTTGTTCACATATATACTTTCATTGATGTTTAACAGAAGAGGCACAAAGCTGTCAAAAGGCACAGTGCTCAGAGTGCATAACAATAGTTAAAAAATAATTAAACATAAAAAGGTGATTAACTAAAAAGCTAGCATTGTCCGAAGTAAATCAGACGGGATAGGTCTGTGATAACTGCCTTAAATAGTTAGGTTGATGCCAGAGATGACAAATCTGTATACAGTATTTATAAAGCCATAGAGAAATACTAATTCAAGAAAATTAAAGTAGTTTATTTGTTTGAACCTTTGTTTGTCTGATTATACATAGGTCATGTTAAATGCTGTTTGCCTGGTCGATTCGGAATCTGTGTTTAGCCACATTCTATTGTCTAGCAGATTTACTTACATTTATTTATTAAAAGTGTGGCAAATAAAGGTCTAGGAAGGAAGGGCCCAGACCATACTTTAAGAAACACCACAGACTCCGTACCTGTGGTATTGTGTGGCTGCCTTGAAAATGTGGTAGGTATTAACCTCAAGTGCCTACTTTAAAATGATACTCACAAAGCAGAATATTTTGGGTGAAAGTGTGATGAGAGAATAATACCTTTAAACCCTCAATAATCATCTGAAAACGTTTTCACCACAACTTTCAAAATTATTTTTTACCATCAGGTGTTACTGACAATGTATTACAGATAGTTGACCTTTTAACTTCCATGAATATTTCCCACTATTAAATGAATGTCACTATCCCTACAATCCAACTTTATGTTTGCAAATAATGTGTGACCATCTTGTACAATTTGCCACTGGGGAGACATGACCTTGCACATGTTTCTGAAATTTGTCAAATCATATTGATTTTTTCAGCAAGCTCGCTGATATATGGTTACGAGGAGTCGTAGACCATCCTTTGGAGCCCAGACATCTACCCTCCCTTTTCTTTTCCTTTCATGGACACTCATGAAGTGGCCTAATATTTGCAACTTTTATATTTCCAAATCTGAGAACTTAGGTCTTGTGTGTGGATTTTTCTTTTTAGAACCACTGCAGTCTTCCTTACCATCCTCTTCATCATTCAGAAACATATTGAGGATATTTCTAATATAGCAGGAGACTGGTGTATGTATTTCAGTCTACACCAATGATGGACTTTTTAAAATATTTTTATGTAGATATGTTACATTCTTCTAAAACTGTAACTCTGATAAGCTACTTTTACACAGATAACACTGTCCACAATGTAAAAGTAACTTTCTTATTAACATATGTTACAATGAAAAGCAAGACAAAAAAAACCTGCAATTGGAAAAATTAAACAGTAAAAAAAAAAAAAAATTACATACACAATAATATTGCATGTAAACCTATATCACAATGTAAGAAAAATGTTTAATTGTTCAGAAAATCTAACTGCAAGCCACTGTTTTTGTGACAACTTCAGGACAAAGTAATATCAATAGATATTCCTGACTTCAAATATATACTTATTGTTGATGAGTTTACACTTATTTTAAAAATTGTAATGTTTACATTAGTCTCTGTTTCTATCATATACGTTTATACTTTGATGTGCTGAGTGATCACCTATGTAACTATGGTACTTGAACTTTTTTCTGTCTTTTGATTCTTCTTTGTTACTATTTTGCTTATACCTCTATGTATCATCTGAACTTAGTATTTATATGATGTCATTATTTGTGTAGTTTTGAAAAATTTAATAAAGAAAAAATGAAGACAAAGTTAGAAAACAAAATTAAAATGTCAAGAAAATTATTACATTCTAGGAATACAGGGAATATCAAAATGCTTTTGTGCGCGTTTTGATACCTGTAAGATTGGTTATAAAATCATAGTTTGTCTTTAACTTAGCTTTACAACTATATTGAAAATTACAGATTAAGATGTGGCATCATAATCCTGTGTCTTCTTTAATGCAGAATGATTACCTCAGAATAATTATTGTTGTGAAAATAAATCAGTCTGTTCCCATGCCTCATTATTCTGTTATTGTGACTTGTTTAATGAAAAGAACTGCCAATAATAAAATAATATGACCAATAAACATACAAAATTGGAAATAGAACATGATAAAACCGGGCAAGGAATTATAAAATGAAGAAATGCTAACAACAAATAAGTTGGAGGGAAAAACTCTAGATCAAGCACTGTGCTGATAGTTTCCACCTGGAGTGAGGAGGGACAAAATATAAGCCCACCTGTCAAATCAAAGGAATAATACATGGAACATGAGTTAAGGTAAGAAATAGATAGACCAAGGCAGGGTGGAACCACAGCTAATACCAAATGGCTCTGGCATCAGATTATTTAGTTCCCTTGTTGATAACAATTGATGTCATCCACAGTTTGACTTTAGATAAATCCTACAGCGCCTCTTGAACCTAAATATTTAAGTGGTTTATTCAAATGGACAAAAGGTGCTCTGGCTCACATAAGCTTTGATCAGCTATTGCAAACAATGCCATAAAATGTGTTCTCCAAAACATTTAACAGGCAATGACATCGTACAAAGCTGGATGTATGCACCTTACAATTTTTTATTGAGGGGCATCATTGCTGATTCATTCAAGAAATCTGAAACCAGATTTCTATAAGTAATTTATGATTTTTGTCATAATGAACAATTTTCTTCAAGTGCGAGTAAAAATACAGAAATATCTTCGGTCTTTTCTCATATGCGCTAATGCACGTATAAGAAAATGTGATAACAACTGGGCAGTTCTAACACATTTGAATGACTAGCATGAGTTTTCCCGTATGATGAAATGTTTTTGTGGAATAAGATTTCAGCTTATATGAACTTGTAGATCTATGCACTGTCACTTTCTTCTATTTGTTTAGACTGATGTATTTCCGTGATCCATAAAATGCAATAAAATTGAGCATAGCAATATAAATAAATCACAAGAACCCATGCCCCTAATGTACAAGTCATGCTTCAGTGCACTGTCTATTACTATAAGCATGTGGTAAGATCTGTATTTTGGAAATATTTGCTGAAAGCATCTCCTCTATTGGAGAAACCAATTGATCTACACCCCCAAGAAAGATAGGTATTCTCCTTTCCCACCCAGTAAAGGTGAAGTTACATATGTTTCCAGGGTGGAGACCAACCTACAAGTTGTTTGTAAGTATACAAAAGTGCCCATTTAAGTGTGTACACCACATTTCACATGTTCATTTGCATGAATTCCATCTGACCTGCTCTTACACCTAAGAAAAGAATGATTACAATATGCTAGACAAGCAGGTTCACTGCATATGTAAATCCAGTCTAAAATCAGAAGTGGCCCATGAGACTTCAAGCTTTAGATCGGTTTGTATTGAAGTACAATGCCGCTTGGACAGAAGCTGTCTGTGTGGAAGTACTCTTGTCCCCCTGAAAGATGACCGCATAATGACAGACTTCAGCCCCCGTTGGGATCTCTGCTTCTAAGAGCTTTTTTTTGAGCCTGAAGATCTAATCCCTTGCAGCCCACAGCCAATGTATTATTAAAGCAGTGTGATCACACTCACAGTCTGATATGAATGATAAGTCTACAAAATCAAACACCAGATATGGTCTGTTTTGCCCTCATGGCCAATTGAGATCAGGTCCTGCAAACTCTGGAATAGCGACCTAAAATTTGCAAGGATTAGTTGCCTCTTGAGTTGTGCAGCAAGTTTGTAGCTCTAAGAGTGCTGACTTTTTTAATTATATACACAGGGAATACATTCACACTTTAACTATGTATGTTTTTGGTCTAGCATTTAATATGGGTTACTTTATTGGTCTTAGTGACAAGTCCTAAAAACTAGAGAAAGTAAAACTCAGTATTGCTGCTGTCACGATAATTATTACTAGAAATGTCTCAATTGTTAAAAAATTAGAAGGCAGATTAAGGCTCATTACCACTGAGCATATCTAAGAGCACAACTGTGAATGTGAATGGTTTTCGTCTTTCACGGAATAGCCTTTCTTACCTTTTCAGAAAGTTGCAAATATGGTAGACTGTCAATGTGCTCCATTTTTCCCCTCAGTTTTAAAATAATGTCATACCTTTTACTTTTAGGAAAAAGTCAACATATTCTAGGCACCTGAGTTGTAAAACTACATTTTCTAAATATAATGCATCCTATTCAATAAGGTATTTTCGGGTACTCCTGCAATAGTCTTGCGCACCCCTCTATGCCTTTATGAATTGGACCCTAAACATCTAGAATGAGAATAAAATGGTATTTTCTGGGAATGTTCATAAAGATTCTTTGTACTTTTAGTATTAGGGAGTTAGACATTCAGCTAGCTCAAAATGACATACAGGTGTATGTAAAAG
Organism: Pleurodeles waltl; assembly: GCF_031143425.1. Taxonomy (NCBI): domain Eukaryota; kingdom Metazoa; phylum Chordata; class Amphibia; order Caudata; family Salamandridae; genus Pleurodeles; species Pleurodeles waltl. Next base: position 267,626,768 of record NC_090436.1, read on the forward strand.
AGTTCTAATTTCTGTACTCATAAACGTGTTTGTGAATTGTCCTCATGGAATGGTACAGGTTGACTAGAATAGCTGCACTATGGGTGTTAAATTAACAAAATGAGAAAATGCTGACAGAAATGTTTACTCACACTTTGGATGCATCATTTATGCACTGGCAAAATAAACTCTACTCATAAAAATTGAAGAGTGCAATTTGCATATGTTTTAGCTGCACTTGCATAACTTACACATAAAAATACTGCCTTAAGGATGTGAGTGTCCTAGGAGTATATAATATTGGGATATTGTGTAACCACACAAAGGAACTCATTCCACAGCATGTAGGAGAATTCAAAAAAGAAGAACAAGGTTCCTCCTTTTTGTTCTGGTAGTAATGTATTTCTGGTTCAATCTTGTTCAAGTAAGGAACTTTACACAAGGTCAATTTAAGAAAACATTTGATGATTGCTATATGTTGTTTTTCTAAAAGGTGTGTCCCTTACCCAAGATGTAATAATGCTCTCAGCATGTGCAGGAGTGAGGAGACCTTTCCCATTTTGTATTTGGTGATGGGCAAATTTCTAGTGAAGGTCTTACAGTAGTCTATGTTAGTAATCTATCCTTTCCTTTTGTTAATCATTTGCATTCGTATGAGATGATAAAATCACTCTTACCTTACACATTAAGCTCAGGAAATATTTATACATTATAAAACAGGAGTCAATTACACATGGACAACAGAACACCTTGTCCATGGAGTAAGTTGCTCAACTTCTTCATTGATGACTTGAAAACATAAGCATCTAACATCTGCATTGGAATGCACATCATGTAGATAGAGACGGGTGTCTCATGCATGCAGATGAAAATATTATCTACACATGACTACATGGCCTTGGACATAATTGATGTGAGAAGCTACAATTTTGTTATGAACATGTCAAGAATGTTGAGTTTGGACAGACAGGTATTACATTTTCAGAAATAAATGCTCTATTACAGTAGAAATATCTTGAGGTATAACAGATATATTCTATAACCAAAAGCAATTGTCAATGGTTCCTAAAACAGAAAGCAGGTTCTGTAGCAGCTACATGTTCTTCTATTGCTTCAGATTTAACTGAGGAGTATACATTCTATCCAGTGCTTCCAAGATCTCATTTGCTGTTGTTTGTTCATGAAGATACTGTGGAGAAAAAATACAGTTTATAAATGATGTTCTGAAAGTTTATGCAAAACATTTGGGAGCCACAAATACACCGAAGGCGAGGGCCTTTAACAAGGGAGAGGGCCTTTAATAGCCTTAGAACACGCCGTAGCGGGCTCTACCGGCTATTAGAACATTCTGCCATTAGAGGGCAAAATGTTCGCCTAAATAAAACAAAGGCTTCACGGAACCAGAGGGGATTAAAATCCCCCCAGGCTCCGTGAGGTTTTTATCACAGATTCTGCTGTGAAAAAAGAAGATTGGAATGTTGGCGCTGCGGGCTTTTACCGGCCAGTAAAAGCCCGGAGCACTCCATTGTTTTCAATGAAGCTGCCAACATTCCAATGCTCTAATACAGATTAAACAAACCCAGCATCTGCTTTCACTCATAAGTAGCCTAATCCATACATTGGCTACATATGTGTTCCCAACAAAAAAAAAACCCTATCATGAACAGACAGCACTGTGAATAGATTCATACTCAATGACAACATACCAAGTAGACCTAGACCCATATCTAAACCCACTAACTAAGTCTACTTTGACATACAGCACAGCACTTAAGAAAATGTATTCATCCATGACTCAGTCTTGACAAAGATAGTGAGCGTCTGGTGCTAGATCATGTTCATCTATTTTTAAGAATGAACTCAAACATACCATTTCACCTTTTTTGCAACTGAAGCCGAAGCCTGGAGCCATGCAAACAGATCAGTGCACTAATAAAAATAGGTAGAACAAATAGCCCTTTGTATGCAGATATGACAGGACCAGCAGCAGAACTAGGCAAGATACCAGACCTACTTCACCTGGGGGACTCATAACGTCTCCCTATAGGTACATGGCAATTATTGTCAAATGGGAAACATATTTAAGGGTCCTAGCAGCAGGTGCTTACAATCAAACTGGATGATTCAAAGTGGAATAAAATCATGACTGCCTAAGGGAATGGACCACAGAATGTGATTTTCCCCAAAGTAGACAATGGAAAATTGTCCTGAAATATGTGAACTATTAGGTGCTAGCCTTGATAAGTGCTTAGTTCTTTATTCAGACAGAGCCATCCAGGCCAGAAGACGGTTTTCACTCATGATAATACTGTCTAAGTGGCATTATATGAGCAAAGCCATCATGATAAGAGGCAACAGAGGAACATAATCCTAGGAATCCTTGAGCAATTTAATTCAAAACTATCATCAGGAGCTGTGAAAAACTTAAGGTAAAGTTGAAAATCTTATCAACTCATTTACATACCAATTTAAAAGCATCAGAGCTCAGATGCCACTTTGCTGTAGTTTCTGCCAAAGCAAAGAGGACGTTATGGCCCTCATTATGACTTTAGCAGATGGAAAAGCCTGCTCGCCGAAGCTGTGCAGTCAGAAAACTGCCAGTGTGGTGACCTGGCCGTGAGGGCTATTATGAGTTTCCTGCTGGGTCGGCGGATGGAAACAGAGTTTCTGCCCACTGGCCCAGAAGGAAACAACCCACAACATTGACGCCGGCTCCTAACAGAGCCAGCGGCAATGTTGCAGTGCATCGGGAGCAGCAGCACCAGTCATGCTTTTCACTGTCTAGCAGACAATGAAAAGAGCGATGGGGCTGGCCCTGGGGACCCCGGTGCCCCTTCTCCATCAGATTTTACATGCTGGTGCAATCGCCATGTAAAAGCCAGTGGAAAGGGGACTTGTAATCCCCAGGACATTGAAACCACCTGCACCGCTAGGCCATCGGCGGGTGAAAAAGTGTTGGTGCCGACGGTCCGATCATGGAGCATTTGCCATGGTCAGAATGTGGAGGCCGGACCCCCGCATTGGCAGCAGTCCGACCGCCACCATGAGTCTGGTGGTCCTAGGCCTACCAGACTCGTAATGAAGGCCTATATGTGCTTTTGCCAAAGCCATAACTTATGCCCAGAGGCTTGTGTTTGCAAAACATGCTTTTGGCAACTCAATGCTAATTTCCCTGACACCCCAGACTTAATTGGTACTGCAAGGCACTGAAAAAATGTGGCCTTCATCCACATCTTTCCCTCAGTCCTCATGCCCCTTGGATCTGGTGAGCACAGTCTATAGAATTTACAGTAGACATTTGGCCCAGAGAGTGCCATCGGCCAAAACCTACTGCTAGCACCTATACCAAGCCTTTGGTTGCTGAGCATAGCTGAAATACATGACCTATTTCCAAACCTCCAACTCCCAAAGCAATTAGTTGTATGCAGTAGACACAGTGTGAAGTCCATGACCAAAGAAAACATCTTCGACCTAGCTTATGCTCATAGAATTGGCCCAAAAGAGATGACTAAGGATGTACAATTTCTCAAAGTTAACTAACTAAGGTTATTTCCAATCTTTATTAGAAAGCGTATCATTTCTTCTGGAAAGCTATTACTGCTAAAACAGTATCAACAGGATATACATAAGGAGCCAAGATTTACTTTATCTCTCAATAATAAATTATCCCATTAAAAACATAAGTTTGAACCTTGCAAACATCTGTAATTACTGTTGATTAAATTGTTGTGCAGCAAAGCAGTATTCTGAAGTATACATCAGGCCACAGCAGCAGGCAGTCCTCAGAGTCCTTCGGCAGGTCCAGAAGGCGAACTGAAGAGTGGCTCTGAGGGTCCTATTTTTATACCTAGTACGTTCTTTGAAGCAAGAGACATTTCTAGAGATTTTACTTTGAAGTGCTGGGAATTTGCAGCCTCTCCTGGACTGGATCCAAATTGACTATTGGCACAATGCAGGAAAAAGCCTAGTGATTTGCAACAGAGGATATGCCTAGCTCTTCCCCCACCCTGCCAGTGATATCCCATTTAGGCACACTTAATCCCTCTAATGTATAGCTGCCTGGGAGGAATAAACAAAAGTCCAACTGCCAACTACACTCAGCAAGTTCCTTTCCTAGATGACATGACAGAGGGCACAAGATAGCAAGGGCAGGAAGATGCAAACTTTCTAAAAGCTGCATTTTCAAAATTGTTTCTTTAAAATCTGACTTTACCATTAAAGAGGATTGTAAATTAAAAAAATTTAGACACCAAACATGAACTTCCTAACTGCGCCTAATCAAAGGTTAGCACTTATTAAATGTAATAAGGCATCCCAACATTATCCTATGAGATGTAGGCCTCACAGTAGTGAAAAACTAATTGAGGAGTTTTTACTACTAGGGTTTGACAAACTTAAAAACACATATCCAACATTTTAATTACAATGCACCTTGCTCTATGGGTTAGCTACGGTTTTCTTAGGGGCGACATATATAATAAAAGATTATTCTGAGGCTTGGCCAAAGTCATTTTGAAAAGTCGAATTGGCATTTTAAAACTGCATTCAGGCTGCAATGGCAGTCCTGGAATATACGTTCTAAGGACCCAATTAGGTAGGTGGCCCAATAGGTGTTGCAGGCCCACTAGTAGCACTTAATGTATAGGTCCTAGGGATAAGACACTACTTTACTAGGGATTTATAAGTAAAGTATGTAAGGAAATGCCTCCTTGGCATGGTTGCCCCCTGACTTTTTGCCTTTGCTGATGCTATGTTTACAATTGAAAGTGTGCTGAGGCCTGCTAACCAGGCCCCAGCACCAGTGTTCTTTCCCTAACCTGTACTTTTGTATCCACAATTGGCAGACCCTGGCATCCAGATAAGTCCCTTGTAACTGGTGCTTCTAGTACCAAGGGCCCTGATGCCAAGGAAGGTCTCTAAGGGCTGCAGCATGTCTTATGCCACCCTGGAGACCTCTCACTCAGCACAGACACACTGCTTGCCAGCTTGTGTGTGCTAGTGAGGACAAAACGAGTAAGTCGACATGGCACTCCCCTCAGGGTGCCATGCCAGCCTCTCACTGCCTATGCAGTATAGGTAAGACACCCCTCTAGCAGGCCTTACAGCCCTGAGGCAGGGTGCACTATACCATAGGTGAGGGTACCAGTGCATGAGCATGGTACCCCTACAGTGTCTAAACAAAACCTTAGACATTGTAAGTGCAGGGTAGCCATAAGAGTATATGGTCTGGGAGTTTGTCCAACACGAACTCCACAGCACCATAATGGCTACACTGAAAACTGGGAAGCTTGGTATCAAACTTCTCAGCACAATAAATGCACACTGATGCCAGTGTACATTTTATTGTAAAATACACCCCAGAGGGCACCTTAGAGGTGCCCCCTGAAACTTAACCGACTATCTGTGTAGGCTGACTAGTTTTAGCAGCCTGCCACAAACCGAGACATGTTGCTGGCCCCATGGGGAGAGTGCCTTTGTCACTCTGAGGCCAGTAACAAAGCCTGCACTGGGTGGAGATGCTAACACCTCCCCCAGGCAGGAATTGTCACACCTGGCGGTGAGCCTCAAAGGCTCACCTCCTTTGTGCCAACCCAGCAGGACACTCCAGCTAGTGGAGTTGCCCGCCCCCTCCGGCCAGGCCCCACTTTTGGCGGCAAGGCCGGAGAAGATAATGAGAAAAACAAGGAGGAGTCACTGGCCAGTCAGGACAGCCCCTAAGGTGTCCTGAGCTGAGGTGACTCTGACTTTTAGAAATCCTCCATCTTGCAGATGGAGGATTCCCCCAATAGGGTTAGGATTGTGACCCCCTCCCCTTGGGAGGAGGCACAAAGAGGGTGTACCCACCCTCAGGGCTAGTAGCCATTGGCTACTAACCCCCCAGACCTAAACACGCCCTTAAATTTAGTATTTAAGGGCTACCCTGAACCCTAGAAAATCAGATTCCTGCAACTACAAGAAGAAGGACTGCCCAGCTGAAAACCCCTGCAGCGGAAGACCAGAAGACGACAACTGCCTTGGCTCCAGAAACTCACCGGCCTGTCTCCTGCCTTCCAAAGATCCTGCTCCAGCGACGCCTTCCAAAGGGACCAGCGACCTCGACATCCTCTGAGGACTGCCCCTGCTTCGAAAAGACAAGAAACTCCCGAGGACAGCGGACCTGCTCCAAGAAAAGCTGCAACTTTGTTTCCAGCAGCTTTAAAGAACCCTGCAAGCTCCCCGCAAGAAGCGTGAGACTTGCAACACTGCACCCGGCGACCCCGACTCGGCTGGTGGCGATCCAACACCTCAGGAGGGACCCCAGGACTACTCTGATACTGTGAGTACCAAAACCTGTCCCCCCTGAGCCCCCACAGCGCCGCCTGCAGAGGGAATCCCGAGGCTTCCCCTGACCGCGACTCTTTGAACCTAAAGTCCCGACGCCTGGGAGAGACCCTGCACCCGCAGCCCCCAGGACCTGAAGGACCGGACTTTCACTGGAGAAGTGACCCCCAGGAGTCCCTCTCCCTTGCCCAAGTGGAGGTTTCCCCGAGGAACCCCCCCCTTGCCTGCCTGCAGCGCTGAAGAGATCCCGAGATCTCTCATAGACTAACATTGCGAACCCGACGCTTGTTTCTACACTGCACCCGGCCGCCCCCGCGCCGCTGAGGGTGAAATTTCTGTGTGGACTTGTGTCCCCCCCGGTGCCCTACAAAACCCCCCTGGTCTGCCCTCCGAAGACGCGGGTACTTACCTGCAAGCAGACCGGAACCGGGGCACCCCCTTCTCTCCATTCTAGCCTATGCGTTTTGGGCACCACTTTGAACTCTGCACCTGACCGGCCCTGAGCTGCTGGTGTGGTGACTTTGGGGTTGCTCTGAACCCCCAACGGTGGGCTACCTTGGACCAAGAACTAAGCCCTGTAAGTGTCTTACTTACCTGGTTAACCTAACAAATACTTACCTCCCCTAGGAACTGTGAAAATTGCACTAAGTGTCCACTTTTAAAACAGCTATTTGTGAATAACTTGAAAAGTATACATGCAATTTTGATGATTTGAAGTTCCTAAAGTACTTACCTGCAATACCTTTCGAATGAGATATTACATGTAGAATTTGAACCTGTGGTTCTTAAAATAAACTAAGAAAAGATATTTTTCTATATAAAAACCTATTGGCTGGATTTGTCTCTGAGTGTGTGTACCTCATTTATTGTCTATGTGTATGTACAACAAATGCTTAACACTACTCCTTGGATAAGCCTACTGCTCGACCACACTACCACAAAATAGAGCATTAGTATTATCTCTTTTTGCCACTATCTTACCTCTAAGGGGAACCCTTGGACTCTGTGCATGCTATTCCTTACTTTGAAATAGCACATACAGAGCCAACTTCCTACAAAGTACATATGCCAATTAGGTGTAGGCAAATTTAACATGTTTGACTGAGTAAGCACAAGCATGTTAGCATTGGTTAACAGTAGTAAAGTGCACAGAGGCCTAAAGCCAGAAAAACAAATTCAGAAAAAAAGGATAGTGAAAGCAAAATGTTTGGGTGAAGGCTACCCTGAGGCTTACAGATCTAACAACCAGTGTATTAGGCTGCGATGAGGGCATTTGCAATGCATTTTCTATTCTAGAAAGCCAATCAATTGACTGTACCAATGGAATGGGTTTTTAAAGTAGAACTCATACATCTAGACTTAGAACAGAAATAAGAGAAATGTGTTTTAAAAGTTGGAAATAAATGTGTTAATGATGTCTGTCAAGACATATTGCTATGTACTGTTGGCATGTTTTTCTCTTGGATGTGGTATAAAGGATTCAGAGGACCCAAAGAAAAGTCACTGGAATATGTTAACAAACGACGATAACAAAGAAGTAATGTTTCACACATCTTACCATTTGTTAGCATACTACATAATTAAACCTTTCTCTGCCTGGTGGTATCACTTTCTACACCATTTGTATCTTCAGATTTACTGTAAGTCAAACAAAAATATATTTAAAAAATGAATTGAAGTACATTTGCTGTGACATATTAGGAGAAAAAAGATATTAAAGAAAAATGCATACATACAGATGTACACTTTGTTCGGCTTCTTTTTCGTCCTCTCCTGTGATAAAACAATGCAGGATAAAATGAATATGGTGCATATGTAAACATATCACACAGGCCATATGTAACGTGTTAAGTTGAACCAGTACTAACATCTTAAAAGAAAGAACACAAAACAATATAAAATCAATTTATGCCATAACAATTAAAACATGGACGCTTACATATAAAAAAATCGAGCGCAATTCCCTTTGGCTTAAAACAACCTGGACACAGATTATAAAATGCTATTCTATGTGCATCAACAATTTGATTTAGTTTGATCTAGTCTAGTTGCTAAGTTGTAAATATAATGCAAATGTGAAACAAATGTCCAACAAAGCACTATAAGACAAATTTCCATTGGGTTAGAGCAGTCAATAGAACTCACGAAATGTACCAGCCAACAAACTCGTGCCTATATAAAGTTACCTAATAGAGATCTACTAGTTAACTTCTTAGGGCAAATATACCCATTGGAAAAAAAGGCAATGCACCATTTTGGCTCCATGTTAACAGCTACAGGATAGAAATAAAACTGGGCACAAACCTGCTGCGCAGAATTTACCTGTCAAAGACAGCAATTTGTCTGAATGATTACAATTTCAGTGACAGCCCGGATTAAAATTAACTGGGGTATGGGCCAATAGGAAATCAACACCGATACGTGCATTTGGTAAATAACAGGCGCCAAGTTACAAATCTGCAGTAATAAACTGTCAATTCCCTGTTTAGGTCTGTAAGATTTTCCAGGTCATCCATAAGGCCGCTTGTTCCTTTGATGTAGGATACAAACAAACAGAGCTCCATTTTACTTGGGACATATTTATCAAGCGACAAACAGTACCTCCTTGGCCTGAGAGTGGTAAAAGCTTTTTGCCCACTTCCTTCTTCTCTGCTGATAGCAGATCTTGTGACCTTCCAAGCAGCATATTTGTAAAAAGTCACTGCCTGGTAAATTTCCATATGACCTGTTCTAACCATAATAAAAGTGCTGCTCTTCAGCACTCACATTAAATGTTAAAAATAGTGGACATAGGTAGTATCTTCGGATTTTCAATGGGATTTCTCACAGCAGCATAAAATGCATGACTGTTTATGGGCCACCTAGTGTGCAGTGACACATTTCAGATTTACCTCCAAGAGCTTAATCGCATGCTTTGGTGAAGGCCTGCACCTGTACAATTCCTAATCTAAACATGAAATGCAAAGCCCTTTTCTCAGGAGGAAATAGCAAGTCAGGGTTCATGTTTTACTTTTGGGTGGTTGGAAGAAGATTACTTTTCCTGGCTTCGTACTTCGTTTATTTTTTTTACCATTTCGAAGGTTGCCTTATTCAGCTGTTATGTGTTATTTCTTTGCTCTATGCAACCAATGTAAATGAGAATGTGCGTCACATGCGTATACCAAGGTAAGCTATTGTGATTTTTGCATTGTCGCAAGCCCTGCAGGACCTCTCTATAGGTGGCAATGGCTGGATTAGACCACACTTGTACCGAGTATCTTAAAGGACAGTATGCTAGGAGATCTCCCAGTGTGGTCAACTCCAGCTCTGCTCTTAGTGTCATCATTGGGGTATGAGGACCTAGATTTAATATACGTCACAGAAAGCCTTTTCCAGCATTTGTAGAACCTGAACTTTCATAAAGCCCCATATTTCAGCACTGTAAAAGCAGGCCACCCATGCTTTTATCTTACAAGCAGTCAATGCTGGTTATTAGTCTCTTGCCACATGTGTTTGCAAAATGTATTAATGGGCCAGAATGTTGTGTCAGAGTTGTTTTTGACTTTACCAAATGAGATTTACAATGTGGACAATCATCCATTCATATGCCTAAGTAGCCATATGTTTTGAAGCACTCAGTTGGTTTTCTGTAACTCCTAAACATCAACTGCAGCTCTAATTTAGGATTACTGATCATATACTGCAGTTGTCCGCTTCAGTTCCGTACAGTATAACTAAATTTTTACCAAAAGTCTATTTGTATTGACTCTTCAGTGCACAATAATATTACTGCATCAGCTGCGAACAGCAAGATCAGAATATGCTCTTTTTCCAGCTTTGAAACGTGAAGACCAAGATTGCTGAGAGACTGCCCAATTCCACTGATGGTAAACGTTAAATAACTGAAGCAAGAACTTAGCTCTGCCTAATGCCAATGTTTATTTCAAACTTCTCTCTGCATTCTCCTTTTGCACCAAATTTTACTCTGCAGTTATTGCCACAATGCAGGTCCTTTAGAAGGCTCAGATAGTTACTCTGGAAAGCTCCTTCCTCTATAATTCTCCAAAGGGCTGAGCAGTTTACAGAAATGAATGCTGTTTTTAGGTCTGTGAAAACCAAGAAAGGAGAGGAGTTTTGCAAGGCTACATAGTTCATGCAGATCATATATTGCATGAGGACCTGGTCTATTGTACTTTGGCCTTTTGAAACCCAGCCTGAAGATTGGATAGAATATGGTTCTCTTTCATCCATGTTTCTAGTTGCAACAGGAACAACCTTCCAAAGATTTCCCCAACACTGTCTAATAGAGAAATTGGCTGATTTTTGGAGGGGTCATCTCTCCTCCTTTTCTTGTGAATTGCCACTCTTATGGAGGACTTGCATGATTCTGGAACCAAGACAAAAGTAATTACAGCGTTGAATAATGATGTTAAGGGTCTGATCCACAGTTCCTGGTTGTTTTTAAACACATTAACTGGAATTTTATCTGGTCTGATGCTTTGCCAGATTAATGACTGAGTGGCTTCAGATATTTCCAGCTGGTTAAAGACATCTCCTGCATGTTCCAACTGTGTAGTACAGGTTCTGCTAAATACTTGCTCGTTTGGCTCTTCCAACTGATCCGTCTTCATGTCATTTAATTCAATAGATTTTTGGTACAACTAGGTGAAGTGCTCGTGCCTCTTCACATCCCCAGCGTTTAATTTCCCAGCACTTTTTTACATTTTTATGGCTGATTGCTACCTAGAAAGCCTTCCATACCTGGATGTTATGGTTTCTTTTATTGTATCTGATGAAGTGTTTTTAAGATCTTCTTGTTTCCTGCAGTTTAAATTCACCCCCTTAGTATTATTCTTGTTTCTCAGCGCCTCCATGAGGACTTTCTTCAGCTTGTAACATTTCACATCATAAAATTCATGATAAGAAGGAGCATGTTTTGTTGTTCCATGTATGCCTTTAGGGGTCCTCAGCACTTCATTGATGACTACGAGCAGCCGCTCAAAGGATTCAATCAGAGTGACCAGGATCTCCTTCTTGAACAGGGCCTCACAGAGGGCATTCACTGGGATTTAAAGAGTAATCTAATATTTTCCCATGGGGCAAGCTCTGAATACGTTTTTTTCCTGTTTACATTCAGAGGCAGTTTATAGTGTTCTAATGACTGAGGCTGCGGTCATATTTGGGCAGAGGCCTTAGTTATATCAAGGACAAGATGGAGAGGGTCATGGTCACTTTGTTTTCTCTTCCACCCTCATGTCAGCATTCAGGTGCAAAGCTTCTATATTCTTTATCATATAAATCAATAATGATGTGTACTTACCTTTTTGGAGGTGAAACTACTCCAGTGTTACATGGCTGGAAGCTGTGACCACTGACATTTTTTTTAGCACAGCAAACAGCTCAGAGAAAGACAATTCTGGTTATCTTGCCCGTCTTGGGTGTGACCGTTCTGGCAACATTCAGACCTTGTACAGGTCTTCTTGAGGTGGAAAATGTGACTATATCCAACTTTTTCCAAGAGTTGCACCCCCCCCACCCTATTCAGTTATGTAGTCCACTAGCTTCTCAGGGTAGGCTTCCAGGTGCCAGGTCTTTATCCAGCAGGTTTTCTAAAGGGTGTGGTGCTCTGTAGTTAGTTAGGACATCTTGCAAACATGATTCCTTCTGTTTTTGATATCCCTAAAGCAGGCAAACAGGAGAACAATCACTTGACTCTTAGAGAATGGTTCCAGTCCCTAGGTGCCAGCTGGATTCAGAAGTCCTTTAGCGAGTCCTCTTCTTCCAGCAAGTCATTAGTCTTCTTAAAGCAGGACCTTCTTCAGATGAGTGCTCTCCGGTATGTTTTAAGGAGTCCATATTTATTGTGTGCACTATCTAGTGATTGGAATTCTGCCACCCAGACCTTCCTATTTTCTATCAGCTTCCACCTCCTTTTGCAGTGCTTGCTCTTTGCCTTATTATATAATTAGCCGCCAGCAGCTTTCTCAAGATGGCAGAAACCAGTAGCTACTAGGCAGGCTCCTTAGCCACACCTCTATTTAAATGAGCTCTTCTCTGGTTCTTTCTTCTACTGTGACAGGACCCAGGCTATCAAGGATGATCCTGGGAATTAATAGGTGAAGCCTTACCTGGAATTTGTAAGTCAAAGGAGGTAGTGCTAAAGTTGCCTTTTGTTATGCCAACCATTCCTGCCCACTCCGAGATAGCTAATCACAGCTAAGTGGTTAGCAGTGAATATCCATTTGCTCTTCCTAGGTTCAGAAGTAGGCAACTAATCTAAGCCAGAGTTGTTAATCTCCCAGCTAACAGTGGATATTCTAGGTATGTATGTGTGATGAGTGGAAGAAAGGGTTTTAAGCCAAATCTGGTTTGGGCAGCATAAATAAAGCACATTTATACAAAGGTAGGAAAAAAAGCAGATTTCATTAAGAAAAGACATTTCAGGCATTTTCCTAGCATTCATCCCAACAGATATAAGAAATAATGATTTTCATTCCATCTAGGCCAGGAAAAATCTAGCAAACCCTACATAGTAAAACAGCTTTTGGGTTTTACTTCACTGTGACAGCACACCAATATGTGTTGTGTACTCTTTTTATATACAGGGAGTGCAGAATTATTAGGCAAATGAGTATTTTGACCACATCATCCTCTTTATGCATGTTGTCTTACTCCAAGCTGTATAGGCTCGAAAGTCTACTACCAATTAAGCATATTAGGTGATGTGCATCTCTGTAATGAGAAGGGGTGTGGTCTAATGACATCAACACCCTATATCAGGTGTGCATAATTATTAGGCAACTTCCTTTCCTTTGGCAAAATGGGTCAAAAGAAGGACTTGACAGGCTCAGAAAAGTCAAAAATAGTGAGATATCTTGCAGAGGGATGCAGCACTCTTAAAATTGCAAAGCTTCTGAAGCGTGATCATCGAACAATCAAGCGTTTCATTCAAAATAGTCAACAGGGTCGCAAGAAGCGTGTGGAAAAACCAAGGCGCAAAATAACTGCCCATGAACTGAGAAAAGTCAAGCGTGCAGCTGCCACGATGCCACTTGCCACCAATTTGGCCATATTTCAGAGCTGCAACATCACTGGAGTGCCCAAAAGCACAAGGTGTGCAATACTCAGAGACATGGCCAAGGTAAGAAAGGCTGAAAGACGACCACCACTGAACAAGACACACAAGCTGAAACGTCAAGACTGGGCCAAGAAATATCTCAAGACTGATTTTTCTAAGGTTTTATGGACTGATGAAATGAGAGTGAGTCTTGATGGGCCAGATGGATGGGCCCGTGGCTGGATTGGTAAAGGGCAGAGAGCTCCAGTCCGACTCAGACGCCAGCAAGGTGGAGGTGGAGTACTGGTTTGGGCTGGTATCATCAAAGATGAGCTTGTGGGGCCTTTTCGGGTTGAGGATGGAGTCAAGCTCAACTCCCAGTCCTACTGCCAGTTCCTGGAAGACACCTTCTTCAAGCAGTGGTACAGGAAGAAGTCTGCATCCTTCAAGAAAAACATGATTTTCATGCAGGACAATGCTCCATCACACGCGTCCAAGTACTCCACAGCGTGGCTGGCAAGAAAGGGTATAAAAGAAGGAAATCTAATGACATGGCCTCCTTGTTCACCTGATCTGAACCCCATTGAGAACCTGTGGTCCATCATCAAATGTGAGATTTACAAGGAGGGAAAACAGTACACCTCTCTGAACAGTGTCTGGGAGGCTGTGGTTGCTGCTGCACGCAATGTTGATGGTGAACAGATCAAAACACTGACAGAATCCATGGATGGCAGGCTTTTGAGTGTCCTTGCAAAGAAAGGTGGCTATATTGGTCACTGATTTGTTTTTGTTTTGTTTTTGAATGTCAGAAATATATATTTGTGAATGTTGAGATGTTATATTGGTTTCACTGGTAATGATAAATAATTGAAATGGGTATATATTTTTTTGTGTTAAGTTGCCTAATAATTATGCACAGTGATAGTCACCTGCACACACAGATATCCCCCTAACATAGCTAAAACTAAAAACAAACTAAAAACTACTTCCAAAAATATTCAGTTTTGATATTAATGAGTTTTTTGGGTTCATTGAGAACATGGTTGTTGTTCAATAATAAAATTAATCCTCAAAAATACAACTTGCCTAATAATTCTGCACTCCCTGTATAGGCATCTAGCTCTGAGGGCTCACAACACACACTTTAGGAGTCAGTAATAGTAGGTTTTTCCTACATGGCAAACGCAATTTACCCCCCCATGTATCACTCCAGTTTAAATGCACTGCAGTGATTCATGGCAGTATATATTTTTTGTTATATATGTGGATGGTGTAAATGCACACTAGTGCCACAGATGACATTTAGCTTCTATGCTATAAGTGCATTTTTTTACGCCATCTGCAATGGTCTCACAGGTCAGCTGAATAGATTCCGAAAATGAAAACAATTTTACCACTACCATTTGAGGGATAGAGTACATGCACTACAGCCCTGATTAGTAGCATCACTGAGCACAGCGTACTAATGTCAGCAAAAATAGTTTCCAGAAAAAAAGCAAACAATCGGAGGTAACCATGCAAAAAAAAAAAAAAAAGCAAATTTCCTACACTAAGGGCCTGATTACAACTTTGGAGGAGGTGTTAATCCGTCCCAAATGTGACGGATATACCACCAGCCGTATTACGAGTTCCATAGGATATAATGGACTCGTAATACGGCTGGTGGTATATCCGCCACTTTACCGTCACTTTTGGGACGGATTAACACCTCCTCCAAAGTTGTAATCAGGCCCTAAACATAAAATCTGAAATGACCATGAAAAGCTAAGATGACCAGGAAGTTTGGCTTCCTTGGGCACTACTGGACCAATCACAGGTCTAGCATTAGATTTGTGATGTATGCAATCTTATACCTGGGTTCACTTTGTAGATGCCTAGCAAGTATATTACATTCCTGTGCAATTATATACAGATTACACGAGATTCTGAGCACAAGTCAATGTATGGTATGTTGTTAAAAGGGTAATTTACACCTTACTTAACCTTACATGTATGTACTTAAAGCATTTTCAATTATTTTTTATCTTTTTCCTGTAACACAAATTTAGAATGCATCTCAATATCATAAAGCACACTGAATGATCATATCTACCATAAATGGTCACTTAAGTGTGGGAACGGTCACTTAAGCATGGTAAGTGCATTCCAAGATCTTTATGAATGCCTTACACGTTACTTTTTTTAGGACAGAGAGAGAGAGAGAGAGAGAGAGAGAGAGAGAGAGAGGGAGAGAGTGTGTGTGTGTGTGGGGAGCTGAAAGGAGTCTTAATTTCCACACACAGGTAAGAGAACAAGCTTCTCAAATTCACAGAATAATCTTGGACTGTAATACTCACTCCGTGCTCAATCTCCACTTATGCACTACTCATAGATTTGCCCATTTCAATATTCATATGAATACGTCCATTTGGAGTGCAATTTTTCTGAACTAGAAAACTGGTTGAGTACTCCTAAATTAAGCTTGCAGGCATACATGTGCTAATAGTTTTGAGAACCAAAGCTTTAATGTTTAGTCCCTTACTTAAGGTGAAGAGAATGAGTGAAGTGGCCATTAACGCTATTAAAAGATATTGACAATGCCACGGCATTAAACATATTTTTGGAAGGCAGATTATGTTGTGTGACATGGTGCCAGAGATACAGTGGCAGCACTATCACAGTTGAATTGGCAGCCCGAATGCCCCCCATGTTTGGACGCATGAATGTTGAGTGCCACAAAGATTTTGAATTCATTTATTTGGATAGAAATGTTGGCCTGTGTTTGGGTGGTGGAGCAATTTAGGTCAATTAGTGAGGCAGGTTATTTTGTGAGGCAAACCCTTTATGCTAAACACAGTTCACTTCTATTTTCCTAGTGGAGAAAAGATACACAAAACAAAGACTGCTTGTCTAGGTTAGCCATAAAACTAGGAGTGCAATTTCAAAGTGGAATATAAACCTGGTTACAAATTTCTTCTGCTGACTGCATGTGAAACATGTTGAAGGTGATAACACTGAAGAAAATGAGGATTGTTTAATTTATTTTGTGGGTGTTGAAGTAGATAGCCTAGATGCTATGGAGTACTGTACATGAGTGACAATTGATTAAGAAAGGTCTATGGTGTTGGTTTTAGTGGTGTATTGTTGAGCAAGTGTAGAGTGGGACTCAGACTGCAGAACTACTGAAAGATGACTGGCAAGTTATCGACAGCATTGGTTTATTGAAAGAGGGGAAATTCATCCCGTCCGTCCGGAAGAAAATTATGATCACCTTGTCATGACAATGATAAAGAAGAGATTATGTACTGATATTTGGTGACCTACCCGAGATGGCTATGTTAAAAATTTGGCTCTGGACTGTTGTCTAACTAGTATGAGTTACAGGAATATGGTTACTAGATTAATCTAAATTGCCATGGATTTTGTCAAGCCATTTCAGGTTACATATTTTTTTTTTAACTTTTCAATGGACGTTTTGCAATCGGAGTATGTATCAGACATAGGATTTTAAGGCAAAGTGGAATCCGTCACAAAAATGCATTGAATCACTGACAGGTGAACACCCCCGCTGACATTTAACATGGTCAGAAGTGGTGTGAATGCTTTGTAAAGATTAAGATGTTGCAGGCATAATGTAAAGTCACTAATCATGAGAATAGAAATTTGTTTTATGAGATTCTGCAAAGTAGGAACTTTTTCATTATCTGTGAATGCTGGCTGGACGTACAAGTAGAAAGAAGGAAGGAAAAGTATAGGGCAGGATGGTGAAGAGAAACCCAATGTCCAGACAATTGATCTCTGAAGTAGTTATGATAAAATGGAGCAAAGGCCAAAAACGTCAGAGGGGAAGACTGACTGTGCATTATGGATCCTAGTGCAGTGAAGAAAACCTCTGTTTGTGGGACTGTAAAAGGGAATGCTATACAAATGATTGGTGATCAGCGATGGACTGCTTAGTGGCTACCCAAAGCGGTGGAATGTTTTGTGGCGAGCCAAATTATGTGCAGATAAATACATGGTGGATGTCCATTGTCTGGTGATGTTGATGGCATTTAGGTACACAGTGCTAATGTGGATCTAAATGTAGGATATTCTGTATCAGTATAAAAGAATAACAAAAAAAGAATAACATTTAAATAGTGAAACTTCTTACCCGAGCGTGCCTGCTTCTTTTTATTGTGCATTTCGTAAACTAAGATGATGGCTACTAATATTATGACTTCTGCTACAATCACAAGAAACGGTTTGAGGGGCACCATGTAACTGAGAACATTAAGATTGATTTTTCCTTGGCTTTTTCCAACTAGGAAAACTGCTTCGCATGAGTAGAGTCCACTGTCATTCCCAGAAAGTTCCTTAATATGGAGTTTGCTTTCATTGGCATGTTTTCTGGTGATTTCATACTTGGAAGACATCAGAGAGTCATTGAGGGCAACCTGAAGGGTAAAACAAGAGGTCATCATGAATATAAAACAATAATTCCAAAGGCAGTGTTCTCAGCTCTTGTACAATTATCAAGCAAACCACCAACTCAGCACACATCAAATCAAAACGTATTCAGCTAAAGAAAAGAACACATCCTTAAAAATATACAGAATGAAATTAAAGTTAAACTATTCTCATACATTGTTTATAAGATCAAACAATGCAGATCGTTTATTTTGCTCTTATCACCATTGCACAGCAGATACAGTTAACCACTGCAGCACATATAAAGAAACCAATCAACTGTTGCAAGAAGACTAGGACCCCTATGTTGTCTAATACTAGTAGCATGCAGAATTGGTACCAAAAACTGTTTCCGTGCAGAAGAATAAAGCTGATAAAAGAACAAAGTGCATAGTGCTTTGGGAAGAGACATTATCACATGAGCAATTTGGAAGTGAAGAATTCCAATCAACCTGTTTTGGGAATGCCACCAAGAGGTGTATAGTATTAAAATGAAATCTTGTGAGATAAAACATATGCCTAATGTTAAAAACACACAAAATAAACTCACATCCCTGGGACTGTTTAATTAGTCAGTAGTTAATACTAGAGTGCAATTTCTCAAAATCCTCTCTATGAAATCTGGCTTGCCTCTTCAGAAACAGGTCTTTCACCTGCTTCTTTGTTCATGCCTCTACATTCCTTGGTTTATGAAAAAACTCAGACAGGTCCAAATGTGCATAATTTATCCAGGGGATCGCACAGCATTTTCTAAAGAAAGACAATCTGCCAACAGTTCCCTTATAAAGTCAACTTCCGGATTCCCCAAATCCTTAGCTGGAGAAGTAAAGGGCCCATTTTAACCCTGTCACCAGGGGATCCATCCCCACCTCAGGTGCGGATTGAGGGACAACCAGAAGCCTACACAAAAAATATTTTTTACCTGCTGTAAACGTTTAGCACCTTTATACCCCCATACATCTGCTCCATAGACTGATATTGAGACACACTTACTTTTACATATATTAATTACGTCTTTCACAGGTTTGCAACCCAGTCTGCATGCAAAGCCATAAACAGACTCTCTGGCTCTGTGTTATTCCAGTTTAAATTTGGCTCAAGAGGAAAGGCCAAATATGTACAAGTTGTTGCTTTAGAGATTACCACCTCTCCTCATGGAAAGGTCTCAGTTTTAGTGTTCTTGGGACAATTCTCATGCCAAATGATTTACTGAGATTGGTTTGAAGGTCCAACTCACCCATAAAATTATAAAAAGCATCAAGGTGTTGTAGACCATTTGTCATTCTTGAGATTAAGTTGGCATCATCTGCATACAGTAAAACTAGATCTCTCCCTGTATTGCATAAATATTGTTCTAGTACATTTATATAGGTGAGAAAAAAGCAATGGGGCCATTACAAAACGTTGGCAGGCCCCTGATGAGGATTTTATAATGGGCGAGACTTCACCCTCTGCCTCAAATCTGATTCTAACCACTGTATCCCCATGCATACATAAAAAAAGATCTGTCAAGGCCTGTTAAATCCCAATCCCCTCCATAATGGCCCAAAGCTTCACTCTGTTAACCATGTCAAAGACACAGGAGAGGTCCATAAAGGCTAAGTAAAGAGAACCTCTTCAGGCCTTGACATACTTCCCAGTTATTAATTGGAAGTATAAGCACTGTTCCACAGTGCCCAACTCTGCGTGGAACCCATACTGCACTCTGACAAGGTCGGTTTCTCCTCTATTCAGGCCTCTAGTTTGTAGCCAAAATCCTGCCTAGTATTTTAAGAGAGCTGTCTCGGAGGGAGATTAGACAATAACAAAATGAAGAGTGCCTGTTCCCTTTTTTAAAGATAGGTACTACCACCACTTCCTTTCAAGATGGTACGAGTGGCCCCTTTATAGCATTCCTGGTAACACTGGTTAAAAATGGGGCCCAAAAGGTCATATTATCTTTATACAAGTCTAGTGGCACACCTGGAGTCTTGCCAGATAGACTCAGATTAATAGCAGCACTTCCATTCCTTACCTCAATAGTTTGACTAAATTGGACAAAATCTCGAAGATCAATCAATCAATGAAGCTAGGGGTCTTGCAGAGTGCAAACTTGACACTTCGGGAGTTTCCACGTGCTGGTGGGATGCTGTGAGCCTCATCTGGCTGGCGATGGCGGTCAAAGAGCCAAGTCTTTGAATGCATTCAGGAATCATCTCGAGTAGGGGAGGTGGGGAGGTGCGCAGGCGAAGGGGGAGGTCATTCTAGGACTTGGCGACGAGGTGGGAGGAGCCGCCTCTAAAGTGCTTGCGATGGATGCAGGGGACGTGGGCCTGGGAGAGGGTGGCAGAGTGGAGTTCTCTGGTTGGTCAACTGAAGGTGAGGTGGTTGTTAATGTACGTGGGTTCAGCTGTGGGGACAGTCTTGTAGGTGTGAAGAAAAATCTTGAAGAGGCATCTTTGCTGGATGGGAAGCCAGTGGAGGGCCCTGAGGTGGGAAGCGATGCTGGTTCTTCTGGGGAGGCCAAGGACGAGTCTTGCTGCCACACCTGGGCAGTCTGGAGGCTGTTCATGAGCTGCTTAGAGGTTCTGGTGTAGAGCACGTTGCCGTAGTCAAGTTGCCTGGAGACAAGGGCCTGGGTGACAGCCTTCCTGGTAGAGATGGGGATCAATAGGAAGATATTGCAAAGCATGCAGAGGGTGCCAATACCAACCCAGGGAGCAGGCAGAGGAGACAGTGTTAATCTGCTGCTTCATGTGATCAGTTGGTTGTCCAGGATAATCCTGAGGTTGCTTATGAGGCTGGTGGGGGACCAAGGGTGGCGGGCCACCACATGTTGTCCCCAGGTACCAACCCTGGCACTCTGAAGATCCAGTATGGAAAGATGTATCAAACAAAAGGAGTCGATCTACATTGCTAGAGGCTGTCCTCAGAAGTTTTACAAGGTGTGGGGCAAGTGATGGGACAATTACGGCTTGTTCTTCCAGTGGAGTCCATGTCAATGTAGACAGATTGTTTCCTCAATGACTTATGGAGGCCGGACGGGTTGGTGGGGGCTATTTGGGAAGCAATATGTTTGTTGTGGTGCCCATCTAACTCCAATCAATAAGATTGGTTTATTTAAAAAATGGACAAAATCTAAACATGTACAAATTGCTGATTCTCTATTAACTGAGGTAATATCCTTAGTACCTAGGTTAAAAATGTTAGTAAGAAGTGGTCAACCCAAGCCTGGACTAATATAAAGGTTTCAATCAGAGGCATTTGATAGTCTGACAAAAAGGGCTGATTTACAGCCTTCTAGAAGACAGCACTATCACCTGATTAGTGGCCTCTTCCAACTCCTACGCTTTTCTTCTGAGCTCAGATTTCATGTTCTTGAGAATTTCCTTAAACGATTTCCTACCACACATTATATCTATTCTAGAACACGATTGGTTTGATAAAACTAATTTTAATTTCTTGTGGGTGGCTGTACATGCATGGTTAAACCAACCCCGTGGAGAAAACGTTTGAGGATCTGCTTCTAGTAAGCCCTGTGGCTGTAGATAATTATGAGACACTAAAGGCCTCTAAAATATTCTCAGGGAATTCATTAAAATAACTCAGTGTTCAGATGACATGACTATTATCCTTAGTAAGCCAATGCAGGATAGCCTCCTTATCTTCTAGTACATTTATTTTGTCAATGTGATAAAGGCAAATTCTCCTTACGCCCCTTCTCATCATATACTTGTAGGTCAAGAACCATAACAAGCAGTTTATGATCACTCATACCAGAGATATCAATATTATAGCCCCTCAGTAAAACAGTTAGGTCTAAAGACAACATTGCAAAGCCTGTCTCACTATCATTTATAGATGAGGGGAGGCGACTCATTTGCCTTAAATTCTTTTTAGCAAATACAACATTTTTGGACACCGCAGTCCTTTTAGGGCCTCTCCATATGGGACGTGCTTGAAATGTTTTGCGTCCGTCCCATTCTTCGTTTTTGTATCACATATTGTGTTTTACTGTTAGCACAAATCCCCCACACACTAATGCAACCTTTGTGTCTCCATCTTGAAATTCCATTAGACGATTTTCAATGTCATCTATTACAGTAGTATCAAGCACATCAATAATATTGCTGGATAAATTAATTAATATAATATCAAAGGAGTTAGGGATCTGCAAGTTGATAGTAAGGAGTGGAATCAATTACTTTCATAAAAAGACAGTTAATTTGATTGAGATCGGAATAGCTAAATCCCATTTGGCTCTTCCTGCCTGTGATGGAGTAGCTGGAGGACACATGGAATGGAAGACATTTAAACAAAAAGCCTCAACAGTCCAAGTTTCAAGCAGACAAATATATCTGCCTTAATAAAAGATAACCAGTCATGGTCTGATAGCATCCAATAGATACCTGCCATTGTCTCCGAGAAAAATGTGAGACCTTGCCGTACACTCTTGGGCCCCATAGGTATATCCTTAAAGACTGTTGACTACAGAGCAGAGTTCGGTTTGGGAACCACCTCATTTGTGCTCATTTAGTCCACCTTTCGTTCTTCTGCGGTAATCTTACACCTCTGTGCCACTAGTCCCACTTTGAGACAAAGGGCCTGAATTAGATCTCGGTGGAGGGTTGCTCCATCGCAGCGGTGATGGATATCCTGTCATCCAAAATCTAAATACCACAGCAAACAATGGTATTTAGATCTCGGCAGATTGGTTACTCTGTAGCAACGGTGAAGGATATCTCATCCGCAGAGATCTAATTCAGGGCAAAAGACAGTCCAGATCATACAAGGGGATCAGTACATCAAAGCTGTTTCGAATTTCCACATTAAAAGTTAGCGTATCATTTTGGAGGCATGAGGCGTTTGTAGCTGAATTTGTGGTTCAGAGAACCAAAGGTCTATTGAAGTAACAAAGGGGCAGGGCTGAATTGATCCTGTAACTCTTTCTGCATGTGAAGACAATTAAGAAATAGTTTAACAATATTGGGAGATTAGTAATTAAGGACCGCATAATCATCTGGTACTCCTTTTTAACTAATACCAACCCATAAGCACCTCAGCTGAAAGATCGTAAAACCAAAAAGTATTCATTTTTAACCAATGGATTGTCTTTTTTTTAGGTCGAGCATCAGCGTTCGGCCGGCTGTATACTAAAGTATACAATAGAGTGAGTTCCAGTGTTTTGATGTTAGTTGCAGTGTCCTTCAAAAATCCTTGCTTGCTAGTGGTCAGTTCTGCCTCTTTGTCCTGCCTTTTTTCACTTTGGGAGCAGCACAAAGTACTGTGTAATTGCGCTATGTCCTGTTTATCTCTTCTGTAAGGGACTTTATTTTTTTTTAGCATCTGCCTGTTTCACAACAGTGTGGGTGCTTGTTCAGTCCCTCCTCCCCACCAGCTCCCTCTGTAAACATAAACCAACAGCAGAGGGGGGCTTTTCCAGGGCCAGCTCACCCTCGCTCTCTTCCTTTTGTTATTTTCAGTCTGTGTGGCAGTAAAAGTCCAGTCAGTAATTTACAACGCTATGAGCTCTAACTCGAGCAAACACGAGACTATTGCATTCCAAATGCTTGTTTTCCTTGCACGCATGTGAAATCCGAGCAGCAGTTCCTGGAGTCAGTGCGGCTTAGTAGCACACTTACATGCAAGACTCCCAGAAGCAGGTCAGTTGCCAGCAGTGTGTCCGAGTTGCTGGGGGCCAGGGTGGGTGGATCGGGGGCAGAGGGAAGGGGGGGGGTGTACGTAGACAGCCAAGGAGCCGGTTGGGAGGGGGCTAGCGAGGCAGAGAGAGACTCTGGGCCTTGAAAAGCCACGGCGAGGCCTTGCAGATCGAGTGAGGAATCTCTGGCAGAAAGAGGCTTCGCTTCCGAGGGAAGCCTTCTTCGGTGATCTCCTGCAAGCTGGTGTCTCACAGAGGGCAGGGCGTTATTATTTCAGGGAACAGTGTGCTTAAAAGCAGCTCACGTTATTTTGGCATCCTTTTAGTTTACAAAACTATCCATTATTAAGTGTTGTCATCCACGACAAATGGAATTCTCCCGAGGTGCAGTGTGGTCACAGGCGTAGCCAAACGACCGTGTTGTAGCCACCCAGTGCAGTAAATAGGTCTGCGTGTTTTTTTTGTTCTTCCCCTTCATATTTCCCTATTATATTAACGAGGCCCCATACGTGGCATTAACATAGGTGTTTTTGTTTGCATGTATCGGCCCCAAGGATATATTATTTTTGCAATACCGCTTCCAGAATTGAAAAGCACGCACTAGCTAATCTGCATTTTCATTACATAGATATATAACAACCAGGGTCACCTGGTGGTCACGTAAACACCCCAAACCTACACCTCCTCGTTGTCCCGAGTGCGATCGGTTCACATACGAAGCAGATTTTGTTTTTAATGTCAATGAGTGCATTTATCAACATATACTCATTTAGTCTGTTAACAGAGTATCCGTTTCTGGCCATTGTGCGATTCCAGGGTGGTCTTGTCTTATGTTGGTGCCACCGTAAAGGTACATCCACGCCCCCACCACGACAGCTGACAATCCTCTCTTGGTTGTTTCACCAGTGATAGCTCAGATCTGCCAACCCTCTCATGGTGCTGTCAGTTGACAAAAGACAACTAAACAAGTTATTTTACCCTGTGCTGGTGCAGCGCCCTGAACTAGACAAATGCTAGGAGAATAAACGTTGTGCCTTTGGGTGCATCGTATTCACAGACGCAGTGTGGCTCCTTTTCAAGCCAGAGCTGTATACCTGGGCTAGTTCGTTTTTTTCTTCCTTTGTTTTTCCCATATGTCTTTTTCTTGCAGTAAATGCTTGAGGCAGAAAAATAAGTGCCGGCCCCCCAAAATAAGTGAGGGTGCCCCGCACCGGAAACAACCAACAAAAATTAAGCCCTGATACAGTCTGCCGTACGTTTCTCTTGACAATAGTTTATGGTCTGTTTATAAATAGTTTTAGCCCTTATGTTTCTTTCTTAATAGAAGGCATTGTCAGCTGTGTTTTTTCTTTCCATTGCATGTGTGCCCCTGCCAGGGAAGAGGTGGGGTGTTTAGCAAGTAGGCCCTGGAAGAGAGTGATTCAGGCAGCTGCTAGGGAGTAGGAGAGTAGCGTCCATGCGGTTAAACGGAGACTGGGAGAGCATAATGACAGACCGCAGCAGTAGTACTTATCAATAAACATTCAATAAAGCTGTTTTAGAAGGGTCTTCTTGGAGGCATATTCTGCCATTTATGTACATTTGTGTAAATAGTCTGCGCACTTCAAGCACAGTTCTCATTAACATATACAGGTATCAGTTTACTAGAATACATTGGAGCCTGCCTCTATTTCCCTTATTACAGGCGACGGGTGACAAAGCTGCTCCACTGTAGTAAGCTATTACAGTTGAGTTCTGATGTCACAATACCTGCTGCCAGCTGCCAGGGTGAAAGGCAGGTCACCAAGCAGAAACAGGAAAAAAAAGAAACAGTGATTAACATAAATGAGATATTTATAGCAGCTTATTTACATTTTTTTTTTTTTTACTAGGAATGTGCAAGGTAGATAGGATCTCTTCATGCCTCTACACAATCAAAGCCATAGAATGTTTTTAACCTGGCTTACATTAAACTAATTCTAATATATTTTTTGCAAACTTACTAACTGCTTTTTGATGTGTTTAATTTGCCAATGCATATTCTGAGTTTATGCTCTGCCCTCTATTGTCATCTCTGTGGACTTTTAACCACAACCATGTCACGCCTGTCACTTTCATTGATCTGTGGGCTTGCCTTTTAAAATTCTCACCAATCAACTACTGAAAACATACGAGGCTTGATGTTTTCCGTCTGGTTTCTAGACTACTTTCTCTTTATTTCGCAGCGCGATCTCGCTGGGCAGTAGTCCAGCGCTTTGCATGACATCGATCCTGTTACATAGGTATTTGTACTTTTCCCCGTTACATAGATAATTGCACTTTTGCCGGTTACATGGACAATTGCACTTTTGCCGCTAGGTTTCTCTGCAAGCAAACTTTTATTTCACTTTGTGTGTCTGGGTTGCGCTGATGGCGGCCGTCGGCTCGCTTATGTGGAACTTTTACTTTTTAGTTTATACGCCAAGAAAAGTCTAGTTAGTTATATGAAACTGTTTTACTTTTCATTTTCAATTTAAGTGGCAAAAAAAGTCCAGTTAGGAGTTTACAATGCTAATAGCTCCAGCTCAAGCAAACGTGAGACCAATTGCATTGCAAATGCTTGTTTAAGGTGGAGTCTTCCTTCAGGGTTGGTGGTAGTAACTGTAAATTTGACTATTATTTATCAGGTGCACTCTGGTGGTAGTGGAGGAAAAACATGTTTACTGTTCAAGGGGATTCCAGATCTCTTTCAGTAACTGGAATTTCACCAATGTTATTTCCAGTATAATTTTCAGCCATTTTCCTTGTTACAGGATCCCCACACCAGGCTCAGTGGGTATAACTTTTTGATTTGCAACAATGTGGCCTTCATCTTGAACAGAATAATTTGTTTGACTTCCCTAACTGATAGGTAGATGTCTTTAATTCATCTAGTTTACAATTTAATTATTTGAAGTTCCCAGATACCTCTGAAGAAAACTAATTTAATCACTGCCTCCAACTTATCCACGTGATTTGAAAAAAATC
Source organism: Pleurodeles waltl (assembly GCF_031143425.1). Taxonomy (NCBI): domain Eukaryota; kingdom Metazoa; phylum Chordata; class Amphibia; order Caudata; family Salamandridae; genus Pleurodeles; species Pleurodeles waltl. The sequence continues at coordinate 267,653,155 of NC_090436.1, forward strand.
TGCCATTATGTGAGACTCCAGGTCTAACAAATACTTGATGGATAAAGCCCTCAAGTTATTCAATTGTTTCTCATTAGTACACCTGCGCTCTCCCTATTAATTTAAGGTCCATGATTAGGGACGGCATCAGTGTCTTTTTTTTTTTCCTTCTTCAGTTAGGGGAAGTAGGTACTAAATGGCCAAACTTAAATAGGTCACCCCCCTTTAATTTGTTTCTTCCATCGGGCTTTCAAAATGAGTCAGTGAAACATTGGCTAACTCAGCCCCCCTCTATACAGGGCAAGCTAACTGCAGGGCTCCTGGACTCAGTGCCCCCAGGGATTGTACTGTTTGGATCAGCTTTAGACACTTTTTTAACAGCACTGATTCTCCCCTCCACCAAGCTAACCTCCAAATCGATAGCCCACATAGCCATGGTCAGGTGGTTAGTGATGGACTTAATCATGGAACTTTCTGGAGGGAAATGTGCTTTCCTCTTGCCCACGGCACAGGTAACCCACATAGATAGGTAAACAATAAAAAAGCCTGTAACAACAATACCTTTCTGTTTCTTCAACTCCAACCCAGATCTACCAGCTAAAAGGGTAGGCCCACCCCAGCCCAGACTCGGCTGATCGAAGACAGGCCCGCTTTTGGTCTTAGAATGTTCCCTGGCACATCCTGCATTGCAGGAGGCCCACAATGGTGTTATAAGCAGTCAAAAGGTGCCTCCTTCTCAGGGCTTGGCCAGGCAAAGCAGGCTCTGTGATATAGTCTGCTGGGCGGCCCCTTGGGCTGAAACGACGTCCTGCATCATGGGAGGTCTGCAATGGTTTTAAATGCAGTAAAAAAATCCCCTCCTCCTCAGGTCTAGGACAGGCAAAAAAGGCTAGGTGATGAAGTCCACTGGACGGTCCTGCTGGACGGACCGATTGGATAGAACCTTAGGCTGAAATGATGTCCTGAGTCGCAGGAGGCCTGAATGCTTTTATAGGCAGTCAAAAAGTCCCTCATCCTCAGGGCTAGGACAGGCAAAGCAAGCTTTGCTGTGTAGTCCACTAAACTGACCTGCTGGATGGGCCCTTCAGCTGGAATTATGACCCCCAGCACATATTTTAGAATTTGTCAACAGAATAGCTAACTCATGACAGGAAAAGTGCAAGCACTTTGAGCTCAGACTACCATGCCTACTTCATTTAAAATGTGTTTCCCTTCCTCACTCCCAGCATCTACATAGTTGTGATTGACTGATGGCTAATTTCAAGAATGTCGAAGTGTGCTTTCTTTCTACCTATAGCCCCCCCCATTACAGTGGAGTTCACAAAGTAAACCCTGCAGTCCCTTTTACAATAGGGAATAACACACACACACGTGAACTCATAATTCCAGACATCTAGGCATCTAAGCATAACCTGGAGGATTTCTCCCCAGTAACAAATGTGGGATTTCAGCACCAGGAACAAAAAAGGTAAACACCACGCCACATGTAATCCCATTTTGACATTTTTCAGCCAAAGCAGTCATTCATAATAACCAAAAATCCAATCGCAGTCTCACAGAAAGCCCACACCTTTTTGCACAACCGTAATAGAAATGCAGAACATTTTAATATATGACAAAATATGCTTAACTGAATCCTGAAAAAAGCCAAGTCATTTAATACATTTGGGTCCAGTAGTTAGCCATCTACAATCAAAAACTCTATTTAATGTTATCTTTTAACAAGATGTTATTTTTTCCCTTTTATTAATAAGTTTCATAAAGTGCTATGTATCTCCTTTCATTACTTCAGAGCACTTGACAGCAATGTGGAGGCTTATGCAACATTAAGGCAGAGCTATAGTCCTGATAGGCAGGTGATTAACTGTATTTGGTATTCTTCATTCCCAATCCCAGTTTGTATCAAACCTATACATGATTGCCGACTGTTAGACCTGTCAGCCTTAGAGTGGTCTTCCCCCAAACGTTTTACCTCTTTTCCGCTGCATCTTTTTCTAGGCCTTAGGAGTCTGTGCACTTTAGCACTGCTGACCAGCGTTAAAGTGCATGTGCTTCTCCCCTAAACATGGTAACATGGTGTATGCACAGTTGGCATATACCATATACCCAGGAACTATAAATTAAATGCTACTAGTGGGCCTGCAGCACTGATTGTGCCGCCCACTTAAGTAGCCCTTTAAACATGTCTCAGGCCTACCACTGCAGAGCATGTGTTTGCAGTTTCACTGTGACTTGGCATTTAACAACCCTTGACAAGCATTAAACTCCACTTCTATTACACGCACGGCACCCCTAAGGTAGGTCTTAAGTAGCCCAAAGGACAAGGTGCTATGTAACTAAAAGGTTGGACATGTACTTTTAGGTTTTACATGTCCTAGTAGTTAAAAACTCCCCAAGTCATTTTTCACTACTGTGAGGCCTACTCCTCTCATATGTCATGGTTGAGAATTCCTTAATATACATTTAAGCTGCAATTCCTCTCAGAAAGGAATAGCAGCATCATGCTTCATATCATTGGAATGGTAATGAAAATTTCACATTATTATTTTTGAAATGCTTCTTTTGGAAAGTGGGCATTTCTCTGCTCTTACAGCTCTGTGTGCCTGCAGCCTGTCTCCAACACACGTCTGGGATGGGTGACAGCTACACTTTGTACATTCCCTCTAGACAGCTACAAACAAAGGAAGGTTTTGTGTGTCTGAGTACTCATCTGCATTTTGATGGCTCTTCCTAGGCAGGAAGGGTGGAGGGGAGCTGACACACCTGAATAGGGAGTACCTGACCCCACACAAAGTGCGGATTACCCCCTACTGGAGCCAGGGATAAAGAAGAAGGGACCTCTATGCAGTCCAAAGACCCATCTTTGAAGTCACCCTCACTTTAAAGGCACATTTGGGTATAAGAACTGGGTCCACTGACCCTACCAAATCAGTACACTACTGGACAAGTGAAGAACTCTGCCAAAGTAAGGAGTGCTATGCTACAAGGATTGACACTGTTCTGGAGGACATGCTTCATTGCTTTGCTGAGCTGCCCCTGCTGATCTCTGCCCTGCTGAGGACAAGGACTGGACCCTCTCACTCAAACCCAAAGTGACGCCAAGGGCTTGCTGGCTTCCCTCCTGTTTCTGAAGTCTCACTTCCATCAAGGACTTCCTACAGCTCTGCTGCTGGACTCTGCCATCTGTTAGTCCCACCCTTGCCTAAGGTGCTAATCAAGTCCTGGGCCTCAGAAGTGAGTTTTTCCTACATCGACGCATCAGTGAATTTGCGCCAACTGGAGTCGATGCATGGCCCTTCCACGCCAACGCGGCTGCTTGACGACAGCAGTTCTACATCCAGCATGGCTCGACAATGATGATGAACAAGGCTCACTTATGATGCTGCCCCTGCGACTCAGAGTTCAAAACCGAAGCGGAAACCCTCTGCGAGACTTGAAGATGACAGGCCCTTGAAGTGGACACCTGCTCCATCCAAGGTACACTATTAATGGGACCTGTCTGAGTCCCGTAGCCGGCCTATCCTTCATTTTGATCATCCTAAACTTTGGTTTTACCCCGGTGTAGGAAGTTGGCTCTGTAATAGCATGCACAGAGTACAAGGGTTCCCCTTAGAGGTAAGAAAGTGGCAAAAAGAGATAATACTAATGCTCTATTTTGTGGTAGTGTGGTCGAGCAGTAGGCTTATCAAAGGAGTAGTGTTAAGCATTTGTTGTACATACACACAGGCAATAAATGAGGAACACAAACTCAGAGACAAATCCAGCCAATAGGTTTTGTTATAGAAAAATATATTTTCTTAGTTTATTTTAAGAACCACAGGTTCACATTCTACATGTAATATCTCATTTGAAAGGTATTGCAGGTAAGTACTTTAGGAACTTTGAATAATCACAGTAGCATATATACTTTTTACATAAAACACCATAAGCTGTTTTAAAAGTGGACACACTGCAATTTTCACAGTTCCTGGGGGAGGTAAAGTATTGTTAGTTTTAGCAGGTAAGTAAATTACCTACAGGGTTCAGTTTTGGGTCCAAGGTAGCCCACCGTTGGGGGTTCAGAGCAACCCCAAAGTTACCACACCAGCAGCTCAGGGCCGGTCAGGTGCAGAGGTCAAAGAGGTACCCAAAACACATATGCTTCAATGGAGAGAAGGGGGTGCCCCGGTTCCAGTCTGCCAGCAGGTAAGTACCCGCGTCTTCGGAGGGCAGACCAGGGCGGTTTTGTAGGGCACCGGGGGGGACACAAGTCCACACAAAAAGTACACCCTCAGCAGCACGGGGGCGGCCGGGTGCAGTGTGCAAACAGGTGTCGGGTTTCCAATGGGAGACCAAGGGGTCTCTTCAGCGGTGCAGGCAGGCAAGGGGGGGCTCCACGGGGTAGCCACCACCTGGGCAAGGGAGAGGGCCTCCTGGGGGTCACTCCTGCACAGAAGTTCCGTTCCTTCAGGTGCTGGGGGCTGCGGGTGCAGGGTCTTTTCCAGCGGTCGGGAAATGGAGTTCAGGCAGTCGCGGTCAGGGGGAGCCTCGGGATTCCCTCTGCAGGTGTCGCTGTGGGGGCTCAGGGGGGGACAACTTTGGTTACTCACGGTCTCGGAGTCGCCGGAGGGTCCTCCCTGAGGTGTTGGTTCTCCACCAGTCGAGTCGGGGTCGGCGGGTGCAGTGTTGCAAGTCTCACGCTTCTTGCGGGGAGTTGCAGGGGTCTTTAAATCTGCTCCTTTGAAACAAAGTTGCAGTTCTTTTGGAGCAGTGCCGCTGTCCTCGGGAGTTTCTTGTCTTTCTTGAAGCAGGGCAGTCCTCAGAGGATTCAGAGGTCGCTGGTCCCTTGGAAAGCGTCGCTGGAGCAGGTTTCTTTGGAAGGCAGGAGACAGGCCGGTAAGTCTGGGGCCAAAGCAGTTGGTGTCTTCTGTTCTTCCTCTGCAGGGGTTTTTCAGCTCAGCAGTCTTCTTCTTCTTGTAGTTTCAGGAATCTAAATTCTTAGGTTCAGGGAAGCCCTTAAATACTAAATTTAAGGGCGTGTTTAGGTCTGGGGGGTTAGTAGCTAATGGCTACTAGCCCTGAGGGTGGCTACACCCTCTTTGTGCCTCCTCCCAAGGGTAGGGGGTCACATCCCTAATCCTATTGGGGGAATCCTCCATCTGCAAGATGGAGGATTTCTAAAAGTTAGAGTCACTTCAGCTCAGGACACCTTAGGGGCTGTCCTAACTGGTCAGTGACTCCTCCTTGTTTTTCTCATTATTTTCTCCGGCCTTGCCGCCAAAAGTGGGGGCCGTGGCCGGAGGGGGCGGGCAACTCCACTAGCTGGAGTGTCCTGCGGTGCTGGCACAAAGGGGTGAGCCTTTGAGGCTCACCGCCAGGTGTTACAGCTCCTGCCTGAGGGAGGTGTTAGCATCTCCACCCAGTGCAGGCTTTGTTACGGGCCTCAGAGTGACAAAGGCACTCTCCCCATGGGGCCAGCAACATGTCTCGGTTGTGGCAGGCTGCTGGAACCAGTCAGCCTACACAGATAGTCGGTTAAGGTTTCAGGGGGCACCTCTAAGGTGCCCTCTGGGGTGTATTTTACAATAAAATGTACACTGGCATCAGTGTGCATTTATTGTGCTGAGAAGTTTGATACCAAACTTCTCAGTTTTCAGTGTAGCCATTATGGTGCTGTGGAGTTCGTGTAAAACAGACTCCCAGACCATATACTCTTATGGCTACCCTGCACTTACAATGTCTAAGGTTTGGCTTAGACACTGTAGGGGCACAGTGCTCATGCACTGGTGCCCTCACCTATGGTATAGTGCACCCTGCCTTAGGGCTGTAAGGCCTGCTAGAGGGGTGACTTATCTATACTTGCATAGGCAGTGAGAGGCTGGCATGGCACCCTGAGGAGAGTGCCATGTCGACTTACTCATTTTGTTCTCACCAGCACACACAAGCTGGCAAGCAGTGTGTCTGTGCTGAGTGAGGGGTCTCCAGGGTGGCATAAGACATGCTGCAGCCCTTAGAGACCTTCCTTGGCCTCAGGGCCCTTGGTACCAGGGGTACCATTTACAAGGGACTTATCTGGATGCCAGGGTGTGCCAATTGTGGATACAAAAGTACAGGTTAGGGAAAGAACACTGGTGCTGGGGCCTGGTTAGCAGGCCTCAGCACACTTTCAATTCAAAACATAGCATCAGCAAAGGCAAAAAGTCAGGGGGTAACCATGCCAAGGAGGCATTTCCTTACACCCGGTCTAACACAGCCTCAAGTAACCTTTTAACACTGTTGACTTCTAAGCACTATTTTTGGTTCATTCTTTAAAATGATTAACTCTGGTTCTACTTATTGGATGTTTGTTGTTTTGGTCTTTTTTTACTCAGATATATATTCTATATTTTTCTAAACCTGTGTGGCGTCCTAATGTGGTGTTTTCATTGTGCAACTATATGTATGTGTTGCACAAATACTTCACACATTGCCTCCTAAATTAAGTCTCCCTGCTCTGTGCCAAGCTACCAGAGGGTGAGCACAGGTTAATTTAAAGTGTGTATGTGACTTCCTCTTCATGGAAAAGAAAGAGTGGTTTTTAGTGTGCAACAAACCTATCTATATATTGTTAGAAACTACCTTGGGACTGATTTGTGTACATCCCCTTGACAGTTATTTTCTACATAACATTAAATAATATAGGTATACAACTTTAGAAAATTCCATGGAATTGATGGGTTGCTTCTCACCCCAGATAAAACATTCAATGTCATTTTAAAAGGTATTTATGGAATGTAGTTTTTCCATGATGCAACTTTGTGTGTTTTGACTTTTGTCAACCTGACATAATTCAAACCTTTTTCTCTACCACCTGATACCATGGAGGCTCTTCAGTTAGTTCAGGAAAAGATAAAAATTCTACTGAAGCATGTGAACTGTGGCGGGTAATCCATGTTCTGGGGACACTGCCGGAAAAGGATTAATGAATGGCTAAATAGAAGTGTAATTGTATAGCAGTGTGAACAGCATATCTTTCAGATGAATGTCAATGTGTTGATGCCACAGGGGAATGTGTTCAATTATAAAGTTCCCTGAATCAATGTAGTGTGCTCACCCATGGAGTATATTTTGCTGGTGTAAAGTAGATGTAAGTTGGAAGGGGAGAGGAATCACCAATGGAAGTGGTTTTATTATGTTTTTACAGGGGGTTCTAGAAACAGATATAATTGAGTCTGGATATTTTTCCATTGAAAAACTTGATCTAACATTAGTTAGAACTCTATGGTACACTGATGAGTTCAGAAGGCAGAGGGAGTTTGGACTGCCAATTCAGAAGTTTGTGTAGATCCATCTATTAACTTTATTTTTCCAGAAGATCAATTGGTATGAAATGTGTGAAATTAATGATAAGCACACAATCAAATGTAGATTACCCACTTTTTTCTAAATTTGCTTGTAAAATCATATGCTGGTCCAAGGATCCATTAATTCATATAAAAACATACATTATTAATTCATAGTTAATATTTTACCTTGTTGTCTCCTTCACTCCGATACCAGATCCATTCCACTGGTTTGTGTTTTGCAGCATCACATTTCATTACAACAGTATCTCTTTCATAACTAACCATTGGCTTATCTCCTCCCTTTACCTTAGGCACTAAGAGAAAATAAAATAATTTTTGTTTAAACAAAATCACAAATAGACAAATTATATTTACTAAATCCCACTTACATTTCTCTGAAAGTACTGAACTTTGTTCAGTGGTCTATTTTCAATATATTGCACATTTATTTTTCTCCTATGAAGCAATATATTCTACACCTTAGTTTGTGAAAACAGTTCCAATTAGGAATCTTTTTAAAACATAAAATGGAGGTTATGCATTCTATTTGTTTTATTAAAGTTCTTGTACAACCAGTGTATGCTTTGGTGGACTGCTTAAGTGAGGAGGGTGCGGGGGCTCTACAGGCTGGAAAGTTCTATTCCCTCTAGGTGAAATGTTTGCTGAAAGGAAAGAGATTTTGCTTTCAGAAATTTATAGCATTTTGTGAGAAACATCTTGCTTCAAAACAGGTCAGCACCAAAGTGAGGAGAGCGGAGTGTGCATTGACCCTTCATCAAACCGTCTGAATCACAATTGGAAAAAAGTGGCATAGTGTTGGTAACCATGCATGCCCTTCTGGGCTTTCTTCAAGTCACATATTAAATGGGAAGGTCATTGAAAATAATTAAGTATTTCATCAAACTTTCAACTTTTCCAGTGAAACTGTAATAGATCAAACTCTAAATGGAAAACACTGGAGGTGAAATGGAGTGGAGTGGGAGTAACATGGGATTCTAACGGACTTCATAAGAAAGTATCATTACATACATGTTTATTTGCGGCAGCCACAATATTTTCTTTCTTTCTAAACTGCTCAATTTAAATACCAACAATGACACAGCAGTACAATGTGCAGCATATCCCTCACTAACAAATACATAGTGTAGGTTTAAATCTCAAAGTAAACAAGGTTTAACCACATAAAAGAGGTCCAAGATACAGGTACAAAATTGGGGCATAAAACATCTGAAAGTTTTGCCAAAGATATTTCAAAGAACACAGCTTCAAGGAAGCCAGATAATCATCTCTCATAATTGTCATGCATAGACCTTCTGGCCAGATGTAACAGGGATACAATAATAATTTGTGAAACCTTTTGCAAAATATAACGTGTGGTTTATATATACCTAGTTTCCATATTTTTCTATAATAAAAAATAAATCAAAACATGGTTATCTATGGTTTTCTGGCTGTATTTATCTGTAAGAATGGAAAACAGATCTTTAATTATATGTTGACCAGGTTGAGAGGGCATCCTTCTTTATCATAATAATTAATATAACTCCAATGTTTAAGAACACCCTCGAACTCAAGTGAGTTGTTTTTTTTATCACTCTAGGGCATGAAGGAACGAGGCGTGTGTTTGATGGAAGGACCCCTCTTTTAGGTTTTACCTGTTTTTCAAATGTATGAGGAGAACAGTTTTCATGAACGCAAGTCAGGGAAAAGCAGTGCTAGTGCATCTTCTCCACAGAGGGATACAATTTCGGAAGATGCAGAAATGTCAATGAAATCCACTAAATGTTGATGGAACATAAGTCACAAAGTCTAGCTAGAGGAGGCAAGTTAACAATAAGTGACGGATAAGGCTTTGGACTGGAGATGGACAAAGCCAGGTCATATCTTATTTGGTAAGAAAGCAAAAAGTTGTTTGGGGTGAACGGGCTAGGAATAAAACATCATAGTGATTCTTACAATGGTAATGCTTAGCACCTGGATCCATGCACAACACAACTATGACAACTAATTTTAGCCATAGATGTATGAATGGCATGGTATTGCGCTGGGGGACAGGAGGCCTGGTGCTGAGGTAGGTAAGGCTCAAGCAAAGGGGGTTCACACAGAAGTGGAAAGAACAGAGCTGTCCCTGGCACTAATAGGTGAGTGTGCATTCCCTTTGGGAAAATATACATCCATTGATCACCTCCCCTTACCATTTTGCCTCCTTTTAGTAAAGAGGTATCATATTTAGCCACAATGGTTTTCTTCTTTCTTTTGTTATAAAAATATATTTTACTCCAATACAAGCTGATAGGCATCTAACATGCACTCTGTTCTTGGCACCCCCAGTCCAAATCTTGCTGAGTACAGAATAAAGGTAATTCATGAATAAGGAAACTCCCTGGGTTGGAATTGCAGAGCGATTAGGTCTTGTTGTGACAATACTTAATGGTCTAACATTAAGGATTGCCCCTTTTGAAGCAGCAGTTAGGGACAGAAAGTGCAGATGTGCTCTAGAAACTTCCTCACCTTGAACAACAGGAACTACAGCCTTACCCTTCACACCTCCCATCTACCAAATGGCCAGTGGCATGTAGCAGCTGCAGTGCTCATAAAGAACTAATAGAAGCTCATTGATAACAAAGTTCACAAAATTGATAAAAGTGCCCCTGATTACATCCTCCTCACTTCATAGACTGTCTGCACCTACCAGCCACAGGAATGAAGGCAATGCACCTCCACTGTAGGGAAGATATGATCACCCCCATCTTCTGCCATGCCACAACCAGGAGCATCCAAAATGAGTTCCACTTAGCTTTCAAATTACTATTGTGGGTCACATTTTAAGGTTGAACATAGGAAGACAACCACTCCAGCATTTGTAGAATCTCCTTTTCAACATTGCATGTATTGCCCCATGTACTCTTCCACACTGCTATGATCATGGACTGCTGCCTTTGTGCACAGCCTGAATGTTTCCTATATAGGTGTCCAGCCATAGCTGTAGGCTTCCAACTCCTGAGCTGATCAGACCTTCTTGCTAAATCAGTGCTCCAACAGTAGCCTTTCGGGGATACATTTTTGCCCGATTCTAGTGCTTATCAAAGGAACCTAATAAAGCACTATCGCACATACGAATAGAGCTGTTTCTTTCTACTGTGTTGCATCCTCAGATTGCATGCAATCTCAAAAAAGCCTCCCAGGAAAATTGATCTTGAATTAAAACTTTAAATTATGGACTCTCCTTTCATTCAAATAAACATTCCTTATATTCCATCCTCGTCATACCTCGTCTCTCTGAGCAGAGCCTACTATAAGTCAGTGGCATGTTTGCTTTAATCCTTATTATTGTGTTTCAGAAAATTGCCCGTGCATAATTTCAACGATCGCAACCTCTCCTTTAAATGTGATACCCCTGCAACCTAGCATTACCTAATCTCCTTCAGCTCATCTATTTGCCCCTTTCCCCACTAAAGATCATGCCTAGCTCCAGTAAATCTATATACTACATACAAAGTGGGGTAACTGCATGCAGTGGGTTCCTTAAGAGCACAAGACTAATCCCAATAACTAAAAATAATCATTGAAAGCATGCTGACTGACAAAGCCCGTCAATGCTTAATCAGGGGTAGTATGTGCTATAGAAAATTCAATTACAATACAATACAATTATAGAAGATCCTAGCCCTCCCTAGTACTAAAACCATAGCATTTAGTGGTCAGGAAGCCAATTTTAGTTCATGTAGGCTGCATTATAATTTCCTTATATTTACGGTCACCCTTAAACGCATACATAATATATCCACTTAGTGACATCTCACAATGACAATCAGATATGGAGTGATATTAAAAAAGTTAATCCCAGCAGATTTCTTCACCACTCCTTTCTCCAACCTATACCTGCTAAAGACCATTAACTTTGAAGAAAATATCTTAGAACCGACAACCCAGTGCAATACCTAGTGGACTATGATCATAAGAAATAGCATAAAGTTACCTGAAGAGCTGCTTAAAGCTGCCAGCATACTGAAAATTATAAACTTTGCACCTATCTCTCACACTTCATCCATCACACTGCTAGGACAATGTGCCCCATAGAAGGAGAGACGCACCTAAGAAGTCCTCATGTATGGCATGGCTACACCTATTCACATAAAATCCAAACAAAGGTCCTAATTCAGAACTGGGTGGAGGGGAATACTCCATCACAAATATGACGGATATCCCACCGGCCGTATTACGATCCCATTATATCCCATGGGGTATAGTAATATGGCAGACAGGATATCTGTTACATTTGTGAAGGAGTAACCCCTTCATCAAGTTCTAAAGTAGGCTCAAAAACAACACCCTTGCAATACAATACATTGAAATTATTGTGTCATTCAGTATCATCATTGTTTTGTCAATAAAGTCAAATTTTTGTTTATTTTTGTGTAATGCAAAATGAGTAATTTCTAGATGCATGTCTAAATGTGCAGGGTAACTGGCAGAGCTTGAATATAGGAAGTATTTCATTGCTATTGTATACTTTTTGGAAATTACATGGATACACATGCAATTCAATTCTGACAAATGGTTTACTTGTTCTAAAATACTTTAACAAGATTTCACTATACTAAATCATTTATTAGGAGAACAAATTCAGCAGGTTCTTATTTGTACAGACAGGATGCTTTTAACAAATGGTGTTTTATTCTAAAATGATACATTTTGCAAAGTTAAGTATTGTTCTCTATTTTTTACTTCAGATTCCTAGATAGTATAACCTAGCATTTTACTTACTATTTTGAATAAACAGTTCATTATTTGAAATAACACCTTTTCACATACCCACCTAAAAGTATACCTGGAATATAAAAATATATTAATAAGTTGTTTGGTCCTATAGTGCCATGTTAGGCTTTCCATACCCTTCAGTGGCAATATTGGCCCATATTACACAGTGAGCCATTATGTAACCATAGGATTATAGTCCATAAGTTAATGTATATAAAATTGGAGCAATGAATAAAAAGGAAAAGATATATGGTTGCTTTTAGCTCAGCACTACGGACTTCAAAAACTGGATTGATTACAACCTATTCAATTTCTGTTACTGAAGGCAAGTATCATATTTGCATAGACCGCCCTGTAAAGCCCATTACCAAGCGTGATACTATGCACCGATGTCATGTTGCCTCCACAGGTTGGCTTTGCTCCTGCCAGGTCCCCCAATAGCGGCTTCGGCCCCATGCATCCCACATGCCTCGTCAGCCCCCTTCCTCCACTGGATAGCTGGATTGTATTCTCAGCTGCCCAGAATACTGTGACCGCACCCGAACCTGACCCGGGTAGTGCGTCTGAGCAGGAATAAGGAGGCAGCTTGCTGCGGATGGAAGGTATGTGGCTGGTGAGGTGGAGTGAGACAACAAGGGTGCAGTGAATTTACTGGTGAGCAGGTGCGCGGAGGGAGGGTGTTTGTGGCCCCTCTTGCGTGGTCACACAGACAACTGACAACCAGAGAACCAGTGAGCCAGAAAACCAGTGCAGCTTGGGACAAAGTAGTTAGGAGAGGGAGCATTCGACACCGCCCACCTTATCTAATGCCCCTGGCCCTCCCCGCAAGGCATCTAGACAAGGGTGAGGATGAGCGGGGCTAACCCACGAGTCTACAAAATCTGGAATCATCTGACAACGTTTTCTTCTGTTGCCCTCTGCCATTGTGCTAGGTTGCAGGATTACCCTCCCCCCACTATACGGGAGCAACCCTCCTGGACTTCTTAAAAAAGCTGTCCATTATAGATGGCACAAAAGGTGCTCAAGGTGGCCCTCTGACTTATCACAGACTGGTGCCACCGGAGGAGAGACTGTCGATGTTCAAAGTTGAGGCGACAGTACATCCACCTTCGATAACTAGCTCTATTTCAGACCAGGATGAGCTCTGCAGTAGCCCGGCGATGAAGGATGTCAATGTCTAACTGGAACAGCTTAAGGTAATAGCCATCAAGTCAACACCAAAAACAGCTAATCAGCAGACCAGCCAGCATTCTCCCCCTAGGATAGCCACAACCATGCACAACTCTCCACCAGATTTGATCTCACATCTGTCCTCCTAGAATCTGCTCTTCCATGTAATGAGCCTAGCCCATGGGACGATCAAGGATGACACACCAGATATTCAATAAAGATCATGCGGCCCGCCCCAACATTGGTGATACAAGTGGGCCGCATCACCAGCTCTTCCAGTGCCACTAGTATCCCCATCCCACCAGCTGCCCACTGGGCCAGGACTTCAATGGGCAATATAATTTCACTCTCACCTACTAAGACACCCAATTTGGATGGTACAGGGGGATCCCATCCAAAAACTTGGCAGCGTGGAACCAAAAAAAACCACTCACTTTTGGAATAGTCCTTTCTTCCTTACTGAGCCTGCTTGAGACATAAATCGGAAGCTAAAACCAGCCCTTCAATTATTTCAGGCTCCTTGTGCCCAATGTGGCCACAATTGTTGCAAACACTCCAGTCCACTGTTGCAGCCTTAAAATACCACTCTGATAAATTGGTTGTACAAGGTGATCTCTTGAACTTTTTAGCTGTGTTTACAGCATGAATAGACAAGCTGGACAATTTAAAACAAACTAATTTCAAGAGCACAATCAACCACTAATCTTGTACAGTCAATCTGTTGCTGCTCTCCCATCACAGATAATCTTCACTCCTGATGTTTCTCATCACCGTTTTGGATGAAATTATAGGATTGTTTGGCATCTCTGGTAATTGCCCACGACCTATACATGAAGCTTCTAAGCATTCGCCGGAGTTTTTTTTTTTTTTTTTTTACAGAAAAGCAACCAATGGTCATTTAAGTGTTCACCTGTAATCTGTGGCTCAACGGTCAGCACTGCGGCAACCGTCAATGAGGCCACTAGCATGGCTCCTAATAGTCCACATCCTCTCTGAGAACAGTAGCGCAGATGATCTGCAGGAGCTTCGTCACCCCAGCAACAAAACGGCCCAGTCAATAGACTTGATCACTGGGTTGACACTGGCACCAACTTCATCACCCCAAGCTGAAAGTCTGCCCCCAACTGTCAAACCAGTCCACGGGAATTTGGTTATTGACAACCTTTACCAACCCCACCCACTCAGCAAGGGGGAAAAGAATCCGGAAGCAACAAAACAGGCAGTAACATAATCTCTGCATCTCCCAAACTGTAGTCGCTGTTCACGAATAAACTAACAGGACATACTCAATGTAAAGGACAGCAGAGTGTCACACATCAATCCCAGTATATCATTAAAAGTGCAGAGCTTGTCGGGCCAAATGGGTAACGGAGTGGATCCCCCAGTGACTGCACGCTCTCCCCCAAGACCTCTCAGATGGTCCCTCAGTGGCCGCTCCAAACACACAAAGCCCACAATAAATTAAACAGAACCCATCGCCCAACCAGCAAGACATGGATTCAGAGGCGTGATGTCAAGGAACTCTGAGGACACAATCGCACATGGACAGCAGACAGCACAAGAACCACTAGTGGAAGAATCTTGGCTCCCTGCAGTGTCATCCAGGTCTGGAAATACTCCTTAGAAGTAACAATAAAAAATGGACCGGGATTAAAAAACACAATAAAATTTGATCCTCAATGGCTCTGAGCTCAGATGGTTTACAACCCGGGTACTGCACCAAGGCCACCAATAGTAGAACAAGACCCCAACCACGTCCTGCGTCCAACAGCAAGAGGCAGTACCACACCCCACAAACTCCAAGCTGTTTATTTCTCAGTATCGCTCGCAAGGCCCCCAGGACATCTTGAATAGGGGAAACATTTTTAGCCTACTAAAGGTAACCCCCAGGGGTTCTCAAGCTTCAGAAGCCACACTCTTAACATCAATCTCTCCTTCCTGGGCACAAACTATTCAATCCTTTTCAGAGGCTGCATGTTCACAGTGATTGGTAATCCAGTTGTGTTGACAAAACCACACTCCACCCTTGAGCCCAGTACAAATAATCCATATTCAGTCTTAAAAAGTGCCCAAACCTGTGCTGTCACCAATGGCAGAATTTGAAATGTGACTGCCACTTCTCCCTTTGAGATTGATATGAACTGGCTGGCTGCAGCCTTGTCCAGCAGATGGTTGGACTGAGCCAAACACCTGGCATCCAAACATTTGACTTTGCTCTGGCCAGCATTGTGCTCCTGGAACTTAAGTGTACTTCTACAGCCTTATGATCTTCTTGCCTTTTTAACAGGCCTGATATCCTGGCACTGCATCAAACATGGGCAAATCAGAGCCTTTCCATAACTGGCTTTATTGAATACTGGAAGAAGGCGCTCAGAGCACAAATTTGGCAGACCAAAGGGTGGTCTGTCTATATTAGTCTCATGTCATCTGCAAAGCAATGTTGATTTGATAACATTTCAAGACAGGTAGCTGTTAGGAATCAAAATCGCAATTTGAAGATTGCAGTGCCCCCTCTTGATAATCAATGTTTATGTCAAGAGAAAAGTGAGAAAAGCGGTCAAGGATCAAACTCTTAATAACAATTTTATGTGCCCTAGCTTTAAACTTCCCCAAAGCGGATTACTGTAACTTCAATACCAATCTCTTTCAAGATAGCCCTGAATCCCTGGATTGCTCCCCATTTTGGCAGCCTCAGGACATTATGGGGGTTATACTACCCCGACGGACGGTGTTAACTTGGCGGTAGCACCACCAACAGGCTGGTGGTAACTACCACCAAATTATGACATTGGCGGTTTGGCTCATGCCAAACCGCCAATGTACCACACCGTCTGCCACGGCGGTAACGACCGCCAGGCTGGAGACATCAGTCTCCAGCCCGGTGGCCATCACTAGGCGGCCTGCGGGATAATGACCCTGCATACCGCCATGGTTTTTCGTGGCTTCTGTACCGCCATGAAAACCATGGGGGTAGGCACTATCAGTGCCAGGGAATTCCTTCCCTGGCACTGATAGGGGTCTCCCCCACCCCCCTCTCCTGCGTCCTCCCCCAACAGCCACGGCCCCCTACCGCCCCCCAAAGCTGATAGGGTCCCCTCCCCCCCCCCCCCGAACACCATGGGGCCCCCATACAAACCCCCACACCCCCCACTTACGCATGCACCCCACACAATACACCCCCCGACACACACCACACCCCCCGCATTCATACATGCACTCACCCCCTCTATGCACACACACAAATTCACACCCCCATTCACGTACACACCACACAACACCCCCTCCCCTGTCGGACGATCACCTTACCTGCCTCGGTAGTCGTCCAGGAGGGAACGGGTTCCATGGGGCCTGCTCTGCCGGCAGCACCCTGTCACCACAACACCGCCACGCTGACTGTGTTGTAATTCGGTGGGCGGTGTTGTGATGACGTGGCGGAGGAGCAACCTCCACTGCACCGCCGACCGCCAGAATGGCTGCTGGCAGCTCTCCGCCCAAATTATGGCAGAGAGCTGCCAGCAGTCAGAATATGGTCGTCGGAAGACCGCCAACACTGGCGGTCTTTGGTCTGGCGGGACTTTGGCAGTCTTCTTAGAAGACCACCGAAGTCATAATGAGGGCCAATGTAACAATCAAGGCCAAGGGGCTACTCTCAAAGCGTGTTAGGTGAATTCTTGGTTTTGCAACTCAACAGTGATGGCTATATAGTTTTTAACGGCCAGGTTCCACAAGACATACCACTGAACTGGACGAGAACAGACAGTAAAACACTCTGCAATACAGAAACACTCCCATTCATTGAAAGTTACTGTACTGTCCCTCGTACGGAGGGTGATCATTGTCCTCAAATAATCACCTTTACCGTCAAACATAGCAAACAAAGGGGCATATTTATACTCTTTGCGCCGAATGTGCGTCAACATTTTTGAAGGACAATCGGCGCAAACACTGCCCCATATTTATACTTTGACGTCCGACCCCGCGGGCGTCAAAGTTCCACCATGTGCGTAATTTTTTAGAAGGGGGAACCAGCTGTGCGTTAATTATATGCAAGGTAGGCGTTCCCTTCCAAAAAATGACTTTAAGGCCTGTGCGCCTTATTTATACTGTGACGTCATTTTGACGCACAGGAGGGGGCAGGCCTTAAAAAACGGCGCACAGCCTGATGGGCGCCGTTTTTTAACGCCTGGGTCAGGGCAGACGTTAAGGGACCTGTGGGCTCAGAAGGAGCCCAGAGGTGCCCTCCCATGCCCCCAGGGACACCCCCTGCCACCCTTGCCCACCCCAGGAGGACACCCAAGGATGGAGGGACCCATCCCAGGGAAGGAAAGGTAAGTTCAGGTAAGTATTTTTTTCGTAATTTTTTTGTGGCATTGGGGGGGGCCTGATTTGTGCCCCCCTACATGCCACTATGCCCAATGACCATGCCCAGTGGACATTAGTCCCCTGGGCATGGCCATTGGGCAAGGGGGCATGACTCCTGTCTTTGCTAAGACAGGAATCATTTCAATGGGGGTTGGGGTTCAAAACAAATGGCGCAAATCGGGTTGAGGCCAAAATTTGCCTCAGACCTGACTTGCCCCATTTTTTGACGCCCAAGCTCCATTTTCCCCTACGCCGGCGCTGCCTGGTGTGAGTAATTTTTTTTGACGCACACCAGTCAGCTGTGCCGGCTAACGTCATTCAATAAATAAGGCGCCCGCATGGCGCTTTGGAATGGCGTTAAAATGTTTTACGCACAACTGCGTTGGCGCAGTTGTGCGTCAAAAAGTATAAATATGGGCCAAAGTATCTGCTAGGGTTATGCACCAAGGAATTCACTCAAAAAACCTAATATGTCTTAAGTGGAGTCACTCTGTCAGTAACTCCTTCATGGAAGAGTGTGTGCTGTTCTCTGTCCGAGCCAAGTCAGATTACGGGTCTCCAGCAGTGGAATGGTCAAGTCTCTGCACTCAATTACTTGCGAAATTCCAACAGCCAGCCCACTATCACACTCGCCCAAAACCAAGCGCATTCTCTGCACTGACATAGGCCCTAAAGAAAGCATGTAACAAGGCTCTGAGGGATGCCTGAAAGAAACCAGGGGCCAAAGAGTTCATCTACGCATTCAAGCTGGCACAGAAAAGCTTGAGACAGGCAATTTTGGTCCACTCTCTTATACGCAACTTGGCAGCCCAATTCCAAAAACTTCTGGACCTTGGTGAGCAAACAAATGGATGGAAGCTGTGGGTTGGGCAGTGTGAACATCACAGAATCAGAGAGGGCTACTTTCCTTATTAGACATTTCCTATCAAGTAAAGGTAAAGACTGCTCTTCTGTGTGTGGCACAGTAAGTCTATCTGTAAATTCCTTTGAGCATCTGTCTCAAGTTCAGAATCATCAGCCCTCTTTTGCATCCGAGATACACCTTCTATCAAGCAGGTTGGATTCTGTAATATAAAAGGCTAGAATGGATGAGGCCCTGGAGCCCAATGATTTTCCACAGGCCCTTTTTAAACTGAACACTGTTTTGGGACAGGTTGGTAACCAAGCTCTTTGGTTAATGCTTGCAGAGCTCAACGATGCTAAGTACTATGCCAGCCTGCTCTTGGAGGACCTGAAACAGTGGGTGGAGCTGAACAGGCTTGTTCCCAAAAACTCAAATAGGTTTCACTGCGAAGTCTGGTGCCATAAATAACCTATCTTTGTGAATACTAATTGACAAGGCAAATTATTCGAACTCCCTGCTACATTGTTGCTTTGTGGACTTTAGGGAAACATTTGACTGTGTACCATGGGGAGCCCTCTGAGGAAAACTAAAAAAAAGTGGGGAATCCCCTCGAAGCTCCTAGAGTCCATAATTCAGCTACACACCAACACCTGGATCCATAACAAGTTAGGGGATGGTTCTTATTTGTCTGGGAAAATTCCAACATCACGGGGTGTCAAACAAGGATGTGTGCTAGCCCCCTTACTTCTCCATCTATCGCAGAGCTTCCACAATTTCTTGATTCAGTTAACTGCCACCCCCGAAGATTGGCAGAGCTCAGATCAGTAACCTCCTGTGTGCTGACAAACTTGCAATGCTTGCTTAATCAGGTGCTGACCTACACAACCATCAATAACCTGGAGGTTAATCTGAAGACGACAAAGGTAGTCACATTTGGAAGGAAACAAGCATCAGGGAGGCAGCTGGACATACAATAGTAACAAGGTTCTGGTGGACCAATCATAGAAGTACCTTGGGTTATACAGCGATGCCAATGTTTTTCAGTATGCAGGCTCAGGCTGGGCGAGTGGCTTTTTTTGAACCATCTAGCTTGCTGGCGCTGCCCAATGGAAGGAAACAAACACAGGGGCTGTGGCCAGTGTGTTGAATCCTTCGATCATGTCCTGTGCCTCTGACCAGCCCTCTCGGATGAGTGTAAATTTAGACTCCAGGGCGAGTGGAACAGTCAGAGTATGAGTGTGTGGTCTGAGCATCATAGCAGCCCTTAATCCTGAAAACACCACCTTAAACATCCGGCTGACTAAATTTGTCATCCTTGCATATAAAGGTTTGATGGACCAGGGGGCTCACCAAGTGGCTCTGCAGTACCTTCTGTTATGCCTCCTGGATAATCCGCCTCTACCCAGCCTGCTACTTATGCTCTGTTTTAGCACTTTATAATCCCCTTTCCCACTGAAGCTTCGCTGAAAGATGTCTCTTCTGAGCTTAATCTAGTAAGTGAGCACACAAGTGTGCCTTTGTGAAGATGCTAGCTTGCTGCTTTTCGTGAATTTGGTGGTTAATAATGTTAATGACACTTATCTTTATGAGCCTATAGCTATTATTATTATGCACATGCACTTTACTAAAGGCTCCAGATAGAATTAACTTGTAGTCAGCATTTAAAGGCACTTTTTGCTTATTCCACATGTATGTACCTATTATGCTTCTTTTATAATGTTCAAACACTGGGCTTCGTGCACGTAAAGATGTGCACATACATGTATGGGCCAAGTGTCTGAGACTACAATCTAACTCAGCCTGGTATTGTGTATAGGTAGCCTGGCACAGGAGGAACTCTTCATGGTGCTGACCTCTTCAAAATCAAAGGGAAAATTAGTGTGAGCATGTACATCTGTAGGGTTTTACTGAATTATGCAGAGTGCTTTGCTATTTACTTTATTATATATTACAGGCAAAATCTGCACCATAGTGCAGTTTTTGTCACAGTTGGGCCTAGGGGTGAGTGAAGCACCAATCCAATGGTAAATCAGGAAACCGAATCCAGATCGGACCTTAATTTCCACATATCTTCACTTTATGTAACCCTTCAAGATGTATCCTTTTTCTCTGACTCAGATTCTAATTAGATCTGAGCCTCTGAATTGCCCTGATGTGCCACGTCAATTACCCTGCTGCCCAGCTGGAGGATCAAAGCTCATTAGCAGTCTGCTCCTGGTAGAGGGTGGAACGGAATAGGCATGTGCTAATTACTTTTCAAACTGCATCTGGCTTTGAAAGGCTCAACCCCACAAAAACAAAGGCATTTAGCCAGATTTCTGGAGCCAGACACATGAAGGACAGCCCTTTGAAATTTTAACGGGAAAGGGCCAGACATTTTTGGCAACTGGGAGCATATAAGCTGTTTCAACAGCACCTTCTTGGAAATTGCCAAAATGCTGTGCAGGAGAGTTGGGGCACTGGTAGAGTGATGATGTATCACCTTAGGACTGGGCTGAGGTGCCTAGCTTATGAAGCGTCCCACCCCTTCTTAATAACAACAACACAAGGGAAAGACTTGACTACTGTCTGATGAATGCCCACTGGGAGAGGGGAAGATCCCTGATCCCACAGCAAAGATAGACTGAAGGGCTTCTAATTTCAGTTGCCACCCATGGACTAATGGCCTCATTTTCACTTTGTCAGTCCCAGGACCACCAAAGCCGCAGGGAGGACGCCTGCCTGATTACAATGTTCCCGCCGGTCTACTGGTGATAACATTACAATTGAGAGTTCCCACTGGTCAGATTGGCAGGAACAGTGCTACAAGATAGCACTCAGCTCCCTTAAAGGAGCCGAGTGCTCTCTCGTAGCACTAAGGGGGCCAACCAGCACTCTTGGAAAGCACAGTCTGCAAAGCAGACAGCGTGCACTCTGATGGTGCTGGGTAGGGGTACCCCTGTAGTGCCCATGCCATTGGCATGGGCCTCCCTGTGGCCCCCAACACAACCTCACCGCCAGCCTTTCCATGTTGGCAAAACTGTAATGGAAAGGCTGGCGGTGAGGGGAGTTGTAATTAGCCAGGCAGCGCGGAGTACAACTCCGACCGCCATAATGCCGCCGGGAACCATGTTCTCGGTAGAGGCGGCGGTCACTTGGCGGGTCAGCCCACTAGGGTTGCACCGGGTCCTCCCCCTCCGCCCTATTACAATGATCCTGACAGTCTGACCGGCAGGAACATTGCAATAGAGCGTTCCCGCCAGTCAAGCCAGCAGGAACAGTGCTACGAGATAGCACTCAGCTCCGTTATGGGACCTGAGGGCTATCTCATAGTAAAAAGGGACTTGACCAGCACCCTCTGAATGAGCACGGTCTGCAAAGCTGGGTGCTGGGCAGGGCCCCCCATGGCCCCAAGCACACCCTCACTGTCAGTCTTTCCATGTTGGCAGAAATGCCATGGAAAAGCTGGCAGTGAGGGAGAGTTGTAACCAGCCAGGTGGTACTGAATTCACCAACACCCTGGCTGGGCACAATTCTGACCACTGTCATGTCAGTGGGAAGCATGTTCTTGGTGGGGACGACGGTCCTCTGGCAGGTCTGCCCACCAGGGTTGTAATTGGGCTGTTGGACTGCCCGGAGTGCAGCGGTCCGACCATCAATGCAAATGTGGCGGTCCTCGGACCACCACAGGAGCTGACCCCCCTACACTCGGAGGGTGCAGTAAACAGATGTATCTGTATCTTCTGTGAACTGGTTCTGCATGATCGTGACACTCAAAAGGAGGGTGGGACTAACTTCTGCGGACCAGCGGGTGCCTTGCAAGTTTCTAAAGAGGCTATAGGACCATGAGGTTGAAGACCGTAGGGCACACTGTCTTGGGGTTCCTGGGTGCTTCTGAGGAAGACTTCATGCCCAAGAGAAATGCTAGACACCCAGACAGACTACAGGTCCTGTGCAAGTAAGGAATGCTGTAAAAATGAGACGCCCCATGATATGCACAATTTAGATGCCAGGCAGCCTGAAGAAACCACTCCTGGTGGAAAATTGAACTTTCAGCATGCAGTGAACTATTACAGGCATTAATGAATATCCTTGTAAGACGGTACCATCTTCAGTGATTTTAATGGCGGTGCATTAGATTATTGTAACATACGTCTGCTTTGATTGATGGTTGACAGCCTAAAAAAAGCCAGTAGGACTATCTGCAGCACCCACAATATATTGGGTCTAGTATATGTGAAAGTAATTGTGGTTATAGGATTCGGGGCTTGTAAATGTTGCAAATTGTAAGGAGGGTGTCCAAGTAGGTATTTCCAACATCCTTCACATGTAGATTTGCGAATTAATATGCCTGGAGTAATTTGTTTGAAACAAAATACCTTTTTTTTGTGAAGTAAAAGCATTGACTGAATAATTAATTATTGGGTGTTGTGTAGCTACGATACTAGTCCACACCACCTGCCCTGTGTAGGCCTTGGACTGCTCTGCCTCCCTACTCAGAGAGTCAAGTGCTACAACAGGGTACTTGGTTCCCAGTAGATGGAAGGGTGCAGACTTATTACTTATGAAGGACTACATCCTTTGCAACTAATAACCCTCTTTCCTACAGGAGGGTTTGGGCTAAGGTTCTTAGATGCAAATATGGAGAGTAGTCACAATTTTAGAACAAATTAAACACTAAGTGGTCCTTACCTTTCAAATGAAATGTTGCCTTGGCCTCCAATTTAGATTTAAATATGCAGGTGTAATTACCAAGCTCGCTGCTATCGCTAACATCAAACCTATAGAAACAGGAATCACACATCTATTAATAAACTGCTTTGTAACACATTAAAATAAGAAGGTACAGGGCATATCAGACAAAGGGTCTGATTGTCAAAGGTAAATATACATTTTTTTGCTATTCGGCATTTCTGAGTGGAGATGCATACCTATGTGCAACCTTACATGCCTTCATTCCCTGAAATTAGTAGGTGGAGAGCTGTCTACAACACACTTTACAAGAGTAAAATTACTACTAGTAACTTGCCACTGGTTTGATGGAGCTTTGCTACTGGGTTGAAAATCTCACTATGGGAAAGTATAGGTAATTCTAATTAAGTTTATTATTTTTTACAGACGTATTGAAAAATAATGTAATGTTCAACATAAATATACAGCCATTTAAAATATGAAATAACAAACCATTACAACACATTAACTCACCAAATTAATTGTGCATTCAATAACGAAATAATTTAAATATATTAATTTAGAAATGTTTAAACCATATTCTAGAAAATTAACCAGCTGCACTAAAATGTTTGTGTTCAATATTGTTAAGTTTAAAAGACTAATTTCATTTTATAAAATTAACTTTATTCTGAAACTTTTAATGAATTAAAAAACAATTATCCATATTTTAGATAATATATCTATAATATATATCGAATTTAAATGTCTAAATAATTTAATTAGTTTAACAGTTGTTCTCATGGGGTGCTAGTTTAAATCCCTGTCACCAATATGTTCTATAAAAGTATTTTGCAGTACCAGTGGTTGACCATTTGTGGTTCTTGGCTTGTGCAAGGAACGGACTGGAACACATTCATGCCTGTTTTGACACTTTTAGGGCTGCAGTACTTTTAGAAGTGGGTTTTGTGAACTGTAATGACCTTGCTAATACAAAACAGAAAGTCCCTTCCAAACGTCTTCTAAAACTTCCCTTAACCCAACTCATTTTGAGTAATTATTGCCCGTTTTCCCACCATGCCCTGTGGGGTCTTCCACATTATTACAAAGTAGTAAACATATTTGTGGAGCAATCTCCACCACTGTGGTGGAGATCTCCATACAGAAAAGATAGGAGACACGGAAGTCTATGGTCATAGGTTTGTGAACTGCATGTTGTAGTGCATGAGTAGTCCTACTGCATTACTACTTTATGCACTACAAAATGCAGTTTGTGATTTGGGCCCTAGATAACTTTCCATTAGTATGATACTGCATTTCAAACCAAGACACTGTAAGTCTCCCTGGGAAACAGTGTACTGTATTTAAACTCCGAACTATACAAAAAAAAATAAGTTTCAACAGATCATGCAAATGGAAGATGGTATATGGTATCATGGCCAATGTTGTACTGTGTAGTATTTGTCTAAATTCACTACACTTAGATGCAAAATTGCACAGTTATAAATATCAAATGTTAAAACATTTTATAATGTTATACTCCCAGAAAATTGCGAAGGTAAAATAAATTAAATAACTACTTACAGCTTTAATGTTAATGATTAGGACTATTATAAATATCCCAGGAAAGGGAACAAAAAGGCAATGGCTGGTGTTAGACTTGGCATCATTGGCGTGGTCTCCCCTAACTTTTTGACTCTACTTCCCAGGTTGTTTCTGTGTGCTGAACTCTGTTTTTGCTGTTTTGTTTGCTCTGGACACTTTACCACTGCTGACCAGTGCTAAAGTGTAAGTGTTCACTGTATAAACTGTAGGTGTACTTTGGCTATCCATGATTGGCATACTTGATTTGCCAGTAAGTCCATAGTAAAGTGCACTAGAGGTGCCCAGGGCCTGCAAGTCAAATTTTACTAGTGGGCCTGCAGCATTGGTTGTGCCATCCACATTAGTAGCCCTGTAAACCTGTCTCAGACCTGCCACTGCAGTGTCTGTGTGTGCAGTTTTAAACTGCCAATTCGACTTGGAAAGTGTACCCACTTGCCAAGCCTAAACCTTCTCTTTTTCTACATGTAAGGCACCCCTAAGGTAGGCCCTAGGTAGCACCATGGGCAGGGTGCGGTGTATGTTAAAGGTGGGGCATGTACTTATGTGTTTATATGTCCTGACAGTGAAATACTGCCAAATTTGTTTTTCACTGTTGCAAGGCCTAACTCTCGTAGGTTAACTTGGGGCTGCCTTTAAATATTATTAAAGCACAGATACACATGTGGAGGTTGAGATCTTTGAACTCAAAATTTTAAAATACATCTTTTAGTGAAGTTGGTTTTTAGATTGTGTGTTTGAAAATGTCACTTTTAGAAAGTAGGCATTCAAGTATGCATTTTCTTGCTTAAACCATTCTGTGACTCTGCTTGTTTGTGGATTCCCTGTCTAGGTAAGTTTGACAGTTGGGCTGTTTGTACTGCTCTCTAGACAGTGACACAAAGGTAGCTGGGTTGTAGCCTGCATATCCTGATGAGCCATCTGTGCTAGGAGGGAGGGAGGGAGGAGTGGTCACTTACACCTGAAAGGGCTGTGTCTGCCCTCACACAATGCAGTCTCCAACCCCCTGGTGTGTGTCTGGGGCCTGGCCTGGGCAAGGCAGGATTTCACAAACAAGCGACTTTCCTTTGAAGTTGGCCTATTTCTAAGGCAGAAAGAGGTATAAGAACAGCACCCAAACCCTGTGAAAATTACATCACTTCTGGAATCAAGAAGAACCTCTGCCAAGGAGAAGAGCTAAAGAGAAGTGCAGCCATGCCTGTGACTGTGGAGCTATCATGCAGTTGCTGCTTCTACCTGTGAAAGGGGACAAAGACTGGACTTTGTTGTGCATTCCTGCTTGTGGAGAATCTTCAAGGGCTTGAACTGAGCTTGCCTCTTGTTGAAGTCTCAGGGCCATCAAAGACTCCCCTGCCAGCACCTGCCTCTCTGCTGAGACTCCTGCCTTGCCAAGTGGAGCCCTATCCAGTTCCTGGGCCCCTGAAAGGTGAAGCTGGCAGACCAGGACTGAAAATCCACACTCAGACTGCGGTGTGGGAAAATTTGACGCACCTTCCGTGACACGGCTGATAAATGACGCACCACCGGCTTCGCAGCTGAAATCAACGCTCCACCTCCATCGTGGCTGGAAGAGTGACAGAACGTGGCTCAAGAAACGATATGCAACACCCGCTAACGGAGGCTGATAATGACGCAAACCCCACACAGTGCGGTTTTGTGATACCGTGCGACAGGATTTTCAAAGCAACAATGCTGGGCGCGAAAAATCAATGCAAAGCCTGCGCAGACCTGAGGTGCCTGTCCGGATCGACGCATCACTCTTTTGCAGGAGAGAATAAATGATGCACACTGACCTGACCGGAGGAGGAGCGATGCACAGTCTCTCTTGTGAGTGAGAAATCGACGCATCGCTAGCGTTTTTCGGCCCACACTTTGCCCATGCAGTTTTATTTTGACGTTACCCAGGTACTTTTGAGCGCTAATGCAAAAACAACAAGTGATGGACGGAATGCTGAACATTGTCAAACATTCACCCCCAGTCACAGATCTGGGTTTAATCCATCGTTTTTTTGCTGCCCAGGCCATTCCAGTTTGGACCCAGCCATATGCAAATCAGTCTTGACCCTGTTCCCCATGGGAACAGTCCAGCCCGAACTGCTAGGCCAGGTCTTTCCTGGACTGGAAACAAGCATCCTGGGACCGGTTTCGGGGTTTCACCCCTCATCAGCCAGGCTAGCTTGAATCCAGTGGCATGGGAAGCACGGGACCCACGTCTGGGCATACCCTTCCCACTTAGAGTGACAAATGCAAAAACAACAAGTGATGGACGGAATGCTGAACATTGTCAAACATTCACCCCCAGTTACGCTATCCCACAGCGTTTGTATTTTGCTTTGCTTTTGCCGCCCTAAGTGCGCCGGGTATGCCCAGACGTGGGTCCCGGGCTCACTGTGCCACTGGATTCAAGCTAGCCTGGCTGAAGAGGGGTGAAACCCCGAAACCGGTCCCAGGATGCTCGTTTCCGGTCCAGGGAGAACCTGGCCTGGCAGTTCGGGCTGGACTGTTCCCATGTGGAACAGGGTCAAGACTGATTTGCATATGGCTGGGTTCAAACTGGGGTGGCATGGTGAGCAAAATAATGGATGGATTAAACCCAGATCTGTGACTGGGGGTGAATGTTTGATTGGTTCCGCATTCCGTCCATCCAGTTACGCTATCCCACAGCGTTTGTATTTTGCTTTACTTTTGAGCGCTAACCAGGTACTCACTGTTTTCTAAGGATTAAGCCTCTTACTCATTGAAAATTCATAATTTGACTTGTGAATGTTGGATTTTTGTCGTTTTGGTCTTGTTTTGTTCACATAAATATTACCTATTTTTCTAAACCTATGTTGTGTCATTTTTGCAGTGTTTTCACTGAGTTACTGTGTGTGTTGGTACAAATACTTTACACATTGCTTCTGAAGTTAAGCCTGCCTGCTTGTGCCAAGCTACCAAGGGGGATTATCCATTACCCTGACTAGAGTGAGGGTCCTTGCTTGGACAGGGTAACCTGACTGCCAACCAAAGACCCCATTTCTAACAGCCGGCCGGAAGTTTTCACTCCTCCTGGCAGGATAGGCTGCAGAATGGGGCCATCAATTGTACAATCTTCAAAAGGACAGTCACCGTCATAGGACTGGATCTGCTACTTTACACATGGAGTGAAACCCAAAAGGGTGGACCTGCTCCCATGTGAACCCAGGACAGAAATTGGGATCCAAGGATCCTGCGAGCTATAAGAAAATAAAAGCCGCAAGAAGCCTGCAAAAAGGCGAGCCCAGCTGAACAGTTTCAACTGAACTTGCCGTGGTCCCTGCTGGGGACGTCTGGGAGATTGAGTGTTAACTGGTGCTCAAAAGGACCAGGACCCTTGGCTGGTGTTCAAGTGTAGTCTCTCCCGGTCAAGACTGCAAATGTGGGCACAAAGAAGCTTGTTCTAAACTTTATTATAAAAGACCCAGAGGCTACCAAAGGACTACCACCGAACCACAGTTGCTGTTGTCGCATCACAGGTCTCATTAAATTTGCTGGTTTGACCCTCTTAAAGCAGCTCTACTTCCAAAAAATTTTCTAAGTGGAGGATTTCAACGGTACCGACATCAAGCAGCACCTCGCCATCATCTAGCCTTCAGTCACAACCAAACAGCACCCCACTCTACTGACAAGAAAATACATCCAGAAAAAAAACTAACAGCCAGATTTATTAAGGTTTTGTGTTGCCCTTGTTCCGGGCAAGGGTGATGCAAAACTTAAGTAAGATTCATCAAGTCGCACAACATCACCTTGTGTGGACCTTGATAAATCCATGGTAATGCAAGGCAGCGCAAATCATTGCCTTGCGTTATTCTGCCACAAGTAGGTGTTACATGGGTGGAGTGTGGGATTTCCCATGCATTCACCCATGTATTTTGGTGCATTCCCAGATTTATCATTAGTGGCAAACATAGGACTGCCCCAAACCACAGTTGCCATTGTGGCATCACCGGTCTGATTAAATTTGCTGGTTTGACCCACTTAAAGCAGCTCTACTTCCAAAAAAGTTTCTAAGTGGAGATTTCAACGGTACCGACATCAAACAGCACCTCACCATCATCTAGCCCTCAGTCAGAACCAACCAGCACCCCACCCTACTGCCAAGAAAATACCTCCAGAAAACAAACTAGGGCAAGATTTTTTAAGGTTTTGTGTTGCCTCATGTGCTGTGAGGACAGCAGGGCTCAGACTGGTCCAGTTCGTGCAGGTCAGCTAGGCAGTTACAAACAGGCTTCTGGAACTTGTAGTGTCCCAGTAGCTAACACAGGAGGCCAATCGGCTAGCCCTTGGAGCCACTCGGGTGGTCTTGGGGTCAAGGGAGCAGGTCCAATCTTCCTCCTTCATGCTGCGGGGGCGTCCTAACAGCAGGATAGTCCCAAGTCTTCCACAGGTCAAAAAGTGATCTGAAGTGGGGTCTGAGAGTAAAACCTTTTATCCTCAGTGCCAGTATGTGGGTGGGTGATGCCCTCTTTTGTCTCCATTTTCTCCTTCCTGAGTTTGGCTCCAAATTGCCTAGGGTAACAATAGGCAAGGGCAGGTCTGATGTCACTTTGAGTGTGTGGTCGGCAAATCCTTCTGAAGTGTAAATGGGGCTGGGTATAACCATTCCACAGCCATCCTGGCAGGATGGCCCAGTCTGTCCACATCTATCCCCCTAGGCATCAACAACCCATCACAAGAGACAGCTACAGTCATGTGGCCCTGGCTACTGGAAGAAAGGCACAGTTGGTTTGGCACAAAAAAGCAAAAAAAAAAAAAAAAAAGAAGACTTAATCAAAGAAGATTTTAAATTACAAATCAGAAGAGTTAAAGAAGTATTTCTTCATCTGCTCCCAATCTAAAAATGTAATAAACAACCCCAGTGTAAGTCTAAGGGACAGATAGGCCTTAAAACAGTGAGAAACAACTTTAGGAGTTTTTCATTACCAGACATGGAAAACTGAAATCCAAGTGTCCTACATTCTAAATAGCATACACCTTGCCCTAGGAGCATTTATCTTAGGAGTGATTTATAAGTACTTAAAAGGAAGGTTACTTCCTTTCAAAGATGGAGGAGAGATGGGGCTCTTTTGGAGGGGGAAGTGCGGAGGGGCTTTGGGGCTACGTGCATTGGTTTTTCTTTGTTCAGATATTGCTTTACTAATTTTGCACATGTAAGCTGTCATATAAAATACAATAAAAATTGTCACAAGTCAAGGTTAGGCCTTGCAAAACATTTATTTTATGCACAAAAGTGATGGATGGAAATAGTTGAATTAATCTCAGCCACTGTTACTTACTCGAACCACATCCAGTCCATCATTATTTTGCACACCATGCCACCTCAGTTTGGACCCCAGCGATATGCAATTCAGTCTTGACCCTGCTCCAATGGGAACAATCCAGCCCAAACCGACAGGCCAGAGCCTCCTGAACACAATCTGCCACAGCCAATTTTGCTTAACAGGAGTATATCTGTATCCTTTTCCACACTGAGAAGCGACCTACACTCACGAGTCTACCAGCTTGTGGTTGTTTACCTTTTGCTTCAGTGTGTTTCACACAGACGTTCCATGGGCCAAATATACCATACTAATGGAATTTCACCATTTGTAAATACACCATGGTAAAGTTAATTTCCACCAATCCCGATTTCCTGAATTAGGCTGTGGAAATTACATTTGTTTTCCCCTCTCTTTTCTTTTTTTATTCAAACAATTCTTATCAATCCATCACGGTCCCTGTGTCCTTCGTTACACTTATGAAATACAGTTTAACTTACATTGTAAAGTGCCTTGAATTAGTAAAATACAAAGTAACTATCAAACATAATTCATTCAAATTAGTCATATAATCCTACCATACATTGTAAAATACTCACTTAAACCAAGTGTGCCATTTTGATTCTGTGTTATTAATGGCAAACTCAGTACTATTAATCTTTTCCTCGCCATGCATCCACATCACTTCAATTGGGGGCTGGGCTTTGAGTTCTGAACTGGAGAGCTCACATGAAAGTTCCATTTTAGTTGGTTTTTCAACAACTACATTTGAGTCCACAGAAGATGCGAATTCTATTGGAAGTAATAACAATTGTGAGAGTGTTTCTAGAACTACAGCATGTCAATATACATTTGCAAAGAACATGGAAAGATTTACACACAAAGGAAATAAAGAGGTGGGGCTTTTTCGCTGTAACTTTTCCAAATACAATATACTTACATTATTTCATTCAGATCTTGACATAAACCTCTTTTAAACAGCATGAAAATCATCTTAATTACACAGTCAGAAGATTAAACTCTCATGCAGTGTTTAATACAAAATGTGCCTTTGAATTTTATGAGTTGATGTAGCCCCTTCTCCACACACCATAATTCACACACAACCACACATTTGTCTAAAGCTTAGGGCCATATTTATACTTTTTGACGCAAAACTGCGCTAACGCAGTTTTGCGTCCAAAAAATTTGCGCCGGCTAACGCCATTCTGAAGCACCATGCGGGCGCCGTATTTATTCAATGACGTTAGCCGGCGTTAGCCGCCGGCGCTGCCTGGTGTGCGTGAAAAAAAATGACGTACGCCAGGCAGCGCCGGCGTAGGGGGAAATGGAGCTCGGGCGCCAAAAAATGGGGCAAGTCAGGCTGAGGCAAATTTTTCGCCTCAACCCGATTTGCAACATTTTTTTCGACTCCCAACCCCCATTGAAATGACTCCTGTCTTAGCAAAGACAGGAGTCATGCCCCCTTGCCCAATGGCCATGCCCAGGGGACTTCTGTCCCCTGGGCATGGTCATTGGGCAGAGTGGCATGTAGGGGGGCACAAATCAGGCCCCCATATGCCACAAAAAAAAAAAAAAAATACTTACCTGAACTTACCTTAATGTCCCTGGGATGGGTCCCTCCAGCCTTGGGTGTCCTCCTGGGGTGGGCAAGGGTGGCAGAGGGTGTCCCTGGGGGCATGGGAGGGCACCTCTGGGCTCCTTCCGAGCCCACAGGTCCCTTAACGCCTGCCCTGACCAGGCGCAAAAAAACGGCGCAAAAGCGGCTGGACGTCATTTTGTTTTGACCCGCCCACTCCCGGGCGTGAATTTTGCCCGGGAGTGTAAATACGGCGCACATGCCTCGGAGTCAATTTTTTTTTAGACGGGAACGCCTACCTTGCATATCATTAACGCAATGTAGGTGTCCACGCTAAAAAATGTCGCAAACTCCATGGATTTTGGTGCTAGACGCATCTAACACCAAAGTATAAATATGGAGTTAGTTTTGCGTCGGAATTGCGCCCAAAAAAAAAAAGACGCAATTCCGGCGCAAACAGAGTATAAATATGCCCCTGAATGTTCCAGTGGATGTTCTGTTTCGTAAGAAATCATAAAAAATCTCCTTCGAAACAAGAAGCTCCCCTTGAATGAAGTTGGTATAAATTAATTGAAAGAATCAGTAGGCACAGGGAAATAGTATTTAACTGGACTGTTGGTGGGATCTCCTATGAACCCCACAAGAAGCTGACCGAGCTGGTGTCTGGTTTGGGGTGTGGAAATGGATTATGTTGTTGAGGTAGGCTGGTACTAAGTTGTGTAGAACATTCTAATTGTGTGTGAGGAGCTTGAAGAGGAAGAGTTTCTAGATTAGGACCAAATGGAGGTCTTTGAGGTGCTTGGTTATGTGACTTTGGTGCAGTAGTTCGTGCCACTTGGAGCCTTTTGGTGAGCTGGGCAGTGTTGGCTATGTAAAGGGCACTGCCACAGTCGAGCATGCTGATAAGGGCTTGCATCACTCACGTATGTCCTGTGGGTGTCTAGTCGGAGTCTCTTGCAGATTTTCCTGAGCTGTTTGACGGTGTGGAAGCAGGCCCATGCAACTACATTGACTTAGTTTGCCATACAGATTTGGTTGTTGATTACGATACCAAAGTTTATGGTGGCACTGGAGGGGAGAGAGACCAGTCCTAGCTCGGTGGGCCACCAGGTCAGGGGCCAGGATGAGATGTCTTTGCCAAAAGAAACTACTTCAGTTTTGTCTCTATCGTGTCTGAGGCAGGTCCTGTTCATCCAGTGTACTACTGAGGACATGTGAAGTTGGCTTGTGTGGTGGATGTGTATTCTGAGAGGGAGATAACCAGCTGGGTGTTGTCTGCAAAGGAGATGAAGCTGAAGCTGTTGGAGTAGATGATGCTGGTGAGTGGACCCCTGCAGATGTTGAACAGGGTGGGGTTCAGGTAGGATCCCTGGGGTACTTTGCAGAAGGTCTTGGTGGTGTCTAACAAGGATGGGGCTGGGGTGATGGATTGAGAGCATCTTGAAGCAATGAGCTAAAGCTTTCTAAAGCCGGGCCAGGATACCGGCATCATGGAGACATTGGATGAGGATGGGATGGTAGATAGTGCAGAAGGCGTATTAGAGTTCTTAGTGAATAATGGCTGTTGCGTCTCTTATATGTGATGAGGCGATGTCATTGGTGGCTGTCTAAGTGCTGTGGTTGGGTCTGAAGTCTGAATGTGAAGGAGGTGGTTTGCATCGAGGTGTCTGGCCAGGCAGGAGTTGATGAGTGTAGGAAGTTGGCTCTGTATATACTATTTCAAAGTAAGAAATAGTGTGCACAGAGTCCAAGGGTTCCCCTTAGAGGTAAGATAGTGGCAAAAATAGATAATTCAAATGCTCTATTTTGTGGCAGTGTGGTCGAGCAGTAGGCTTATCAGAGGGTAGTGTTAAGCATTTGTTGTACACACACAGGCAATAAATGAGGAACACACACTCAAAGACTTACTCCAGGCCAATAGGTTTTTATATAGACAAATATTTTTCTTAGTTTATTTTAAGAACCACAGGTTCAAGTTTTAAAAGTAATACTTCAAACGAAAGGTATTTCACTCAGGTATTCTAGTAACTTTGAATAAATCACAATATCATGTACAGTTTTGACAAAAATGGCAATAAGCTATTTTAAAAGTGGACACTGTGCAAAAATCAACAGTTCCTGGAGGAGGTAAGTAAATGTTAAGTTCACAGGTAAGTAAAACACTTCCAAGTCTCAAAGTTGGGTCCAAGGTAGCCCACCGTTGGGGGTTCAAGGCAACCCCAAAGTTACCACACCAGCAGCTCAGGGCCGGTCAGGTGCAGAGGTCAAAGAGGTGCCAAAAACACATAGGCTTCAATGGAGAACAGGGGTGCCCTGGTTCCAGTCTGCCAGCGGGTAAGTACCCGCGTCCTCAGAGTGCAGACCAGGGAGGTTTTGTAGGGCACCGGTGGGACACAAGCAGGCACAGAAAGTACACCCTCAGCGGCACAGGGGCGGCCGGGTGCAGAGTGCAAACAGGAGTCGAGTTTTGTATAGGAAGTAATGGGGAGACCCGGGGGTCTCTTCAACGATTCAGGCAGGCACAGGGGGGGCTCCTGAGGGTAGCCACCACCTGGGCTAGGCAGAGGGTCGCCTGGGGGTCACTCCTGTACTGGAGTTTGGTTCCTTCAGGTCCTGGGGGCTGCGGTGCAGTATTGGTTCCAGTCGCCGGGTCCCTTGTTACAGGCAGTCGCAGTCAGGGGGAGCCGCTGGATTTCCTCTGCAGGCGTCGCTGTGGGGGCTCAAGGGGGTCGTCTCTGGCTACTCACTGGCTCGCATTCGCCGGGGAGTCCTCCCTGAAGTGTGGGTTTTCCGCAGGTCGAGCCGGGGGCGTCGGGTGCAGAGTGGAAAGTCTCACGCTTCCGGCGGGAAACGTTAAGTCTTTGAAGTCGTTTTTTTTTTTGCAAGAAAGTTGCAGATTATTGAACAGGGCCGCTGTTCACAGGAGTTTCTTGCTCCTTGGTTGCAGGGCAGTCCTGAGGCTTCAGAGGTCTCTGGTCCCAGTTGGATGCGTCGCTGTTGCAGTTTTCTTTGAGGTTGGGAGACAGGCCGGTAGGGCTGGGGCCAAAGCAGTTGTCGTTGCCGTCTTCACTGTAGGGCTTCAGGTCAGCAGTCCTTCTTGTTAAGGTTGCAGGAATCTGGTTTCCTAAGTTCTGGGGAGCCCCTAAATACTGAGTTTAGGGGTGTGTTTAGGTCTGGGAGGGCAGTAGCCAATGGCTACTGTCCTTGAGGGTGGCTACACCGGCTTTGTGCCTCCTCCCTTTGGGGAGGGGGGCACATCCCTAATTCTATTGGGGGAATCCTCCATCCACAAGATGGAGGATTTCTAAAAGTAAGGGTCACCTCAGCTCAGGACACCTTAGGGGCTATTCTTACTGGTGGGTGACTCCTCCTCGTTTTTCTAATTATCTCCTCCAGCCTTGCCGCCAAAAGTGGGGGCAGTAGCCAGAGGGGCGGGCATCTCCACTAGCTGGGATTCCCTGTGGCGCTGTAAAAAAAGGGGTGAGCCTTTGAGGCTCACCGCCAGGTGTTACCGTTCCTGCAGGGGGAGATGAGAAGCACCTCCACCCAGTACAGGCTTTGTTCCTGGCACTCTCCCCATGTGGCCAGCAACATGTCTGGTGTGTGGCAGGCTGGCAGAAACTAGTCAGCCTACACTGGAAGTCAGGTATGTTTTCAGGGGGCATCTCTAAGATGCCCTCTGGGTGTATTTTACAATAAATTGCACACTGGCATCAGTGTGCATTTATTGCGCTGAGAAGTTTGATACCAAACTTCCCAGTTTTCAATGTGGCCATTATGGAACTGTGGAGTTCGTGATTGACAAACTCCCAGACCATATGCTCTTATAGCTACCCTGCACTTACAATGTCTAAGGTTTTGCTTAGACACTGTAGGGGCATATTGCTCATGCACATATGCCCTCACCTGTGGTATAGTGCACCCTGCCTTAGGGCTGTAAGGCCTGCTAGAGGGGTGACTTGCCTATGCCACAGGCAGTGTGGGGTTGGCATGGCACTCTGAGGGGAGTGCCATGTCGACGTAGTCATTTTCTCCCCACCAGCACACACAAGCTGTGAGGCAGGGTGCATGTGCTGAGTGAGGGGTCCCCAGGGTGGCATAAGACATGCTGCAGCCCTTAGAGACCTTCCCTGGCATCAGGGCCCTTGGTACCAGGGGTACCAGTTACAAGGGACTTACCTGGGTGCCAGGGTGGTGCCAATTGTGGAGACAAAGGTACAGTTTAGGGAAAGAACACTGGTGTTGGGGCCTGGTTAGCAGGGTCCCAGCACACTTTCCAGTCATAACTTAGCATCAGCAAAGGCAAAAAGTCAAGGGGTAACCATGCCAAGGAGACATTTCCTTACAATGAGCTTCTCCAGGACTTTGGATGGATAAGAAAGGAGGGAGATGGTTCTGTAGTTGCCCACGGTCTAGGGATCTGCCAATGGTTTCCAGAGTAGGGGAGGATGGTGGTGTGCTTTCAGGAGCCAGGTAGGTGGCTGTGGTAAGTGGCAAGTTAGGATTGTGGATAAGGGCTGTTCAGATAGGGTCGAGGTGTAGTGGGGGCATGGGCCTGAAGGGGCTCCCGAGTGGATGGAGCGCATTGTATTGGTGGCATATTCTTTGGAGGTGTGGGCCAACAGGTCAATGTGGTTTCGAGGGTGGTGCAGAATTGAGTGTGGAGGAGGTCGTCGGACGGGAGGTACGGTTGGGGGCAAAATTGTTTGGCTTGGACTTTCTTTGAGAAGTAGTTGGATAGTTGAGAGCAGACTTCCCAACAGAGGGTGGAGGTCACTGTGTTGGCCAGGTGAGCCAGGGAACCACGTCTGGGCATACCCTGGCCCCTTGGGGCGACTTTAGCAACACAAAAGGACGATGGACGGAGTGCTGAAACTTTTGAAACACTCACTCCCAGTTACAGATCTGGGTTAAATCTGTTCTTTTGCTCACCATGCCACCCCAGTTTGGACCCAGGCATATGCAAATCAGTCTTGACTGTTCCCCACAGGAACAGTCAAGCCCCGAACTGCCAGGACTGGGATGGGTGTTGGGGTATCACCCCTCATCAGCCAGGCTACCTCGAAACAGTGGCACAGTGAGCAAGGGACCCACAACTGGGCATACCCTGGCCATGTTAATCCTTTGACAGTAGCAAATATTTATTTGGCAGAGCTGGAGCTGTGGCATATCCAGTTGGAAAGAACCAAATTAATGGTGGTTTTGAGGCACAGGTGGTAGATTCGGTGGGCCAATTTTTAGGATGCTTTGTCAGTGTAGCCATGGGGATTGCAT
Source organism: Pleurodeles waltl (assembly GCF_031143425.1). Lineage (NCBI taxonomy): Eukaryota > Metazoa > Chordata > Amphibia > Caudata > Salamandridae > Pleurodeles > Pleurodeles waltl. The sequence continues at coordinate 267,689,956 of NC_090436.1, forward strand.
TAAAAATCACACCAGTTGTTTGGAGTGACGCTTTGCGAGGCAGAGGTCCTTAGATTGCCAAGTGGATTGAGGTGAACAGTGAGGTTTGTGGGTGGTTTTTATAGGGGCCAGGGAATCCACACTGGATGTTACCCATGTGTTGAAGTTAGAGATGAGACTTAATAAGTTGGTGAGGAAGTGGGGGTGGCATGCCCGGAGCTCAGAGTTCCATTTATCCTTTGGGGTTTTGTCCCATTGACATCAGACAATCTGGATTTTGGTGGTTCTGGACTGATTGGGCAGGTGGATGTTGAAATGGATGAGGGAGTCATCAGCCCAGATCAGTGGAGTGAGATTGTCCACCGTTATACTGGAGAAGCTAGTGAAGATGAGGTCAAGGTTTTGTCCAGACACGTAGGAGTGGTTGTTCACCCATTGGGTGAGTCCTAGGTTGCTGACGTCTTCTAGGTGAAGGTTAAGTTGCTAAGCAAGAAGAATGAGTTGGATGCAAGAGCCAAAGGAGTGATAAGGCCTGCTAAGGAGGAACTAAAGTAAGATCCTGGTCTTGGGGGCAGCATAGTTGTGCTCCTCCTAGGGCTGCAGTGCACTTGGTAATGATTTTGAATGCTAGGTACTCCAGCCAGCTGCTGGTGTCAGTTGAAGTGAAGGTGTAATAGTTTAATTCGTGGTATATGAAGGCTATGTGTCCTCCAGGTTTGTCGACTGTCTTGCTTCGGCATTTTGTAGCTGAGCAGGGTGGCCACTGTTATGTCCAAGGTTGATGCAGAGTTTAGCCAGGCTTCTGTGAAGAATAGGAGGTCTTAAAAGAAGTCGTGCATGATGTCCTACACTTCAATAGTATGTTGGTATTGAGGAGGAGGCACTTGAGTGGAGGTTTGTTTTGTGTAAAGTGGTGCTGGGGATAAGAGTTTGCTGCAGATGAGGTACGTGTTGCTGGAGGTGAAGCTGGGGATCAGGTATGCAAAGTGGCATGTGGTGCATGAGAATGCACCTTCTGTCTGAGTGGGGGAGGAACTAGTGCAATGTAATGCAGGAATGGGTCCCTGGGTTTGAGGGTATGGAGGGCTCTGTTCAAGTCATGGCATCTGTGGTTGTGGTGGACTGGAAAGCCAAGGGTCTTGGTGTTAAGCTCCATAATGGCACAGATGGCTGCGGACAGGCTTGCCTTTGGCATGCATTTGGTACACCAGTGGAGATATTTGGTACACCAGTGGGAGAGAGCAGGAGCTCCAGAGGGTGGTGGCTCGGGCTAGCAGTGCTCAAGAGGAGCAGAGCATCAAAGGTCCGAAAGGGCCAGAGAGTTTTGGGGCAGAAGTACTACCAGACAGAAAAGTCAGCAAGGGCACAGGTAAACTTCAATGGCTTGCCCACACTGGGGCTGCCATTTTGAAGGTCTTGGAGATGGAGGAAAAGAGATCCAGAGGGTGGTGGGCGTGGTAAGAGATGCTTCAGAGGACCGCAAAGGGGGGGGGGGGGGGGAATAAGAGTGGCAAAAAGCAGAGCAAAGAAGGAGAAAAAGCAAAGGAAAGCTGACAAATAGCAGGGCAGTGGAATGCAAAAACAGGGGAAAAAAATAGATACAAAGAGACAAAATAAAACAAGCATTTGCAATGCAATGGGTCCCGCATTTGCTCGAATTAGAGTTATTAATGTTGTAAACTCCTAACTGCACTTTTCTTGCCACATAAATAGAAAATGAACAGTAAAACAGTTTCACATAAGCAAGCCGATTCACCGAGCCATGGCCGCCATGAGTTCCAGCGTGAAGATACGCACAAAAGAAAAAAGAAGTTCCTTCGCAGTGAAACTTATCGGCAAAAGTGCAATTAGCCATGTAACAGGGACGATGGCCAAGGAGGGACAAATGTAAACCATTTACCAATGTCAAAGGATTTTTGAAGGGCAAGCCCACAAACGAGTGGTAGTGATGGGCACGAGGTGGGCATCATTGAAAGCCCAGATACATACTAACACTTCGGAAAAGCAGCGACCTACTAAGTGATGGTGTGTCCCATGGTTTCCAAACAGGACTAGAAGTGGCAAGTAGCGGCCATCAGTGAATCGTGGTATTGACAAATGAGTTAATTCATATAGAGAACTGGTGGCCAGCTCTGCTTGAGCTGCAAAACAAAACAAGTGCAAGGGACTAAGGATTTTTGTTCCAGAACCCCACCACTGGCACTGTAGAACGTCAGGGTTTCTGAATGCCAAGTTTGTCTAGTCTTGATTGCACCTCATGTCTCTTTCTTCCATCAGTTTACAATGTCTCTTTACCTCAGTCTTGCAGGTTCTTTTTTCACTCAGCTGTCACGGTGTTCCTATCACTTTATCCTTTCTCTGTGTTCTGCCTTTCTCCATGTTGCTCTGGGTCAAAGTCTAATGATGAAAAATAAAGTCCTGGTCCCTAAAAATTAGTGCAGTGCTCACCGCCTCCAGGCAATGGTACGAATTAACCACTAGTGATCAGTGTTGAGTAGGACGGCTTAGCTTTAACAGATGACTTAATAAGCCTCGAAGTGGCGCCCAGGAAAGGAGAATTAATATAAGGAGTGTATTGAATTTGACAGGAAAGGTTCAATGCGAATGTTACACATGCATGTGCGTGGGTTTAAAAATAGCAACAAAAAGAAAAGCATTACTAATTGAAACTAGAGGGTCTAGATATCCCACATTAGAGGCGCTGGTGAGAGGATCCATTTAATTCCAGCAGTGCGAACACGCATCATAAAAGCTGATGCACTGCAAAACGATGTTGTGAAGCCTTTGCCTCTGTGATGCTCCATGTCATATATCCAGCTCTGAAATCATGGGCCGGCATTAATTACAACTTGCAGTAGGTAGCGCTTCATACCACACTTTGCCCTTTCGAGTGGATGTAGATGATACGTGTTATTATTGACAATTCAATGATACCCGATTGACGAAACCTGGGAGGAAGCCAAGCTTGACGGTAAGTTAAATGTGTCCCTTGCAGATCACCACATGCGTCAGTGTTGAGCGTTTAACTCACTGAGGCCTTCTACTGCCTTAGTGGTATGTGGCAATCATCCCAACACCAGCAGAGTATATATAAGAGTAAAACAGGTAAGTAAATGCCAGTGAAAGCGCTGTTGGAGACGTATTACGATTCTAGGTGCTAGTGCATTCTAGTGACATAAAAAGTGTCACATGTGGAAACTGTATCATTATTTTAATATCACGGGACACATGAGTTAATTAAGGAAACACGAGGTGACACGTCAGAAAAGAACTGTTACACTGCATTCACCAGGGAAATTTGGTTCTACGACTGGTTTCCGGACACGTCGAAAGCATCAGAAAAGAATCCTAAACAGTAAAAATAAAACGCAGTACTGTTACAGAAAAGAAACCACTCTCCTGCCATGGAGTGTTAGTAAACAGTCTGCTAGTGTGTCACTTGCCTTTTCCTCATCTTACTGCACCGGGATCTGCCAGTGGCGCTTGGAAGCAGCAACAGCAGTGACAATTAGCGTTGTAAACTCCTAACCAGACTTTTCTTGCCACACAAATTACAAGAAACAAAACACAGCGCGATCGCGCTATGTAAAATGCAGCGCGATCACGCTGAAATTGAAAATGGAAAAACAGAGCGCGATTGCGCTATGTAATCCCCAGAGTGGAACATAAAAAGATAAAGTAGTCCGGAAACCATGCTGAAAACATCGAGCCTCGAATGGTTTCAGTAGTTTACCGGTGCTGTGTAGGTGGGCTAAACACCAGAAAAGGCATGAAGTATTCATGCCTTTCACAAATGAAAGCAAGCGGACTTTAAAAGGCAAGCCCACGAACCAATGAAAGTGACTGACGTGACATGGGTGTGGTTAGAACCCCAAGGAGAGATTACAGCATGAGACGAAGCGCTTTGCGCTTGCCCCTAAAAAAAACAAGAGAGACAGGTTGGGTTGCCTCAGAGGGGCAGAATGGTTGAGACAGGGGATGGAGATGGAGAAGAACCACAAGGCAGAAGGGTCGGGCAGGAACCAGTCAACATCATTCAATTTGAAGATAATATTGACTAAAGCACTTTCTAACCTTGAAGTGAAAGTGAATGAATGTCATGCGTACCAGAGTTCAGGAAGAATGACCAAAAACTTTGCTGGGTAACCAAAAACTAAATGCAATAGTGTCAATATTCCAGTCTAAGCAAAAGTGCACAATCAGGCTTAAGGATTTGGTTGCTGTTTTGAGACTGTGGAGAACTAGCTAGTGGAGACTAAAGCGTTTGGTAACACTACACTAGTAACAGCCTTGTGGTCACTGGTGACGTAGCAATATTTAAAAAAAAAAAAAAGTTCATAATATACAGCCTTTGCCTGGCAACGCATTGCGAGTTGTGGCTGTCCAGTCTTCTATCCATTCACACTCATTATCCATCCCTCACATTAACTTTATTCCCTCTCAGTTCCCGCACAGCATATCTCCCACCAGGCCTTCCTTTCTCCCTGGAACTGTACTGCTTACTCCCACCCTTGCTCTAAGGCTAGACTTGAGCTGGTGTCCTGGGCCCTCAGATGTATTCCACGTCTGCCTAATATTCAACACAACCACCACTGCAAAAATCAGTAAGCCTCGCAAAACGCTAATACATACGTTCACCCCCGCTGTATCTTTACTTACCTGTTGTTCTCTATCTTCCCTAGAGCCAGTACCATAAGCTCCCTTCCATTCAATATTGATGAAGTGTTGTACTATAACTCAATTTAGGTGATTCCAATATGAACAGTGAGATCCAGTCCTCTATCCCTCCCTCTTTTACTACCCTTCCCTACTTTCCCCAGATTCTTCCTACAGGTGGCAAATATATCTTTCCAACTGCATAGGCATTCAGGAATTTAGTTTGAAAATTCAGCTTTGAGGCATATAAGCATTACATTTTGCAGGTAGCTTAGTAAGTTGGAGAACAAGGCTCCGATGGGCCCAAATGAGTCAGCAGATGTACAGTGTTTGCCCATGACAACAGAAAAGAACAGCCCAGAGCAGAGGAGTGCCACACAAGGAACAATTAAACCATCAGATAACTAATTACAAAAAACATTTTCAAATTCCAGATATCCAACTGGTATCAAAAATATAAACAGCTATTTCAAAAGCCAAATTAGATGGAGTGTTGTTATTGTTACTGTAGCAAAACAGCTTCCACAGATTGTCCTGTAAAGTAGATGTGATAGAGTACATGACCGGAACATCCCAGGAATAAACTCAGGAATAAAAATGGATTGCACTTGCGAGTTAGGCACCTATTTAGGGTGGCCCCACATTGCGTAATTTATTTCTCTGCCAACATACTCCTGTATACAGTGGTGAATCTGAAACGGCTTAAATGGTAACTCCTTGAATTATGCTATATTTTGACCTACACATCAATCATCTTACTAACCACAGCACAATACGGCAGACCTAGCCTTCACAGATAAATTCACTGATTGAAATACATAGGTATAGCACAAAAGGCTATCTCTGCCTTCTAATTACACACAGTAAGTAGCCTTAAAACAAAATATTATGACAAAACCTGGCCAAGACAAACTTTTTTTTATCCTGTCCTGTACCATAAAACATGCCCTTTGGGTGACCAATTATTAGATCTGAAATTGTTTAAGGCAAGGGAAAGGTCCACAAGTCCATGACAGAACTGGATGTACGCACCAAAACTGAATCATTGAAGTGAAAGATACAGGTGATCTGGACTATTTGTTCAGACCACGTACGAATATGGGTTATGAATATGAAGGTGTCTCTTATAGTCCCCAGCAACAAAATACTCATTTATGAAAGTGAAAAACTCTGCAAATGACTCAGTTCGGGGGAGAATATAAGTCAGTTTGTGGTTCAAGTTGCGAGTAAAGCTGTGACAATGATCTTCAATTAAATGATTCATGATCGCTAGAATCTGAAGGAAAAGAGGAACCTAATAATAGTGTCATTGGAATATAAGGAACATAAGAAGTGCTTTTGACTTTATATTTGGACACAATGGCCCCCCATTATGAGTCTGGCAGCAATGCGGCAGTCCGAGTGCCATACTTTAACTCTGGCAGTTGTGCCACAGTGGGATCTCCAGCACCGCCAGAATCAGAGAGATTTCGGTGGTCTGCTGTTTGCAACGCTCCTAATCTGCCAGGGCAGCGCTGCTGGGGATTACGACCTCGTTCTCCACCAACCATTTCATGGCGGTAGCACTGCCAAGAAAAGGCTGGAGGTGAAAGGGTGCAGGGGGTCCCAGTGGAGCCCCTGCACTGCCCATGCACTTGGCATGGGCAGTGCAGGGGTCCCTCTGCCCGGCACCATTTCAGTGTTCACTGCCTGCTTTGGTAGTGCTCCCTGCATCTTACAGCATTGCCTGAGCCAGAGACAATGCTGTAGGCTGATTCCTGCTAGGCCAGTGGGCAGAAATGAAAATGTCACTTACCCAGTGTACATCTGTTCGTGGCATCAGTCGCTGAAGATTCACATGTTGTGCATAGCCCGCCATCTGGTGTTGGGTCGGAGTGTTACAAGTTGTTTTTCTTCTAAGTCGTCTTTCGAGTCACGGGACCGAGGGACTCCTCCTCTTTGTCTCCATTGCGCATGGGCGTCGACTCCATCTTCGATTGTTTTCCCCGCAGAGGGTGAGGTAGGAGTTGTTTGTTAGTAATAGTGCCCATGCAATGGAGTGAATAAGTATGTACCTATTTAAGATTTAATATATTTACAAATGTACAAAGTTGAAGCTAACTTCCAAACAGCTACAGGCTCCCGGGGAGGTGGGTGGGCACATGTGAATCTTCAGCGAATGATGCCACGAACAGATGTACACTGGGTAAGTGACATTTTCAGTTCGATGGCATCTGTCGCTGTAGATACACATGTTGTGCATAGACTAGTAAGCAGTTATCTCCCCAAAAGCGGTGGCTCAGCCTGTAGGAGTGGAAGTAGTCTGAAATAAGGTTCTTAGTACGGCTTGACCTACTGTGGCTTGTTGTGCGGATAGCACGTCTAACACAGTAGTGCTTGGTAAATGTGTGAGGCGTAGACCATGTGGCTGCCTTACATATTTCGTGCATTGGAATATTCCCTAGGAAGGCCATGGTAGCGCCTTTCTTTCTGGTTGAGTGTGCCCTTGGTGTAATGGGCAGTTGTCTTTTTGCTTTAAGGTAGCAGATTTGGATGCACTTAACTATCCATCTGGCTATACCCTGTTTCGATATTGGGTTTCCTGCGTGAGGTTTTTGAAATGCAATAAACAGTTGTTTAGTTTTTCTGATGTTTTTAGTTCTGTCGATGTAGTACATTAGTGCTCTTTTGACGTCTAATGTATGTAGTGCCCTTTCAGCTATGGAATCTGGCTGTGGGAAGAACACTGGTAGCTCTACCGTTTGATTTAGGTGGAACGGTGAAATAACCTTTGGCAAAAATTTAGGATTGGTCCTTAGGACTACTTTATTTTTGTGTAGTTGGATAAAAGGTTCTTGTATTGTAAACGCCTGAATTTCACTTACTCTTCTTAGAGATGTGATGGCGATGAGAAATGCAACTTTCCAGGTTAGGAATTGTATTTCGCAAGAGTGCATAGGTTCAAAGGGTGGACCCATGAGTCTTGTTAAGACGATGTTGAGGTTCCATGAAGGAACAGGTGGTGTCCTTGGTGGTATAATTCTTTTGAGGCCTTCCATAAACGCTTTAATGACAGGTATTCTAAATAGTGAAGTTGAATGGGTAATCTGCAGGTATGCAGATATTGCTGCGAGGTGTATCTTAATGGAAGAGAAGGCCAGGTTCGATTTTTGTAAGTGTAGTAAGTAACCCACTACATCCTTTGGAGATGCGTGTAATGGTTGAATTTGATTATGATGGCAGTAGCAAACAAACCTTTTCCATTTGCTTGCATAGCAGTGTCTAGTGGATGGTCTTCTAGCTTGCTTTATGACTTCCATACATTCTTGTGTGAGGTTTAAGTGTCCGAATTCTAGGAGTTCAGGAGCCAGATTGCTAGATTCAGCGATGCTGGGTTTGGATGCCTGATCTGTTGTTTGTGTTGTGTTAACAGATCTGGCCTGTTGGGCAACTTGACGTGGGGTACTACTGATAGGTCTAGCAGTGTTGTGTACCATGGTTGCCTTGCCCATGTTGGTGCTATCAGTATGAGTTTGAGTTTGTTTTGACTCAATTTGTTTACTAGATATGGAAGGAGAGGGAGAGGGGGAAAAGCGTACGCAAATATCCCTAACCAGTTCATCCATAGGGCATTGCCTTGAGACTGCCTGTGTGGGTATCTGGATGCGAAGTTTTGGCATTTTGCGTTCTCCTTTGTTGCAAATAAGTCTATTTGAGGTGTTCCCCAACATTTGAAGTAAGTGTTTAGAATTTGGGGGTGAATTTCCCACTCGTGGACCTGTTGGTGATCTCGAGAGAGATTGTCTGCAAGTTGATTCTGGATCCCTGGAATAAACTGTGCTATTAGGCGAATGTGGTTGTGAATCGCCCATTGCCATATTTTTTGTGCCAGAAGGCACAGCTGTGTCGAGTGTGTCCCCCCCTGTTTGTTTAGATAATACATTGTTGTCATGTTGTCCGTTTTGACAAGAATGTATTTGTGAGTTATGATTGGTTGAAATGCTTTTAACGCTTGGAAAACTGCTAGTAGTTCGAGGTGATTTATATGCAGCTTTCTTGGATGTACGTCCCATTGTCCTTGTATGCTGTGTTGATTGAGGTGTGCTCCCCACCCGGTCATGGAAGCATCTGTTATCATCACGTATTGTGGCACTGGGTCTTGGAAAGGCCGCCCCTTGTTTAAATTTATATTGTTCCACCATAGAAGCGAGAGGTATGTTAGGCGGTCTATCAACACCAGATCTAGAAGCTGACCCTGTGCTTGTGACCATTGTGATGCTAGGCACTGTTGTAAGGGCCGCATGTGCAACCATGCGTTTGGGACAATGGCTATGCATGAGGACATCATGCCTAGGAGTTGTAATATCATCTTCGCCTGTATTCTTTGTGTTGGATACATGCGTTGTATAATCTTTTGGAAATTTTGAACCCTTTGTGGACTTGGAGTGGCTATTCCCCTTGTTGTATCTATTGTCGCTCCTAGGTATTGTTGTACCTTGCACGGCAGAATGTGTGATTTCGCATAGTTGATGGTGAAACCGAGTTTGTAGAGGGTTTGTATGACCTGATCTGTGTGGTGTGAGCACCTTGTCAGTGAGTCGGTCTTGATTAGCCAGTCGTCTAGATACGGGAATACGTGTATTTGCTGCCTTCTGATGTGTGCAGCCACTACTGCTAGGCACTTTGTGAAGACTCTTGGTGCAGTTGTTAAACCGAACGGCAACACTTTGAATTGGTAATGTATTCCTTTGAATACGAACCTTAGGTATTTCCTGTGCGACGGATGTATATTGGTAAGTGGAAATACGCGTCTTTAAGATCTAAGGTTGTCATGTAATCTTGTTGCTTTAGCAATGGTAACACTTCCTGTAGCGTGACCATGTGAAAGTGTTCTGATTTGATGTATGTGTTTAGGGTTCTGAGGTCTAGGATTGGTCTCAGTGTTTTGTCCTTCTTTGGTATTAGAAAGTACAGTGAGTAAACCCCTGTATTTGTTTGTGTATCTGGTACCAGTTCTATTGCGTTCTTTTGCAGTAATGCTTGAACTTCTATTTCTAGGAGGTCCGAATGTTGTTTTGATATACTTTGTGTTTTTGGTGGTATGTTGGGGGGGATTTGTAGAAATTCTATGCAATAACCATGTTGGATAATTGCTAAGACCCAAGTGTCTGTTGTTATTTTCTCCCAATCTTGGTAATACTGACTTATTCTTCCCCCCACTGGTGTTGTGTGGAGGGGATGAGTGACGTGTGAGTCACTGTTTGTTTGTAGGTGTTTTGGGGCCTTGAAATTTTCCCCTGCTTCTAGGGAATTGTCCCCCTCTGTACTGGCCCCGAAAGCCTCCCCTTTGGTACTGTCCCTGGTAGGTGGACGGTGTTGACTGTGAGGTACTGGGTTGTGTGGATTGACCCCGAAACCCCCCTCTAAAGGTTGTCTTGCGGAAGGTGTTGAAAGTGCCTCTGCTCTGTGGGGAGTAGAGCGCGCCCATGGCTTTTGCAGTGTCAGTGTCCTTTTTTAGCTTCCCAATTGCCGTGTCCACTTCAGGTCCGAACAATTGTTGCTCATTGAATGGCATATTGAGCACTGCCTGCTGTATCTCTGGTTTAAAACCAGATGTTCGTAGCCACGCGTGCCTTCGGATGGTTACTGCCGTGTTAACTGTTCTTGCTGCTGTGTCCGCTGCGTCCATAGAGGAGCGTATCTGGTTATTGGAAATGTTTTGGCCCTCCTCAACCACTTGTTTCGCCCTCTTTTGTAGTTCTGTGGGTAGATGCTCAATGAGGTGTTGCATCTCATCCCAGTGGGCTCTGTCATATCGCGCTAGGAGCGCCTGAGAGTTTGCGATGCGCCACTGGTTTGCAGACTGTACTGCGACCCTTTTACCGGCTGCATCGAACTTTCGGCTCTCCTTATCTGGGGGTGGTGCATCGCCCGATGTGTGGGAGTTTGCTCTCTTGCGAGCCGCCCCTACCACAACCGAATCTGGTGGCAGTTGTGAGGTGATGAAAGCTGGGTCTGTGGGAGGTGCTTTATATTTTTTTTCCACCCTCGGTGTTATTGCCCTACTTTTGACAGGCTCTTTGAATATGTCCTTTGCGTGCCTTAGCATTTCTGGGAGCATAGGCAGGCTTTGGTAGGTGCTATGTGTGGAAGAGAGGGTGTTGAAGAGGAAGTCATCTTCGACAGGCTCCGAGTGTAGAGACACGTTGTGGAACTCTGCTGCTCTAGCCACCACTTGTGAATATGCTGTGCTGTCTTCTGGTGGTGAGGGCTTTGTAGGATACGCCTCAGGACTGTTGTCCGACACTGGGGCGTCGTATAAGTCCCAAGCATCTTGGTCACCTTGGCTTAAGGTGGTGTGAGCTGGTGAATGTGACGGAGTCTGTGCCGGTGAAATGTGAGCCACAGGTGGAGGAGAGGGTGGCGGAGTTACCTTCTTCACCAGTTTTGTTTGTGGTGTTTGTTCTTGTTGGAATTCCAGTCTCCTCTTCCTCCTAATAGGGGGAAGGGTGCTTATTTTCCCTGTTCCACTCTGTATAAAAATCCTTTTTTGAGTATGGTCCACCTCGGTGGATTGTAATTCCTCCTCGAATCTATGCTTTCGCATTTAAGAGGACAGTGATTGTTCCTCTGAATAGGAACCAGTGGTCGGCTCGGTTGCGTGTCGTTTTGGCACCGAAACCATGTCCACGCTCTTTTTCGGCTCCGAGGCGACTTTCCTCTTTTTCGGAGTCGAACCCTCTCGTTGTCGATCCTCCTCGGTGCCGCTGTGTCTGCGTCGAGCAGCTTCGGCTCCGCTATCTCGGCGTCGATCTTTGCCGGCAGCACTATCTCGGTCCCGAGATGGCTGGGTGCCTGTGTCTCGACCAGAGTCGGACGATCTCGGCACTATTTCGGCCTTCTTCGGTGCCGATGGTCGGTCACAGATTTTATGGGTTGAGCCATGGCCTGATGGCAGTGGCGTCCCCTGGGCCTTGTCAGCTTTCTTATGTGCTATCTTCGACGTCTTACTCACTGTTTCATGATTGTCGAATTCGTCAGAGTCCGATTCATGGATCGAGAAGGCTTCTACTTCTTCTTGTTCCTCGAATTCTCGGTGTCCTGTCGGCGTGGACGCCATTTGCAGTCTTCTGGCTCGTCGGTCACGGAGCGTTTTTCGGGACCGGAACGCACGACAGGCATCGCAAGTTTCTTCCCTGTGCTCGGGCGACAGGCACAGGTTACAGACCGAATGTTGGTCTGTATATGGGTATTTGTTGTGGCATTTCGGACAGAATCGGAACGGGGTCCGTTCCATCAGCGTCGATGTCACACGCGGTCGGGCCGACCAGGCCCCGACGGGGGATCGAAAACTACCCCGAAGGGCAACGGAGATGTTATCGTTTGGATTCGATGTCGATGCTATCTAACCCGATCCCGAACGCAACAATACAGACGTAATTTTCCGATTTTGAGCAAACTTTCCGTTCCGAAACCCGGAGCGAAAGGAACACGTCCGAACCCGATGGCGGAAAGAAAACAATCGAAGATGGAGTCGACGCCCATGCGCAATGGAGACAAAGAGGAGGAGTCCCTCGGTCCCGTGACTCGAAAGACTTCTTCGAAGAAAAACAACTTGTAACACTCCGACCCAACGCCAGATGGCGGGCTATGCACAACATGTGTATCTACAGCGACAGATGCCATCGAACCTCAGGTTTCCGCCCCCTGACCTAGCAGGAAACTTAATGGACCCAGCAGGGAGGTAGCCAGTATGGGGACAACCTCCCCCTCGGAAGTTCAGCGGACCGACTAAACCATCCGCCGAACTCGTAATGAGGCCCAATATGTCTAAGCATGCTTTGCAGCATCTTCAAAGTTCTCCTGAGCCTCACAATCACTTACCGATGAGATGGAATGGTCAGTAATTACCATGGTTTTAAAGAGCTTTTCATGAAAGTGAGACTATAAAGCATTTAAAATAAATCTGGGACGTTGCCAGGATGGCGACAAAGATGGCCACACGGCTCTGAAGCTCCTGAGGACTATACCCAATCCTGCTTGCTACCCTCAGTGGCATTTAACCCTAACATGTCTGCTGTTCTGCCTCCCAAGGTGTGTGGGACAGCCCTGCTGACTCTCCGATCGCAGCTTAAACCTGTGCATGGCACCGAAGCTGCAACCTCATCCCTGCCGGCTGCAGCAGCTTAATGTAGCTCTCGTAGGCCCTGTGGAGACAGGGTCCATGGGTGAGCCTGAGGATGGGGTTGCAGTGTATTCAGTTTGTCTCTAGTGGTTTGCTAACTCCAGAGGTCAGAGACTGCAACTGGCACTACAACACGAGCCCCTGATATGCCACGAAGCCCGTGTGCTTACTTGTTGACGGGGTGGTATCGCTGAAGCGGACGACAGGGAGGGCTTGAGAAGGCCAGAGGACGACGACACGCCCACGAGGTGCCCTTTGCATCCGCGTCCAGCACTGTTTAACACACTGACTCAACCCAGAGTTACACTCTGCAAACTACTGGTGACTGGTGAGCAACACGGGGCCCAGTTTGTCAACTGCCACTGCTCAGACTGCTGTGTACTGATTTCATCTACTTGTGGCCTGGCCTAGCATGCTACTCCAGCAGTTTGACCACTCTTATTACACACTGACCTGGGTCTGCAAATACCCAATACCACAGCACTATGTGGCCTTCCTCACTGCTACTGCACTGCCTTATTCTCACATCTACTACCTTATATTGCAGGGACAGCGTCATACCACAGCACCACAATACCCTGCGGTCACCCTAATTACTCTGTCTGATTTGGGCACTAGTGTGGTGTCACAAGACTCCGGTGTGATCAAGCTTCGACGCTGAAACAGTTTTTTCTCCTGCATTGCAACCCTGACAGCCGCCATCACGGTCACAACTATCCACAATTTAACCTGTGCACCTCCTGGAGAAGCACTCTTGAAGGGACTTTTTGGGGCATCACTACACCACTCTTACACTGGTGCCGCTGTACTCCACCAAGAGTACTGTACCATTACTGGCATAATGGGCGTTACTGACCACAAGCAAAAGAAGCTGTCTTTTGACAAGCTAAGACCCCGCCTCAATGACTGTCCTCCTCAGATACGGGGGACCCTCTCCCAGGTGATGCTGAACAATCTTCTACAGGTGGTATGTCCGCCATTGTGGCAGAACTGCATGCTGGCTTCAAATCTATTGACGCACGCTTTGACACCTTTACTAGCCAATTAAAATGCATGGGACAGCGATTGGACAGGTACACTGAACTTTTGGATGGTGCAGAGCACAGAATATCTGAGATGGAGGATGATTCTCCTGATGTGCAGAAGAGAGTGGAGAAAGTTGAACGGCAGCTTAAGACCACCATGACCAAAAACGAGGATCTGGAGTAGCAGTCACGCCGCAACAACACATGAATTGCCGAATCAATATACACTGGGTGCCCGGATACCTTTGTAGAGAAACTTTTGGCTGAACCTTTTAATAGACAAGCTTTTATGGATAAATCTGTTGTCAAAAGGGCCCAAAGATCACTTGGACCGCAACCTGTACCAGGAGCCCCACCCTGCCCAATTATAGCCCACCTCCTTAATTTTAGGGACAGCAACACTACATTTTGCCTGGTCCGTGAACAGGGGCCTCTCAACTACCAGGGTTCAATGCTATCCATCTTCCCAGACTTCATGCAGGAGTCACAGTGCAGGTTTACTGATGTGAAATGTACACTTCAAAAATAAGGCCTCAAGTGCAGCATTCTTTATCCTGCACGTCTGCAGGAGGAGGTGTATGGCCAATGCTATACCTTTCTAACACCAGCAGAGACGGCTCAGCTTTGCAAGTATCACAAGAATGGAGCAGACTCGCCATACTGCATTTCCCCCAGACCGCTCACTAGTCTCTAATCCCATGAACTCACAACAGGACCCACTACCCTGAGCACTCCTTCTGGGCCGCTGATTAGTTCAACTTCCATACCTGCCACAATGCTAACCCTGGTGCCTCATGGTTCAGTGTTTTGCCTGCACACTCAATAGATGGGACTGCGGCCCATTTGGTTGGAACATCTCTTATCACAGTACAATATCCAGAAGGGTGATGTCCTTGGTAGCATTGCTATACCACCAAAGTGTACACCATAATGTTTGAATGTTTGATTTATGGGAGTTTTGAGGGGAATCACTGGTTGTTTTTCTTCTGCTGTGGGTGGAGGAATGGGGATTTATTTCTTATTATTATTTGATATGCTTGTTATTGTTGCTTACACAGACCATGCTTCTTTCATGACGTTACAGACATTCCGACAAACAAACCCTATAACCTAATACCACACAGTATGACCATGCACTGACAGTAAACTCTGACTCAATCTTCAGTGCATGAATTGAAACATAAGGGGTCTCAATAAACCTAAGAAAGGAAAACAGGTCCTTCCATATTGAAACAGGCATGGAGTCAAGATTGTGTTTCTACCGGAAACCCACCTTTCTCCGTGCACAGAATGCACATACCTGCTACATGGGGGCCTAACTGCTTCTTAGCATACTATAGTTCATACTCCTGGGTGTGTGGGGTGTGCACCCTCATTCACAGGAGTATCCCATTTATATACAACTGTCTTGCACACAGAAGGCAAGTATTTGCTAGTGAGCGGAGCACTGGCAGACAAATCAATATTACTGGTCAATGTTTACACACCTAATGTGTATTACCCAGGTTTCTACCACAAGCTATCTGCTGATATGACACGCTTCTAGGCAGATCTCATATTCATGGGCAGAGACTTCAATCTCAGTTGTTACCCTCCACTTGACACCACTGGGTCCAATATATCACCAAACCTCACTTACTGAGCTACTTGACACTTCTCAATGAACAGATGCCTGGCATGCAAGTAACCCACATACAAAGGACTTCATGTTCTACTCAGCAGCGCACAATGTGTGGCCATCTATAGGCCACTGGTATATGTCACAAGGGGGCCTTACTATGGCTCACAATATCACGCACAAGCCTCGAACACTCTCTGATCACGCACTGCGCTACACATACCATACCGAGATAAGTCGACCCACTGTCGGCAGTTCCCAGAAAATGCATTACATAGTGGGGTCTTTGGAACAGAACTCTGATGAAATTCAAAATTAGTTCAAGGCTAACGTTGGGTCCGTGTATAAATGCTCTACAGTTTGGGAGGCTCTTAAGGCTTATACGAAGGGAGTATGCATTGCTAAACATGCAGACATTCTGCACAGCATGCGGAGAGACCTGGATAGGATGAAGCGCACAATGTGTGGCATGAACCAGGCCGCTGTGGCTGAACCACCACACACTCGGTTGTCTGACCAGTCCAAATTGCTACAGAAGTTCTGTGAACTAGTAGAGAGAGAAGTAGTCTATTTAGGTAAATATGCCAGAGCTCTCCCATACAGGGAAGATGAATGGCCAGGACGTACCCTGGCATGACTCCTTTGACTAAACTACCATACCATATATGTCACGGGGCTCCTGACAGAAGAAGGCGCTATTGATGGTGATACAGTTACTATTGCCCAAATGTTCTCCAACTGTTATCAGCACTTATACACCTCCCGTTTCGAAGAGAGCAATGCAGCATTAACAAACTGGTGTGGCTCACTCCTGGACAACAGCAGCTTCTTGCCGCCCCAATCATGAGTGAGGAAATAACACAGGCCATACATGCCTTAAGTGGCTCCATGACCCGGGGTTCAAAAGTAACTTTTATAGGGCATATAAGTATACCGTAGCACCTCACCTTTTGTGGGTATGTGTCGAGTCCCTTCCGATGGACGTGCTGCCTCTGACTCTCCATGAAACTGTCATAACCCTACTATTAAAACCTGATAAAACCCGCTCACCTTTGCACCTCATACAGACCATTATCATTTTTAAATCATGTCAATAATATCCTAGAAAATGTCATAGCCATTCATCTTTCCCTTTTAATAGAGCACATGATCTCTCCAATGTAGTCAGGGTTTGTTTCTCATTGTTCCACATCAATCTACGCACTGTCTTTGCTGTATTAAATCAAATCTCCCCTACATTTCCTGTGGCAGTAGCACTGTTGGACACTGAGAAAGAATTTGACTCGCTTTAATGGCTGTTCCTATGAGCAACGTTGGCCAAACTGGGAATACCTAACAGCTTCCTTATGTTACTAAATAAGGAACCCACAACACAACTAAGAGTAAATATCAGCCTTCCCAATAACTACTGGCACTCGTCAAGGCTGCCCTCTCTCTCCCTTACTTTTTAAATCGCAATAGACCCATTGGTGAGGCACCTGCAGGAGCACCATTTGAGCAGAGAACTACTGCTCTGACATGTCCCACTTATGGCTTCATTGTACGCAGATGATATTCTCTGGTTTGTGCATGATGTATTGGTTAATCTATCCCCCCCCTTTATTCATGAACTGTTCCCACTCCCAGAAGCCACTCAGCCTTGACTATCTCTTACCATGATGTGGTAATTTCACGAAATACTTAGGCATCTTTCTACACATGGACAAATCTGAAGTCATACGCAGAAATTATGGTCCTGTGATTTTATATGCTTACAATGCAGATAGAATGCTAGGTCAAATTTCCATTATAGGTAGCGAGACATATCGCCATTATTAAAATGGTGATACTACCCCATTTTTGGTATCTATTCCTCAACATCCCTATCTCACCAATCAAGAACTTCTTCGCCAATCTACAGGGCCTACTGACACCTCATTTGGTCAGGCCGCTGGTGGGATACCTCAATGCTTCCCTATGAATGAGGTAAGTTCAGAGTCCCGGACATGCAGCTATATTATTTAGTGGCTTAATGTCACTTCGCCTATGATTCGTATCACCCTGATGCTAGGATACCATATGCTATACCTGAAAAAATGCAAGCTCCTGCCATACTCCTCTCCTCTCTCTTGCCCAAAGGTCTGTCCCATGGCCTTTCAGATATACAGACTCTCGCCACAACATGCTAGGCCTGGTCCAAAGTTCTGAGATACTTAGGTAGTGGGACTCCTCACAGATACCACTAAGAACAACCCCTGGCTGCCACTCACACAGGAGCGTGTGGGGCAACAAACACTTACTGCACATCAACTACACATGACAGGTGACTTTCTAAATGTCAAAATGAAACCTAGTGCAACACTGTCCGAGGGAACCCACACAATGCTTATGGACAGATTTGTATTTCATCGACGGCATAACATCATGCGCAGACCATACCTATTTACCCTGAGGAGCCCCACGATTTCCTTCCCCTGTCCTAGGTCCCGTCTACCCCGAACAGTAGAAGACTGGTATACTGGTACAGACATTGCTATAATTAAAATCCAGTAGTTCAGAGAAGTCTAGAGCAGTGTGAGAACAAGACTTAGGGCATTCCTTTCCTGACAAAAGCATGGTATTATTGCTGTAGCCAAACTAAACTGGTATCTAATAACCAATGACACAAATTACTCCATTACACATTTTTACACCATGCTTACAATAAACCAAAGACACTGGTCAAGCTTGACTCCACGAGCATACACCAATGCACGAAATACAAAGCAGATTATGCTGATTTTCCACACTTGACTTGGAATTGTAATGTCATTAAACTCTATTGAAAATCTTCAATAGTGTCTCTACTATGTAAGGTTAAACTGTTGATCCTGATCCACTGATGACCCTCTTAGCATATGTTAAACCATTGGCTTCAAATCAGCAATGTTTTGCAGCCATTGCATTTCTAACGGCCAGTGTCTGAATTGGCCAAAAGCCCTATTTGCGGTATCTGAACTAATATGTATGGTTGTCCTACTCCTACGTACCCTAGAATGTCAACACAGAGCACAGTAGTCTATCCATAGAACTGAGATATACATCTGATCTATTCTATTGAAAGATTAACTTCTGATCTATTCCGATTGATGGACATATTCTGATCTAGATGTTTTTATCTCAGAAACCAGCGCTAATCAGTAATAGCTCTCCAATAGTTTTCCTACAAATGTGAGCTTAAATGCAAATGGGTTCTGGGCTAGAGACTGTAGCTACACTTCAACATATGTAATGCGATGGGACCACGTCCAGGTAACCATATTACTCTAATAGAAAGTACACAATTGATCAATTGAAAGAAAATCTGCCATCTATTCCTAGCGGTAGATTTCACAGAAGCATCTGCCATTCGATAGAGTGGGTAATACATCATGTCAGCAAACGGGACATTCTTCTGCTCATTGACATGGAGTATTTCCTGAGAGATTCCCTTATTTTTCTACATCTTGTTTTTTTAAGCTCAAGTGTTTTGTCTTGCATTTCACAGTTACAGCCAACCCTTAATGTTATCTCTGAAATACCACTAACGTATCACTGCAATATAGTTGCTTTACTCGTGGTCTATCTTCAAAAAGTCCAATAGAAGCACTAAATCCACTGTTGATTTTTCATGCACAACTGCAGGGTTTGAGCTTAGATTCTTTGCGACTGAGAAACATTCATGTTTGACTCTGGCATCAATTGCACAGACATCTCTGTCCAGCTCATGGCCATGTGCCTTGAGACAAACATACACACACACTTTTTGCAGTTTGCAGCAATAGCGACCTATTAGTCACTCCTGAACTTAACCAGCAGAGATATCTGTGAAACTTGAGCGAGAATGAATCAAGGGGGCAATATGGTCTGGAATATAAATGGCAATTTATAAATAGATGTGCTTCCATCACCTAACATTTTTTATCTTGGGGAACCTCTTATGTGAAAGACAGAAAATACTTGCATGAAGAATGTGCACGCATATTAATTCAATATTCTAGGAATGAGGATGCTTTCTTAGCCAAGCAAAGCTGCACTGGACCGGGTAGACATCTACCATTGCCACGGTTTTAGAATGTTTCCCATGACTAATCTGACTGTTCAGGAAGATATAGTAAAGAAAAACTGTATAACATTATAAATTAGCCTAACTCCCACACTAGAGAACTTCATGAGATCCACATGATAGCGGAAAGCCACAACAAATTGGGAAACAATTTAATTTGTTGTGAATGTATTGTACACTAACGGTACATCCAGTTACCATTAACCTGTTACTAACATACTGTAAAGAAATGGCTCCCTGTTGCAGTTACCCCCCACTTTTTGCCTGATGCTGACTTGACTGAGAAGTGTGCTGGGACCCTGCTAACCAGGCCCCAGCACCAGTGTTCTTTCACCTAAAATGTACCATTGTTTCCACAATTGGCACACCCTGGCATCCAGATAAGTCCCTTGTAACTGGTACCTCTGGTACCAAGGGCCCTGATGCCAGGGAAGGTCTCTAAGGGCTGCTGCATGTATTATGCCACCCTAGAGACCCCTCACTCAGCACAGACACACTGCTTACAAGCCTGTGTGTGCTAGTGAGAACAAAATGAGTAAGTCGACATGGCACTCCCCTCAGGGTGCCATGCCAGCCTCTCACTGCCTATGCAGTATAGGTAAGACACCCCTCTAGCAGGCCTTACAGCCCCAAGGCAGGGTGCACTATACCATAGGTGAGGGTACCAGTGCATGAGCACTGTACCCCTACAGTGTCTAAGCAAAACCTTAGACATTGTAAGTGCAGGGTAGCCATAAGAGAATATGGTCTGGGAGTCTGTTTACACGAACTCCACAGCACCATAATGGCTACACTGAAAACTGGGAAGTTTGGTATCAAACTTCTCAGCACAATAAATGCACACTGACGCCAGTGTACATTTTATTGTAAAATACACCACAGAGGGCACCTTAGAGGTGCCCCCTGAAACTTAACCAACTATCTGTGTAGGCTGACTGGTTCCAGCAGCCTGCCACACTAGAGACATGTTGCTGGCCCCATGGGGAGAGTGCCTTTGTCACTCTGAGGCCAGTAACAAAGCCTGCACTGGGTGGAGATGCTAACACCTCCCCCAGGCAGGAGCTGTAACACCTGGCGGTGAGCCTCAAAGGCTCACCCCTTTGTCACAGCCCAGCAGGGCACTCCAGCTTAGTGGAGTTGCCCGCCCCCTCCGGCCACGGCCCCCACTTTTGGCGGCAAGGCTGGAGGGAACAAAGAAAGCAACAAGGAGGAGTCACTGGCCAGTCAGGACAGCCCCTAAGGTGTCCTGAGCTGAGGTGACTAACTTTTAGAAATCCTCCATCTTGCAGATGGAGGATTCCCCCAATAGGATTAGGGATGTGACCCCCTCCCCTTGGGAGGAGGCACAAAGAGGGTGTACCCACCCTCAGGGCTAGTAGCCATTGGCTACTAACCCCCCAGACCTAAACACGCCCTTAAATTTAGTATTTAAGGGCTACCCTGAACCCTAGAAAATTAGATTCCTGCAACAACAAGAAGAAGGACTGCCTAGCTGAAAACCCCTGCAGAGGAAGACCAGAAGACAACAACTGCCTTGGCTCCAGAAACTCACCGGCCTGTCTCCTGCCTTCCAAAGAACTCTGCTCCAGCGACGCCTTCCAAAGGGACCAGCGACCTCTGCATCCTCGGAGGACTGCCCTGCTTCGACGACAAGAAACTCCCGAGGACAGCGGACCTGCTCCAAAAAGACTGCAACTTTATCCAAAGGAGCAGCTTTAAAGAACCCTGCAATCTCCCCGCAAGAAGCGTGAGACTTGCAACACTGCACCCGGCGACCCCGACTCGGCTGGTGGAGAACCAACACCTCAGGGAGGACCCCCGGACTACTCTACGACTGTGAGTACCAAAACCTGTCCCCCCTGAGCCCCCACAGCGCCGCCTGCAGAGGGAATCCCGAGGCTTCCCCTGACCGCGACTCTCTGAAACCTAACTCCCGACGCCTGGAAAAGACCCTGCACCCGCAGCCCCCAGGACCTGAAGGACCGGACTTTCACTGCAGAAGTGACCCCCAGGAGTCCCTTTCCCAAGTGGAGGTTTCCCCGAGGAAGCCCCCCCTTGCCTGCCTGCAGCGCTTAAGAGATCCCTTGATCTCTCATTGACTTCCATTGCGAACCCGACGCTTGTTCTAACACTGCACCCGGCCGCCCAAGCGCCGCTGAGGGTGAAATTTCTGTGTGGGCTTGTGTCCCCCCCGGTGCCCTACAAAACCCCCCTGGTCTGCCCTCTGAAGACGCGGGTACTTACCTGCAAGCAGACCGGAACCGGGGCACCCCCTTCTCTCCATTATAGCCTATGCTTTTTGGGCACCACTTTGAACTCTGCACCTGACCTGCCCTGAGCTGCTGGTGTGGTAACTTTGGGGTTGCTCTGAACCCCCAACGGTGGGCTACCTTGGACCAAGAACTGAACCCTGTAAGTGTCTTACTTACCTGGTAAAACTAACAAAAACTTACCTCCCCCAGGAACTGGGAAAATTGCACTAAGTGTCCACTTTTGAAATAGCTATTTGTGAATAACTTGAAAAGTATACATGCAATTGAAATGATTCAAAGTTCCTCATGTACTTACCTGCAATACCTTTCAAACAAGATATTACATGTTAAATTTGAACCTGTGGTTCTTAAAATAAACTAAGAAAAGATATTTTTCTATAACAAAACCTATTGGCTGGATTTGTCTCTGAGTGTGTGTACCTCATTTATTGTCTATGTGTATGTACAACAAATGCTTAACACTACTCCTTGGATAAGCCTACTGCTCGACCACACTACCACAAAATAGAGCATTAGTATTATCTCTTTTTACCACTATTTTACCTCTAAGGGGAACCCTTGGACTCTGTGCATGCTATTCCTTACTTTGAAATAGCACATACAGAGCCAACTTCCTACATTGGTGGATCAGCGGTGGGGTACAAGACTTTGCATTTGCTGGACTACTCAGCCAATACCTGATCACACGACAAATTCCAAAATTGTCATTAGAAATTGATTTTTGCAATTTGAAAAGTTTTCTAAATTCTTAAAAGACCTGCTAGGGCCTTGTGTTAGATCCTGTTTAGCATTTCTTTTAGAGTTTAAAAGTTTGTTAAAAGTTTGAATTAGATTCTAGAACTAGTTTTAGTTTCTTAAAAAGTATTCCAACTTTTAGAAGCATAATGTCTAGTACAGATGTGAATGTGGTGGAACTCGACACCACACCTTACCTCCATCTTAAGATGAGGGAGCTAAGGTCACTCTGTAAAATAAAGAAAATAACAATGGGCCCCAGACCTTCCAAACTACAGCTCCAGGAGCTGTTGGCAGAGTTTGCAAAGGCCAACCCCTCTGAGGATGGCAACACAGAGGATGAAGATAGTGACTTGGAGGAAAATTCCCCCCTACCAGTCCTATTTAGGGAGAACAGGGTCTCTCAAACCCTGACTCCAAAAATAGTAGTCAGAAATGCTGGCTCTCTCACAGGAGGGTCCAGCCTCTCTGAAATCACTGAAGGTAACTCCAGTGAAGAGGACATCCAGTTAGCCAGGATGGCCAAAAGATTGGCTTTGGAAAAACAGATCCTAGCCATAGAAAGGGAAAGACAAGAGATGGGCCTAGGACCCATCAATGGTGGCAGCAACATAAATAGGGTCAGAGATTCTCCTGACATGTTGAAAATCCCCAAAGGGATTGAAACAAAATATGAAGATGGTGATGACATCACCAAATGGTTCACAGCTTTTGAGAGGGCTTGTGTAACCAGAAAAATGAACAAATCTCACTGGGGTGCTCTCCTTTGGGAAATGTTCACAGGAAAGTGTAGGGATAGACTCCTCACACTCTCTGGAAAAGATGCAGAATCTTATGACCTCATGAAGGGTACCCTGATTGAGGGCTTTGGATTCTCCACTGAGGAGTATAGAATTAGATTCAGGGGGGCTCAAAAATCCTCGAGCCAGACCTGGGTTGATTATGTTGACTAATCAGTGAAAACACTGGATGGTTGGGTAACTGGAAATGAAGTGTATGACTATGTTGGGCT
The DNA here is from genome assembly GCF_031143425.1 of Pleurodeles waltl. Taxonomy (NCBI): domain Eukaryota; kingdom Metazoa; phylum Chordata; class Amphibia; order Caudata; family Salamandridae; genus Pleurodeles; species Pleurodeles waltl. The sequence continues at coordinate 267,713,481 of NC_090436.1, forward strand.
TTATAATTTGTTTATGAAAGAACACATTTTAAGTAACTGCATCAATGAAAAGTTGCATCAGTATCTGGTAGACCTAGGTCCAATTTCTCCCCAAGAATTGGGAAAGAAGGCAGACCACTGGGTCAAGACTAGGGTAACCAAAACTTCCACTGGGGGTGACCAAAAGAAAGGGGTTACAAAGCCTCCCCAGGAGAAAGTGGGTGACACTAGAAACAAAGAAAAAGAGTCCCCTGTAGGCCCCCAAAAACCAGACCAGGTGGGTGGGCCCAGAGACACAACCCAAAACAAAGGTGGGTACCAGGGTAAGAGCTGGGATGCCACTAAGGCATGGTGCCATAACTGTAAACAGACAGGGCACCACACCAAGGACACTTCTTGTCCCAAAAACCAACCCCCTAGCAAAATCCCAGGGGTGACCAGTGTAGCCATTAGGGATGACTCCTCAGATGAGGAGGTCTTCATAGCCTTCAACTGGAAAAAGGGCCCAACAGGTGAGTTGGAGATTCCAGAGGGAAGTAGACACTTCCACCACCTACAGGTGAATGGAATCCCAGCCACTGCCCTGAGAGACACTTGTGCCAGTCACACTATTGTGCATGACAGGCTGGTGTTCTCAAACCAGTACATCCCAGGTGAGATGGCCAGATTAAGAGTTAGCCCAGACAGGGTCACTAATAGGCCTGTGGCTTTTGTGCCCATAGAAGTGGGTGGAACTTTTAGCTGGAGAAGGGTGGTAGTCAGTACAGACCTCCCCCTTGATTGTCTCCTTGGAAATGACTACCCAGAGGTTAGTCAGAGCCTAAGAGAAGAACTGGTCCAGGGCCAGTCCTCTCCAAAGGATTCTGGAGTGCCTGCCTCTGCAGTAAATGCAAGTAGGCCCCAGAAGAAAAAGAAAAGGAAACAGAGTAGGAAAGGTGGACAACCTTTAGCCCAGGTTCCAGCAAGCCAAGGAGATAATGCTCCAGTAGAGGAGAACTCCAAAAGTGGCTCTGATAAAGTCCAACCTGACCCACAAGAAGTCCTGGCTAGTCAGGCAACTGTTAAGCCTGAGTGGGTGGCTCCTCAGCTAACAGAAGAAAGAGTGGAAGAAGGGTGTTTACTACAAGATGTGGTAACCCCCCACTCTAATACAGCAGACAGGCACCCTGAACCCAAAGAAGCCTGTAACTTAGCCCCTTCCCTTGTAGGTGAAGAGCTAAAGGTGTGGTTCTGGGCACTGACAGCTGTCAGTGGCCTCTGCTGGGTGTTAGCCTTTATGGCTGCACTATCCTTGGCATGGTGGTCTGACCCCATGCCAAATAACAAGTTAGGCCCCCTGACCCCGTTGGTCATGGTGGGGTTACTCCAGCACTGGGTAACCTCTTTGGGTAAGGTAGGGGTGACCCTGGCTAAGATAAGATTAGCAGAGGTGGATACCTCTGACCTCAAAATAGAGAGAATGGGTAAAGACATAAAAAGCACAGACAAGAGGCAGTTCGGACTAGGTCCTATCACTGTGGAAGTGGGTCAGTTCCCCAGAGGGAATGACCTGAACAGGAGGATGTAAGGCAGAGTAGGCCCTGCAACAAACCAGCCTATTTCCTCTACTCTTCCTCGCCTGACAGACTAGGAAGACTCTTCCAGCTTTGGCTGAGTCTCCTGGCCTGTGGGCTGGGGGGGGCTTGTGTAAAGAAATGGCTCCCTGTTGCAGTTACCCCCCACTTTGTGCCTGATACTGATGCTGACTTGACTGAGAAGTGTGCTGGGACCCTGCTAACCAGGCCCCAGCACCAGTGTTCTTTCACCTAAAATGTACCATTGTTTCCACAATTGGCACACCCTGGCATCCAGATAAGTCCCTTGTAACTGGTACCTCTGGTACCAAGGGCCCTGATGCCAGGGAAGGTCTCTAAGGGCTGCAGCATGTATTATGCCACCCTAGAGACCCCTCACTCAGCACAGACACACTGCTTACAAGCCTGTGTGTGCTAGTGAGAACAAAATGAGTAAGTCGACATGGCACTCCCCTCAGGGTGCCATGCCAGCCTCTCACTGCCTATGCAGTATAGGTAAGACACCCCTCTAGCAGGCCTTACAGCCCCAAGGCAGGGTGCACTATACCATAGGTGAGGGTACCAGTGCATGAGCACTGTACCCCTACAGTGTCTAAGCAAAACCTTAGACATTGTAAGTGCAGGGTAGCCATAAGAGTATATGGTCTGGGAGTCTGTTTACACGAACTCCACAGCACCATAATGGCTACACTGAAAACTGGGAAGTTTGGTATCAAACTTCTCAGCACAATAAATGCACACTGATGCCAGTGTACATTTTATTGTAAAATACACCACAGAGGGCACCTTAGAGGTGCCCCCTGAAACTTAACCAACTATCTGTGTAGGCTGACTGGTTCCAGCAGCCTGCCACACTAGAGACATGTTGCTGGCCCCATGGGGAGAGTGCCTTTGTCACTCTGAGGCCAGTAACAAAGCCTGCACTGGGTGGAGATGCTAACACCTCCCCCAGGCAGGAGCTGTAACACCTGGCGGTGAGCCTCAAAGGCTCACCCCTTTGTCACAGCCCAGCAGGGCACTCCAGCTTAGTGGAGTTGCCCGCCCCCTCCGGCCACGGCCCCCACTTTTGGCGGCAAGGCTGGAGGGAACAAAGAAAGCAACAAGGAGGAGTCACTGGCCAGTCAGGACAGCCCCTAAGGTGTCCTGAGCTGAGGTGACTAACTTTTAGAAATCCTCCATCTTGCAGATGGAGGATTAGGATTAGGGATGTGACCCCCTCCCCTTGGGAGGAGGCACAAAGAGGGTGTACCCACCCTCAGGGCTAGTAGCCATTGGCTACTAACCCCCCAGACCTAAACACGCCCTTAAATTTAGTATTTAAGGGCTACCCTGAACCCTAGAAAATTAGATTCCTGCAACAACAAGAAGAAGGACTGCCTAGCTGAAAACCCCTGCAGAGGAAGACCAGAAGACAACAACTGCCTTGGCTCCAGAAACTCACCGGCCTGTCTCCTGCCTTCCAAAGAACTCTGCTCCAGCGACGCCTTCCAAAGGGACCAGCGACCTCTGCATCCTCGGAGGACTGCCCTGCTTCGACGACGACAAGAAACTCCCGAGGACAGCGGACCTGCTCCAAAAAGACTGCAACTTTATCCAAAGGAGCAGCTTTAAAGAACCCTGCAATCTCCCCGCAAGAAGCGTGAGACTTGCAACACTGCACCCGGCGACCCCGACTCGGCTGGTGGAGAACCAACACCTCAGGGAGGACCCCCGGACTACTCTACGACTGTGAGTACCAAAACCTGTCCCCCCTGAGCCCTCACAGCGCCGCCTGCAGAGGGAATCCCGAGGCTTCCCCTGACCGCGACTCTCTGAAACCTAAGTCCCGACGCCTGGAAAAGACCCTGCACCCGCAGCCCCCAGGACCGGACTTTCACTGCAGAAGTGACCCCCAGGAGTCCCTTTCCCTTGCCCAAGTGGAGGTTTCCCCGAGGAAGCCCCCCCTTGCCTGCCTGCAGCGCTGAAGAGATCCCTTGATCTCTCATTGACTTCCATTGCGAACCCGACGCTTGTTCTAACACTGCACCCGGCCGCCCCCGCGCCGCTGAGGGTGAAATTTCTGTGTGGGCTTGTGTCCCCCCCGGTGCCCTACAAAACCCCCCTGGTCTGCCCTCTGAAGACGCGGGTACTTACCTGCAAGCAGACCGGAACCGGGGCACCCCCTTCTCTCCATTATAGCCTATGCGTTTTGGGCACCACTTTGAACTCTGCACCTGACCGGCCCTGAGCTGCTGGTGTGGTAACTTTGGGGTTGCTCTGAACCCCCAACGGTGGGCTACCTTGGACCAAGAACTGAACCCTGTAAGTGTCTTACTTACCTGGTAAAACTAACAAAAACTTACCTCCCCCAGGAACTGGGAAAATTGCACTAAGTGTCCACTTTTGAAATAGCTATTTGTGAATAACTTGAAAAGTATACATGCAATTGAAATGATTCAAAGTTCCTCATGTACTTACCTGCAATACCTTTCAAACAAGATATTACATGTTAAATTTGAACCTGTGGTTCTTAAAATAAACTAAGAAAATATATTTTTCTATAACAAAACCTATTGGCTGGATTTGTCTCTGAGTGTGTGTACCTCATTTATTGTCTATGTGTATGTACAACAAATGCTTAACACTACTCCTTGGATAAGCCTACTGCTCGACCACACTACCACAAAATAGTGCATTAGTATTATCTCTTTTTACCACTATTTTACCTCTAAGGGGAACCCTTGGACTCTGTGCATGCTATTCCTTACTTTGAAATAGCACATACAGAGCCAACTTCCTACACATACGGTTCAGCACGATAACATTTATCCTCCTAAATGAACCCTCTCCTATAGTGAATTACAATCTTCCTGGAATCGCAATCTATTGATTTTTATTTAAGGAAAACATGGGGTTTTCAAGCTAAAGAAAGGGAATCATGGCGTGCCTTAGGAACTTACAGAAACAGCGCAGAAAGGAGTTCCTAATGACTTAGATACAATTTCGAACAAAACATTGACTGCTGTTATGCTTAGCAGAGAACATCAATGGCATGATATAAAAAAAATAAAAAAAAGAGTGCTATATCACAGTTCCACATTGTAGTAAGTATTATAGTTTGGTATGTAATTCTTTGCAACACAGGTAAAACACTATTATTATACTGATAAAAGGTCTTTCAAAAACATAAACGTAAGATACTGTTTATATTAAATGATGGCTTACAAACAGACAATGCAATACTATTATTATGTTGTCATAAGGGTGGGTCATCTTTTCATTTATGCAGCCATGTGTCAGTCAGAACCACTGGGTCCGATCGTTATTAGCAAACTTTCAATTAGGTTTAATGATTAAAGAAATCAATTTGTAACCATCAAGAACGGGTAATATTGGTAAGTATTCAAATAGCTATGCATAAAACAATAACATTATAGATTTAAAATTTTTACATATGTCATATTTTATCAAACTGTTCTAACACTATTCCCATTACACTCTCATAATATATGTTTTTCTTCTGTCATATATATCTATAATCAAGATGCAGTGCCTTAAGTCAAAACATATGATGACTTACAAATGATGCTCTTATACGTAGAGTACGCTTATGATTGGAGTCATCGTTTGTGGCATTCATTGTAGCAGAATGAAGCTCTACTTAGAGCCCTGCAATCAAAAAACGACCACTCTATGAGAACTGTAAAAATCTACAAAAAAATCACCAAAAAACGAGCAGCACAGAAAATATCCGCTGTAAAACCTCTACTACATCAATAATTGTGTAAAATGTCCAGTAGCAAGAAACAATATGGACTAGGTTGATTAGATTTGTTAATAAAAAAAATCTCTCGATCTATTTACCTGTTACACTATGTTTTGAGATCAAGCCATTAGAGGTTTTTTGATGTTCATCATGTCTCCCAAAGTTTGGATCTGTTAAGAAAAAAAAGAAACAGTCAACGGTTCAAATTATATTTTTGTAAAATAGAGGCACATTTAACTAAAACTGTTGTGTATGCTAGAAATAATTTCACTTGTTTATTACCATGTGTTCTAACATTTCGTCTGGCAAAAAAAAAAAATCGATCCATTATAAGGCAATAAAATGTAGGGCCCGATTTAAAGTTCGACAGGTGAGGGGCATGCGCCAAAACACAGCTGATGTAGAATGCACAGATGTTTATGAACATTAAATAGAGTAAATCGGAATTCTGCCCCTTTTTGGTAGATGACTTCAATAATTACACTCTAAATCCACCCCCATAGTCTCAAATTACTGTAAGTGTCAAATGTTATACACTAGGGCAGAATGGCAGCCAGGTTTACATAAAGAACTTGGTCGTGACAGTAAGACCATCACCCCGCCTCCCGCCTACCATTATCACAACCTAACAGTGCTTAATTTGTACAAACAAAACACAAGTACAGAGAGCAAAGGTTTTTCACCCCCACAATCCTAGCCGTGATCCTTCTTCATTTTTTCCAATGCCTGGTCGACATGTGGGCCAAACAGGTGTTCCTTATCAAAAGGTACATTTAATGTAGACGGCTGTACCTCCTGCTAGAAGCCTGAAACGCGTAGCCAGGAGTGTCTGTGTAAGAGAACCCTGGTGATAATTCCTATCGCTGAGGTGTCAGCGGAGTCTAAAGCACAGTGGATGGAGTTGCTGGAAATTAACTGCCCTTCACTATTTCCTGACCTCTTTTCTTATGCTCCTCTGGGAGGTACTGTAGAAGCTCCCCCATTTCATCCCACTGGAGACGATCGTATCTGGCAAGTAAGCCTTGTGAGTTGGTCGCTCTTTTTCTGGCATCAGACACGACCAGGGAGCAGGAATTTCATCCTTGTCTTTTTTTTTAAGGTATGCTTTCATTGGTATTTGTCAATAGTAACAACACAAGATACACTTTGCATGTATATAGATGGATATAAACAATAATAACTGTGGTCCCGCACAACATCACATCATTAAACACTAAGCATCACGTTCGCAGAATTGGTTTGCGTGTTTGACAGTAAGTTCACCCCAGATGTCATAAAGCGTTGGCAGGCAGATGAACAGACAATGTGTACAGTGTGACATTTAATGTAGTCATGCTACCACCGAACTCTTGCCTAGCGTGTCCAGGAGTGTGTGTGGGGGCGGGGGGGGTTTGGAGGGGGCAGTGCTTCACCTAGACACAGAGAATCAACGTAGAGCCTCCGCCCACCTCTCCCTCCAAAGAGGATGTCAAGCCATCAATTCAATGTGAGGTTTTCACTTAATCCATGGAGTGATTGAGGAGATAGGCTTCCAATGGTTACCAAATGTCCTGGAGCCTAGAGCTTAGGGACAGCAGCTCTGCATATTTGTTAAGCTGGTCTCTACAGTATATCAAATCTTGCAGCCATTCCTTAAATTTGTGCTCTCCCTCTTCACCATTTACAGGCCACTCCTCTCTTGGAAAGGAGCATGCCTAATCAGACATATCTCCTAATTGCTGCCTCTATGTCCCAGTGTATCCCAGCACTGCCATCAATGGCATAAGAGTGATAGGTTGAACAGTCATGAGGGTCAATGCCTGCTCAACATCCAGCCAGTAGGAGCGAAGTGGGGGACAAGCCCAGGCCAGATGAAGGAAGTCTACCTTTTCTGTTCCGCATCTTACATCCACACAAAGCTGGTATCAATATAACAGCAGTATAATACATTCTGTGTAAGAATTCATAATGAATTATGCAAAGTCTGCAGCTTGAGGCTATGCACCCTATTTCTGACATCAATACAGCCATCGAGCATTGGAAAAGGGTTTTCCAGTTCCATATCCCACCCCCTTTGGGATCTGTTCCTTACATCTGCAGACTCCCCTGTTCCGTGTGGTAAAGGATAGATACTAAGGCCCTCATTTGACTTTGACAGTCTTTTTTGTAGACCGACGAAGTCACTGCCGCCATATGACCGCCAGTGTTGGCAGTCTTATGGCTGCTGGCTTCTCTCCGCCACTATTTGGCGGGGAAGCCGCCAGCAGGCATACTGGTGGTTGGGGGTCTAGTGGAGCTTGCTCCACCGTCACGTCACCACAACATCGCCCGCCGTATTACAACATTGTAAATGGTGTGGCGGTGTTGTGTTGGCGGTGCGCTAGCGGCGGAACAAGCACCATGGACCACGTTCCCTCCCAGACGACCACCAGGTAGGGTGAGGTCTGACAGGGGACGGTGGGTGGAGCAGGGGGAAGGGGTGGGAGTGGAGTGTGGTGTGCATGAGTGTGTGTGAGAGTGTGTGTGTGAGAGTGGAGGGGGTTGGGGTGTGTGTGTGTGTGTGTGTGAGCGGGGGGAGTATGTGTGCGGTGGTGGGAGGGGTGTTATTGTTGTGTGTGTGAGCGTGGATAGGGGCAGGTATGTATTTAAGTATGGTGTGTGCGTGGATCAGGGGGTCAGGATGGGGATCAGGCAGGGCAGTACGGGGACGGGAGAGGGCATCACTGCTTGGGGGTAAGGGCTTCTGATGGTGTCGGTGGAGGGGGGCCTCCTTCATGGGAGAGGGTAGGGAAGTCCTGTTAGGGAGACAGGAATTAGTATTCCTGTTGCCAGTATCCTTACCACCAGGGATTTCATGGCGGGGCTGCTGCCACAGAACCCCTGGCAGTAAGGATACTCATACCGTGGGTGGTGTTGGGTGGACTGCCGGGTCGAATGTGGTCAACCTTCGGCCAGGCGGTACCATCACCGCCTCCCCGGCAGTACAGGAGGGGAACTGCCGCTGCCATTATCTGGTGGTCCTGCACTGCCTCGCTGTCGGCGGTCTGACCGCAACCACAGGCGTGGCGGTGCAGGACCACCTAGGTCATAATGACCGCCTAAGTGTTGGGACCCTGCAGAGTTCAGTAGTGTGTGCAATGTGTGGCGGGGGTTCCTGGGAAACATCTGCAGTAGCAGCCTTGACTTCTTGCCATGATCTGATATATAGTAATATGTTTTAAGGTGTACAACGTTTCCGTTCAAACAGGGTCTCACGAGTGATGAGCTGACCATTGTTGTAGAGATCCAACTCCTCCAGCATGTTTAGGCAGGTAGTTTCATGCATAACTAGTAGGGAGGCCAGATATCAGATTGGAAGGGAGGGAGGCATGTATGGGGGCACATTATACCAATAGATAGCATGGTGTGCCTGGGCTCATAAACAGTAGAGCTCCATGTCTGGCACCCCAAACCCTCCCCTTTCAAAAGGCTGAGCAAGCTGTTCCAACTGCAATATTAGCTATTTTCCTGCCCAGGCCAGCTCGATCAACTGTGACATGGGCATTTCGAAGAAGTGTTGCCCATGGAAGTGAGGAATATTGAGGAACAAGTAAAGAAGTTTCAGGAGGATGACCATTTTCATGAGAGCGAGAAGTCCTGACATGGACAGGGGCATTGAAATACAGCTGGTGACCCTGTCCATCACATCTGAAAACACAGTAATGTAGTTTGCCTGCATGAGGTCTTCTTTTACTCCTAGAGATATCTATACCCAAATCACAACACTTGAGTAGGAAGTCTGGTTGGAATTCCTGAGTGTTTGCAGTCAAAGGGAAGATAATAGATTTTCCCCAATTGATCTGGATATCTGATAGTGCCCCAAATTGGACCATTCCTCTAGGCATCGTGTTTAGGCTATCACAGGGGTCCCTGGGGTATAGTGTAATATCTGTGTAAGGAAATGCCTCCTTGGCATGGTTACCCCCTGACTTTTTGCCTTTGCTGATGCTATGTTTTGAATTGAAAGTGTGCTGAGGCCTGCTAACCAGGCCCCAGCACCAGTGTTCTTTCCCTAACCTGTACTTTTGATTCCCCAATTGGCACACCCTGACATCCAGATAAGTCCCTTGTAAGTGGTACCCCTGGTACCAAGGGCCCTGATGCCAAGGAAGGTCTCTAAGGGCTGCAGCATGTCTTATGCCACCCTGGAGACCCCTCACTCAGCACAGACACACTGCTTACAAGCCTGTGTGTGCTAGTGAGAACAAAATGAGTAAGTCGACATGGCACTCCCCTCAGGGTGCCATGCCAGCCTCTCACTGCCTATGCAGATATAGATAAGTCACCCCTCTAGTAGGCCTTACAGCCCTAAGGCAGGGTGCACTATACCATAGGTGAGGGCACCAGTGCATGAGCACTGTGCCCCTACAGTGTCTAAGCAATACCTTAGACATTGTAAGTGCAGGGTAGCCATAAGAGTATATGGTCAGGGAGTCTGTTTTACACGAACTCCACAGCACCATAATGGCTACAATGAAAACTGGGAAGTTTGGTATCAAACTTCTCAGCACAATAAATGCACATTGATGCCAGTGCACATTTTATTGTAAACTACACCCCAGAGGGCACCTTAGAGGTGCCCCCTGAAACCTTAACCGACTATCTGTGTAGGCTGACTGGTTCCAGCAGCCTGCCACACTAGAGACATGTTGCTGGCCCCATGGGGAGAGTGCCTTTGTCACTCTGAGGCCAGTAACAAAGCCTGCACTGGGTGGAGATGCTAACACCTCCCCCAGGCAGGAGCTGTAACACCTGGCGGTGAGCCTCAAAGGCTCACCCCTTTGTCACAGCACCGCAGGACACTCCAGCTAGTGGAGTTGCCCGCCCCCTCCGGCCACGGCCCCCACTTTTGGCGGCAAGGCCGGAGGAAACAAAGAAAACAACAAGGAGGAGTCACTGGCCAGTCAGGACAGCCCCTAAGGTGTCCTGAGCTGAGGTGACTAACTTTTAGAAATCCTCCATCTTGCAGATGGAGGATTCCCCCAATAGGATTAGGGATGTGACCCCCTCCCCTTGGGAGGAGGCACAAAGAGGGTGTACCCACCCTCAGGGCTAGTAGCCATTGGCTACTAACCCCCCAGACCTAAACACGCCCTTAAATTTAGTATTTAAGGGCTCCCCTGAACCTAAGAATTTAGATTCCTGAAACTACAAGAAGAAGAGGACTGCTGAGCTGAAAAACCCCTGCAGAGGAAGAACAGGAGACACCAACTGCTTTGGCCCCAGTCTTACCGGCCTGTATCCTGCCTTCCAAAGAAACCTGCTCCAGCGACGCTTTTCAAAGGACCAGCGACCTCTGAATCCTCAGAGGACTGCCCTGCTTCAAGAAAGACAAGAAACTCCCGAGGACAGCGGCACTGCTCCAAAAGAACTGCAACTTTGTTTCAAAGGAGCAGATTTAAAGACCCCTGCAACTCCCCGCAAGAAGCGTGAGACTTGCAACACTGCACCCGGTGACCCCGAATCGACTGGTGGAGAACCAACACCTCAGGGAGGACCCTCCGGCGACTCCGAGACTGTGAGTAACCAAAGTTGTCCCCCCTGAGCCCCCAGAGCGACGCCTGCAGAGGGAATCCCGAGGCTCCCCCTGACCGCGACTGCCTGAACTCCATTTCCCGACGGCTGGAAAAGACCCTGCACCCGCAGCCCCAGCACCTAAAGGAACGGAACTCCTGTGCAGGAGTGACCCCCAGGAAGCCCTCTCCCTTGTCCAGGTGGTGGCTACCCCGAGGAGCCCCCCCCTTGCCTGCCTGCAACGCTGAAGAGATCCCTTGATCTCTCATTGAAAACCATTGAAAACCCGACGCGTGTTTGCACACTGCACCCGGCCGCCCCCGCGCTGCTGAGGGTGTACTTTTTGTGCGGACTTGTGTCCCCCCCCCCGGTGCCCTACAAAACCCCCCTGGTCTGCCCTCCGAAGACGCGGGTACTTACCTGCTGGCAGACTGGAACCGGGGCACCCCCTTCTCTCCATTGAAGCCTATGTGGTTTGGGCACCTCTTTGACCTTTGCACCTGACCAGCCCTGAGCTGCTGGTGTGATAACTTTGGGGTTGCTCTGAACCCCCAACGGTGGGCTACCTTGGACCCAAAACTGAAACCTGTAAGTGACTTACTTACCTGTTAAAACTAACATTACTTTACCTCCCCCAGGAACTGTGAAAATTGCACTGTGTCCACTTTTAAAACAGCTTATTGTGTTTTATGTGAAAAGTATACACGCTAACGTAATGATTCAAAGTTCCTAAAGTACTTACCTGCAATACCTTTCAAATGAGATATTACATGTAGAATTTGAACCTGTGGTTCTTAAAATAAACTAAGAAAAGATATTTTTCTATAACAAAACCTATTGGCTGGATTTGCCTCTGAGTGTGTGTTCCTCATTTATTGCCTGTGTGTATGTACAACAAATGCTTAACACTACTCCGTTAATAAGCCTACTGCTCGACCACACTACCACAAAATAGAGCATTAGTATTATCTCTTTTTGCCACTATCTTACCTCTAAGGGGAACCCTTGGACTCTGTGCATACTATTCCTCACTTTTAAATAGTGCATACAGAGCCAACTTCCTACAATCTGCATAAAGTGATAATCATATGTGCCTGTCGGGGCATCTGATGGCATATTGACGATGATGCTACTCAAGCTTCCCAGCCAAGGGCTTCACTGCAAGTGCAAACAGCAGGGGTGAAGAAGGACACCCCTGTTGCGTGCCCTGCCTGATTGTAAATGGTGGCGAGCATATCCCATTGATTTGCACTTTGGCCGTAGGACAGTAGTATAGGAGGGCTATCCATAATAAGAACACCTGGGGGAGACCCATGCGTCTGAGTACTATCACTAGTTATTCCCACTCCAGTGAATCAAAAGCCTTTGTGTCATTAAAAGGGTTGTGGCAGCAGCTGGATCCTGATCAATAGTTTGAAGGAGAGCAAACAGAGTGTACAGGTTATGTGAAATAGCCCTCCCGGAGATAAACCCTGATTGGTCCAGCTGAACCAAGAACGTCATCAAGAGACTTAGGGCCAGATGTAGCAAAGGTTTTTACCCATTCTGTGTCTATGGGAAAAAATGTTCGTACATATGGCCCTCATTCAGTATTTTGGCCAGGATCTTAGTATCACAATTAATTAGTGATAGGGGCCTATAGGAATCACAGGCATCTGCCGTTTTGTTAGGTTTGAGTAGAGTTATGATCATAGCCTTGTTCATGGTTGGTGGAAGAGTACCCTACTGTTTCGCTTCAAAGTAGACCACTTCTAGTATCAGTATGAGATTCCCACTATAGGTCTTATAGAAATTTGGCAGGTAGGCCTTCCGGCCCAGGAGCCCTTTCTGAGTAACTGTGTAATGGCCTCTCTTATTTCCTCCTCTTCTACATTAGCCACTAGAAGCTGCCTCTGGGTTTCACTTAGCCACCCCAGTGTGACACCTTCAAGATAGGCATCTACCTCAACCACCTGTTTCCTGGTCGAGTTATATAACATGCCATAATATGAAGCAGCTATTCATAGAGTATCTATCAGAAGTGTGACCAACTAAAATGTCATCTTGATCTCTGATATTTGGGATTGCATTTGCAAAATGGGTTTATAGATTAAGGAAGCTAATGCCTTACCATGGTGTTCTCAATCCGCATATGACCTTGCCTATTTTCCTTGGCAGATTATTTCTTGGTTGGCAGTTTCGTGAAATTCCGGTAGGGAGTTTCTAATTTTCTTTCCCACCTCGGGATCGTCGGTCGTTTCCATCTGGGCCTCCAAGTCTTTATGTCCTTCTCTAAATTATTAAGCGTAGTTCGAAGAGCCCATAAGACACCTCCACTTTTGGCCCTACGGAGGCCTCCTACTGTAACGTTAAAGGCTTCCCATATGCTGCTCAGTTTGTGGCCCATTTCTTTGTTAAGTTGGAAATATTCGCCAATTTCGTTGAGTAGTTTCTCCCTGAATGGAGTGTCCAGTAACAGCCTTGGAGATAGTCTCCACAGTATACATGGTGCATTAGAAAATGGGGGGGGGGGGGGGGGGGGGCACAGCTCTAGAATCACTGGGGAATGGTCTGAACAGGTGCGTGGTAAGTGTGTGGCTCTTTTCAACCATGGCCCAAGGCCTCATGATAGAATCAGATAATCCAGCCTAGGCCACCTTGTATGTACACTAGAATAGTAGGTCACTTCTGTTAAGTGTAGGTGCATAACTGGACAGGCATCCAACAGCCCCTACTCCTTCATTATGTTGCGGACATGTTTATCAGCTACACTGTGGGATGCAGATGTGTCACACATTCTATCCACTTCTGCATAAGGGTCAAATTAAAATCCCCTCCCCAGAGTATGGATGTGGATCCAATATCTACTATTTGGGTCCACAAAAAAGGAAGGGTCATAGGTATTCAGGCCATAGAAATTAACTATGGTGAGTGAGTGTTTTGCTAGTCTGCCACACATTAAAGTATATCGACTTTGAGGATCATTTTGAGTGCCCTGTGGAATATACAGTGTACCTTTGCATACCAGTGTAGCTGTGCCTCTAGCATAGGTGGCGCATGTAGCAAATTGTCGGTAGGATGCCCACCCTGTAGCGAAAGAGGTATGTGCCAAAAAAATGAGTCTCTTGCAACAGAGCCAGGTATATAATATGCGTATCTAAGTATGCCAGTATGTGTTTGTGAGGATCTCCCAGGCTCCTAAAGTTCCATGAGAGAAAGTTAATGTGGTGACGTAGGTCAATGGATTGCATAGAATAGGTGTTTGTCATCTCTAAGGTGTGTTTGTGCAAGCACCTCATTTAGACTGTGATTAATGTACCAGGGTGTAATACTAAGTGAACATGTAGCTATCAATAGCGGAGAGTGCGTTCAATAGAGCGAATCTTGTAACTTCCTTCCCACCCCCACCCACATTCACAGCCCAATCCCACCAGGAATATTACCCGCCCTAAAGCTGCAAGAACCACAAACAAATCTAAGATGTTTCCTTCTCCATCCACAGGATGTCACTGTGATACAGAATTGGCTACTTTCAAAGAAGAAAAAAGAGAAATAGAGAATACTTCCAAACATTAATGAAAAAGAAAAACAAACAATCAGGGGATATCCTTCAGGAGCTATGCCAAAAGAGCCAGGCAGTTCCTCCTAGCTGTGGCGAGGATGTGTGAGGTGCGATACCTAGGTCCCCTTTTATCTCCGCCAATGAGGATTCTGAATTCTTCATTGAAAAGTTTCTAGACTAGAATAGCATTCATTATTTAGTGATGATGCGACCATTTGGTATGTACAATCATTAATCGCCTTAGACTGTACCATGAGCAATTCATAGTGTCGCTTGGATGTTGAGGACAGGGTGGAGTACTTCATAGACAAAGGGGAGGGCCCTCTTCGATAGATGTTACGTTATCCTTGTTCTGAGAGAGGAAATGTGGGCCTTGACTGAGATATAGCAGGATTTGATGAGGAGTGGTATGTTCCATTCTGTTTCAGAAATTCTCTTTCCTGTTGAGGAGAAGTGAAGATGTGGTCCCTGGCCCTGTGAGATATACGTAAGCATACCGGGTATAGCATTGCATAAGGGATTCCATCTTGCCTCAATTTTGTTTGATGGAGACGACAAATTTCATGCCGGCATTCTGCACTGTGATTGTGAAGCCTGGATAGATGAATACCATGGTACCCTCAGGCTGCAAGTGGTGTTTATTGCATGCTATTCATAGATCTGTATCTGTGTTTTGATAGTTCAGCAATCTTGTGGTTATAGGCTAGGGTGGGGTGCCTGGTGTTGGTCAGGTCATGAGTGCCCCATGTGATTGTTCCACAATTAGCATGTTGGAGAATGCACCTGGGCTAACTATGGTAGTAAGGAGGCGCTCCACAAACTTCTCTATTCGCCCCATTCATGTGGATTCAGGAATTCCTATTATTCGTACGTTATATCTATGCGATTTTGCTTCCAAGTCTTAATTTTTCACTGAGATCACTTTAAGCATTTTTTCCATGTTAAATAAGTAACTCTTCCTCCCGAGCAGCTACCATATCATCCACTGATGAGGTTCTATTTTCTGTTTCTGTAATGCGGCCATCTTGTCTTTCCGGTTTGTTGGTGAAAATATCCATTCTGGTGCACATATTGTCCACTTTACTTACTAAGGATGACAGACTGTTGCATATGAGTCAGGATTTCACATCTGTTGTTTATGCAGAGCTTCCACTTGATGAATCTTCCACTGCCATTTGCTCAACGCGGTCACCCCGGGTGGATTTACGAGATTCAAATTGAATTCGGCCTTCCCTATCATTGAGGTTGTGTGGAATGTTGCTGAGGAAGAGCTTAAGGGCAGTTATGCTATTTACTACCTCTTGGCCAGGTGAATAGTATGATGCGCTGCACCTGGGTCCCACCACGCCTCATCCAGAGGGGCATGAGCAGACCCAGCAGCAGAGCGAGGCACAATAATTCCTGTACCACAACTAGGCAGGTGCAGGCAGGCCGTATTTTTGCCTTACTATCAAGAGTTTAACTTGGTCCTATTGTGGCAGCATCAATGCAGCTCCGTAGGATGCAGGTATGGGATATGCCTTGTGGTTGGGGATGGAAACCACACCCCTTATGTCCAGGAGGGCCAGATAGTGGGGACCCGGTCACTTGAGTGCATTAACGAGGTGCTGCCCACAGTGGCTGTAGTCTCAGAGAATTTGTATGGAGGTGGGAGCAAAGTTTAACATGAGTGTCAAGTGGCTGCCTTCATAGTTTCTGCTGGTATTCTGCATAGGCGGTAGGAGGCTTTCACCCCGGTTTCCAGTCGCTTGCAAGTAGGCATTTACAGCTGTCGCCCACCATTTTTGCCAAGTCTTAATAAAGGGGTAGACACTCAATCATGCTCATTTGGGGCAATTCCAGGCAGCTGCCAAACAGCGGAGGCCCTCATTACCACAGCACCCTCCCAGCCTCAGTCCACCTGTGGCCTAGTTCTCAGGCTGCTTGGTAAGGAGCGGTAATGAGCTCTCCGATTGCGAAGTATTTTTTTGACTGGAAAGGCCGACAAGCTTGACAGTCTTCTTCTCAATGCAATTACAAGGTAAATACAATAAGGATTTACCAAGCAAGCAGTTGAGGGTTCTAAAAAAAAAACAGTGGGCCAAACAAAAACAAACACCTAAAAAATACAGCGGAGAATCTCCATATATGAAGACCCTTGAGAAACATTATAAGTTAAGAAATAGAGATAATATAAAAACTCAAGGTAGATATACAGATACATGTCAATCTTGTTCAAAATGTAGTGAGAGAAGTGGGCGATCTGAGTACGTAAAAAAAAAAGTCACAAAGATCATCAGACGTTTCAATTTAAAAAAAAAAGAAAAAAAAAAGAGAAACTTCCACAAAAAAACTAAAAAAAAAAAAAAAAAAAAAAAAAAAACACATTAAAAAGAAGAAGGTGGCAGCTACTTCTTCAAGAAATGATATGCAAGATGAGTTTTATCGAAGTACAGGAACTGGGCACTGGCTCTGCTAGACAACACTCTTCAAGAGCAACTAGAGGTGAAAGCAACCGACTACTTTTAAGTAGTCAAGACTGCGGACATGCATGTCTCTCCTCCCAACAGAGTGTACAAAATGAAAATACAGTTAGAGGGAGAGATTGAGTGCACAATTGATATCATATTCTAAAAAAGATTAACTGGCATATATGATTTTGTTGGCCAAAAAAGACTGCGCGCCGGAATTTGTTTGAAGTCCCACCGGGGGCGGGAGGGTGGTGTGAGAGATTACTAAACCCTACTTTTTAAATTGATCTGACTTGATTCCCGGTATGTATTTTGTTTATGTCCCTTTTCTCTGACGATTTTAACTGTCATGTTGTGTTTTTTTTTTTTTTTTTTTTACAGGAAGAAAGGAAGGGGCACCCAGCCAGCGCTCTCCTGAATGTCTTGGAGGGATGGGGACCCTTTCTTCGTCTTCACAACGGTGGTGTTATAGCACATCAAGAGAAGATCTTACACTTTTTGATCTATGTTATATGATTTGGCTTTTTGAGTTATGTTGTTACACTGCACATGCCTGGTGCCATTAGGAGCTGAGAGGGCTTCACTGTCTTATTTATGAGTCACGATATTAGGTTCTAGTGGCCGTATAAATATATTTTTTTTTAGAGCCGGAGATTTTATTTGACTGTTTGTGTTATAATCTGGTGCATTTGGTTACCAAACATGGTTGAATCCTGAAGGGCTGGATTGTGAAGCCCCCCTAGGTCATTTTGTCTCAGAATATTTAGTATACTGTGGTCACATGTTGTGGTTTAGGAGCTCTTAAGCCACATAGCTTTTCTAACAGTGATTATACAATAGTATAGCATATTTGCATAATTACTCTTTTTGGACTTCTGAACCCTCCCAGTACTTGGAGTCATATCTGTGAATTTTAACATGAAAGACAAAACTTTGCTATTTCTTAAATACAATTTCTTTAGGGTACAAATTATTAATATTTGGTTGTACTACTATACCTGGCTACTAACAGGAACAGTCATTCTGGCGCAAAGAACAGATTGTTATGCTATTATATATTTTGCAGCATTGTTTAGGATAACTTGGTACTCGTGTCACTTTGGTACACACTCCGGGAGAAAGCTATTGTATCTGTACAATCATACTAGTGATATATTTTGCTGTAGCTACCACCAGTATATACTTACCAATGCTAGTCCTATTTCATGCATTTCGCTTTCTTTTATGAATTCTGCCAAATTCTGCCAGAAGCACCTCTGTTCTGGACAGGGTGAAGTTTAAATGCACTCCAATGACACATGGCAAGGAAAATGCATTTGCCATTTAGGAAAGTCTTATTTTTATGAGCCCACAGGACAGCCTGCTATATTAGAGAAGATTAGGATAGATAAGATAGACTTGGGTTATTGTGCTCCCACAGTCAAATGAACCCCGAAAGCTACATCACTGTTTGCCTGGCTAGGCCTTCCTTGAACAGACCTATAGGAGATTAAAAGGTTTATTTTCAAAGATTTGCAAAGTGACAAACTAGAATAGTAGACTGGTTTGGCCACTCACACATACAGAGCTGAAACACACATATTTGGCTAAGAGAGTTAATGGCTCCTGTTCTGACAGCAATAGCCTGTCTGTGAAGCCACAAATATGAAATGGATGTTACTCCTGACCAATTAAGAGGGATTAGCTATCTGTGAGTATATAATAACTTTTTGCAGAACAAAGAACAGCTTTAGCACTACCTCTTGATTGAATAGGAGAAGCCCTTCTTGCCATCACCATTCACAGGACCCTCTGAGACAACAGATCTCCAATCATAGTAGGGGAGAAAAACAGTCTTACCTTTGTCAGGAAGAGTCTATAATTTAGTGTCCATGAAACTAAAGACAGACCTGTCAACTGGCAGCTGAGTTCTGCCATCTTGAAACAGGGGGTTCACTCAAGATTTATAGTGAGAAAGAGAAAGTACTGCAAGAGGGGTGGAGGGATTGCGAGGAAATAATTAGGATTGTGTGGTACAATTTCTCCAATCAGTGGTTAGTGAGCAGGACACAAATGGTACCTCAGCCACCAGCTCCTCCAAGATTCCACTTGAAGACGAAAGGTCTGCTGAAAGAAGACTCATGACTTCTGCTGGAAGAAGATGGCTCACTCAAGGTTAACCTGACTCCACCTTGCACCCAAGGAATGGAACTGTTCTGTAAGGGGCAAGTAATTGGCCTCCTGTTTACTTGCTTAAGGGACTCCTGGCGAGCTCAGAGGACCACACCCTGGAGAGGGTCTGTCTGAACAGAGACATGGTGCACAAAAACCCTAAGGAGATACAGGCCAAAGTACTGGCCACAATGATATTTCCCAGCAGCTTAGAACTGTGGGCGAGATTGATCACAGGCTTGTGTTGCCCTTGCTCAAGGACAACTCAATCTTTAAGTCATATTTACCAAGCTGTGCAAGGCCACCCTGCGTAGCCCAGCATTGCTTGGTAAATCTGCAGTAATGCAAGGCAGTGCAAGTTTCTGCCTTGCCTCACTCTGTGCCGGGAAGGCGTCCCAAGGATGGAAAGTGGGTCTTCCCATGCATCCACCCATGTTTTTTGGTGCATTCATAAATCCACCAAGACAGGAAAACCTGGAAATGTGTCAGAAGGCTATGTCTTCCTGATAAAGGCACGAGAAGGAGAAATATATTTATTTCTCATTTTTTTCCTCTTTCGAATGTGCTGCATTCAGCACACCTAGAAAGAGGAAAACACCTCTAAAGATAGTTTTTGTGCAGGTAGGTGCATCTTCCTGCACAAAAACAACCCTGCTTTCAATGCAGGCGCCCTTACACCATGATGCAAGTATCCCTGCATTGGCACTAGGATAAACTGAGAGCTCCAGCAGAAGGAGAGAGCAAGAATGTACCGTAGACTGATAGGTATTGTGCATTCCTTCCCTCTCCATTTGATACAGTGCAGCAAGTTGTCTTGTGGTGTTGCTCTGCGTCAAATTTAATAGTCTGGGCCGAAGTCTGAAAGTAAAAACTTTCACATGGCGTAGGATATCCCACCTCCACTCCACTGTGGTGGGCTTCATTTTGCCTCTAAGGTCTAATTCACCACAAACAGTTATTTTAAATTGAGTTTTATTTGTTTTCTATACCCATTTCTGGCACCGAGTATAATGCGTTTCTGTAGCCTAGTCTGCTATTGTTACCTGTATTGATAATAGATTTTCTAGCCAAACAGAAGGAGGGAAGGGGGAAAGGGAAAATATTTTTAAAATGTTAAAATGAAAACAGGTGCATGTCACCATAGGTATCTGAGCACGCAACAATTGTATGAAATCAAATGTAAAATTCAGATTATGAACCAAAGTGATCAGAGTAGGAGAAATACTCAGTATGGACACTGACACTCGGGATGCATAAACAATAAGTCACCCAAAAAGACAATTACGTGCATTATTCATGGGTTGTGTGTCATAATACTCACATTTGTGGTCATCGATACAGAACGTTAGGGACTCTTGTAATCTAAAAGTCATCTAAGTCCTCTCCTGTGCTTTGTGTGCCACCTCCAGAAGTTGATTGCAAGCATGCATTTGCTTTTATCGAACATATCAGGTAGATAAATTAAACTCTTGGGATTTAAATCTTGAAGAAAGCTGGGGACCCATAATGGAGCAAAAGGCATGGCTCAAACATGCCGATCCAGGGGGCGCAGGACTAATAGGCATCCCTAACATCCCCAAGAGTGTGTGGGAGAAGATACTGGAATTTTTAAATTTAGCTCTCCTACATTCTAAAAACGTACTCCCTGAAACCAGGGAGCCCATTTGTTCCTATATTAAATTTTAGATGGATGTGGCAAGCCCAATGGTGAAGCATGCCCCTTAAGTTGATGGGCGAGGGTTTGCCTTAACATATTTTGAAACACATATATGAGACATCTGGCTTTCCTGGACTAATGGAATACCTTTATGAATAACTCTTTATGTCTTTATTGCCAGCATGATTATGCGTCAGGCAGAACTTAACATATGGAATTCCACACCACTTTATCACAACTGATCCAGTTGATATGGGGCACTTGTCAGCTGTAGAGGTCTCTTTTACTGAAAACCAAGTGTACCTGATGTGCCATTGACACTTGAAATGCGGTTACTCACAATGTGCCCGCTCCCTTATTTGGGGCACATTCCCAGCGTACCAACTAGGCAAGGTCGAATTTTTATAACTGAGTTTCCTCCCTGAATAACTCCTTCCACAGCATTGGCAGCCGTATTGCAGAATAGCCACAGAAGACAATGTAAATTACAGCAGGCCATCTATCCCCCGAATGGTGACAGTGGTACAGTGAACCATGGCCAAGTTATATGCAACCACGTGATTTACATATCTACACTGATAACGTAACTAAAAATAGTTTGACAGCAAGTACACCACGGATGAGGGTGCAGAATGTCTGTTACCTGCAGCCTTTGCAAATTCACCTTAGCAAATATGAAGAGATTTAGGACTTATGCTCATTGGCGGAATGTATTTGGATATACCGCGTGACTACCTCAGGCAGTGATGGGATTTGGTCATGCCGCAATAAGCAGCTTTAGTGGTCCCAGTTCTTGAGCAGTAGACTGTGTAATTTAATCGTTCAAATTATATTGACTAGAGCATGGCACTTATAAGGTTTCGCGCTCAGTAACGAACTTTACCCAGTTTAGGAAAGGAGCTCTCAATTAGATATTATATAGAGCTCATCTTTGTGTGCAATTGACGCACTGTAAAAATAAAGTATATCTTAGGAGCGCACCCTCCAATTAAGGGAACTGCTGACTCATGTGTAATTGTGTGACCCACACCAAGCTTTGGAAATCTGAACTGTGTTAGTTTATGAGCTGGTTTATTGTTGGAAAATCATATATTAAGTTGACGATTTACAGAAAGCCCTTGGCATAGGTTACTGTGGCACCAACAAGATGCAAACTGGCCATATTTCCAACCTTCTTTTGTGAATTGAACGTTGCTTTTCTTAAACGAGTTGCGTGAAGTTTTTGCCTCACATACACCTGGAAGTTTTTTATGTGATTACCAGCAGTACACAACGAATGTAAACAGTGCCGAGGAGAGAGGTGGGCCTGGTTTCAGTGTCTCTTTGATCAGTGGCTGTGGGGAAGTAATGACGATCACTAGTGGAGATAAGGGACTCCCTTATTCTAGAAGAATTAACAGGTGATGCCCCTGCCACACTGGCGAATTTGGAATCTGCCACGTCAAAGGTCACATCGGGCCCTAGCTCTTCATTTACTTGTAGTTGAGATACAGCAGTTACAACACAGAAAACCACAAGAAGCGAGCACCTCCTAGTGCTATGACCACAAACGTTGTATTACACAGAAAATACTAGCATCAGGACCAAAGTCTCTGCAGCAAAATTCGCATGCTATTTACACTCAAAAAGTGCTAACACTTCAGCTAAGAATTAGATATGAGATAACAGGACATTATGTTTTTTTGTCAGTGTCAATGCAAATTGTATTGTTTACTTAATAAAAAAACAATAACAATTTATGTACAAAACCGTATCAGTAGCCATACCCTCCAGATATAGCTATTATAAAGAGTACTTTTTACTACGCTGTGGAAATTATTTTTAAAATTCCCGGTACACTCTGTGACAAACAGGGAGTAATATTAGTGTTAGTAAAATCTGAGACGTGAAAAGAAGATGGAAGCCAAGTGATAGGTGGTTAAAGTGTGTGGTGCAAGATATTCAGGTAGCTTACAGAGACAGGTACCCATTTGGTCTGAATGCCAATGAGTAATGGCAGTGATCCACCTGTACCTATGCTGACTAAGATATTTAGTTAGGCTCGGGACAAGAGGATAGCGCATCGGTTGGTAAGTGTGGTACCCTTACCCAAGCTAACTCTTGAAAGCAACATTCAAAGACGAGAAACGTTGAAATTCCCCCTCCCTCCAAACCACCCTGGGGAAGTGGGGCAATGTGATTTATACAGTTTATAAACGAGGTTCCCCTTGCAACTAATGACGCAGAAATGAAGGTTTTACATTTATTAGCGCTTAAACGTAGTGTGAAATAATCATGTGTGACTTTAACCGAACTAATAAAGATTGTACGGGGACAAAATGTGCCCTCAGAGTAGTTTGCCAACATTATAAGCGTGCTTTATATAACGTGATGTATTAGAAGTGCACTAATCCGACATAATCGTAAACGTGTGCTATGATTTGCTTGTTTGAAATGTTTTAGCTTAGCATAACTTTAGTGGAGGCTTCGGCCTAGTTGCCTGGTCTCACGATTTAGATGCTCGTATTTTTCCAATGAGCTAATAAACGTGTATTTCTGATTGAAGCTGTACTTTTCCACTGAGATCGTTCACATGCTTATCTTAAGGTTTCGTGCCAGCCTGGCATTTTTCTCTTTGCTCCAAGGTCGATCTGCAGGTGCGGACAATAGAAGCTCTGAAAATGAGTTAATTGGTATAAAATGTTGCAACTTGCGTACCCGTCTCCAAGGATAATGTATGCTTAAGTAAAAGCTTGAGAACTGTTGTTTTTGATTGGACAATTTGAAGCCAACCTATGAACCCTCCAATGGAAGACCCTACTGGATCTGAACTGTTGTCTATTTAAACCAGGTGCACGAGAGGAAAGTAGCCATTACCAGCCCGATACCCGCCATTTTGCAGGACATTGCAGCTATTATGGCCCACCTTGCTGCGACGCCATTTTGAAAGAGACTCTGATGCTTTCTCTAATCGAGAGGAAGAGACTTAAATGATTCTTACCCTAGAGACTTTAACTTTGAAATGCCCTTTGCATGAAGTAGTAGTTTTATTTTGCCGCCGTGAGGCAGTTGCCCCGTCCACCCCTGCCCCTTTGCCCCGTCCCATGCTGATCGAGAAACGATACCTGTGAGACGAAGACTTCCTTGAATGCTGATTGTAATTGGTAAATATGAAAGGAAATTGTACAATTGCATTGTGTTTCTTTTAGGTAACCAACTGCTGATTTTTGACAAGATCCCTAGTTAGGAGTTTTCTAAATTAATGTTGCTAAATTGGTTTTGCATGAAGTCCCACATGCCGATGCTAATTTGAGGTTAGATGAGGATTCCTTTTGTTGCACGATGCAATTTGAGACCTTGTTATGCTGACTAAATGTATGCAATTAGCTCATTACAGATTATACTATTAGTGATTTGCATTGCTATCATCGAATGCCTTGTTATTCAAATGCTGCATAGATTGCACCTGTTTCGTCGTTATGGACAGCTATTAATGTTCATTTACGTATATCATTTGGTGTTAAGACACATCTATATTGTGCTAGCTTTGTTAATATAGGGAAATAAATTCACTAACTTTGAATAAACTGGTGTGGTTATTCCTGACTGAAAGGTCAGGGTTCGCCGAAATGTATTCTGGATTAATTGTTAAGTGTTATGTTGATCAGGGCATTGCTTATGTTCGTTATTGATTATTGATTTGATTAAATTGACTGGTCTCGGGTGAAGAGAGTCCCACTTAGCCAAAAGATTCATCGGCCTAAAGAGCGTCCAAGGACAGGTAAATTATTAGTACGGAACGCTCTATCAGTAGATGGTAGCAGAGGACGGTTTAGACTTTTGGTACCCCACTCGAGACATACATGGTGTTGAATTAAGCGGTTTAGACTTTTGGGACCCCACTCGAGACATACATGGTGTTGAATTAACGGTTTAGACTTTTGGGACCCCGCTCGAGAGGTATATGGTGTTGAATTAGATTTTTCTTGGGTAAAACAGAGTGAGAAAATGATGATGGGCTAGGTCCACCGCGACTTTCCCGGGATCTCGGAGCTTGCGAATGGAGAGAATGGAGGTGTGGAATCAGCGTTGGCGGTACTAGTGATGGTATGAGAGAAGTTAGGGTTTTGCGCTTGCACAGCTTATTGCCGCAGATTGTGTGAAAAGGTTGCGAGGATTTTAGAGAATAGCGGAGGTGCGACTCCGAGTGTAGGAGTAGGGAAGTCGTCGAACTTCATGTGCATGTGGCGCTTTGTGCATAAAAAGGTCCACGTGGTTGTTGTTGTTGAGACGGGCCCTGCGAGGTCAAGAGACTCCGGAGTATGTTGAAAAGTGTATGAGACACTTGTTTTATGTTGTGGTCTGGTCGGTTTAGTAGGTTGATCGGGCGTGGTCAACGAGTCGGTATGTGTGTTAAGGGAGTGAAAGAAAACTTCGACTTCGGGCTTTGACAAAATTCTAAGTGCACTAGAATAGATCACTGACAAGTTGAGAGCAGTCTGCGGGTCAGATTTGCTTGCGAAAGTGGGGACCGAGAAAGATGGAATAACTGCCGAGGCTAGTGAAAAATCCCTAAGGTCCTGAAGCGATTGTGTTACCCTTCCTGTAGTAAACCGACAGATCTGTTTTATTATTATTTTTTGGTAGCTCGCGATACATGCAAGAAGTTGTTACGAGAGGAGCTGAGTGAAGGAGGACAAACCACGAGGCTTTGTCAGCCGCAGTGTGTGAGTGTGACGTCACTAGGAGCCGCGCTGGGATAGGTTGGTTGTAGAGAAGGGTCGCGCACGGATTGGACGCAGTCCGTGGGGCTCGATTGGAAGGGGAAAGGCAAGCGAAGAGTATTCCGGGAATTAAAGTCACTTATTGATTACAAACTTTGTGAAATAAAAGACGAGAAAATTAACTTTTTAAAGCATTAAAGAGTGCGATGAAGGGGCAGTCTTACATTAAAGCGAGCGTAGGAGAGGAGACGCCACCCGAGGGTACACCAGCTTACATTGTAATGGAGGAAAAAGGGGTAGCTCCGTGCCTTTGGCTAAAGCAATGGCACAAGCTGACAGAGAAACATGGGAGCGTAGCGTTCCCGATCCATGGGACATTCAATATAAGGATCCTAGAGAATTTGAGATTTGCGATGTACGACATGAAGGTACCTCCAAGGCCAGCACAGTTTGAGGCTCTAGCGATTTGGGAACTAATGGCTAGACAGCAACAGCAAAATAAGTTCGAGACCAGGATAAGGAAGGTAGAAAAGACACTAGCGGACGCTAGGTGGGATAATGCACAGAAGGTGTGGAGGTCAGATGTATTGCAGGGGATAAAATTGTTTCCCGCAATTACTAAGGAAGAAGAGGAGACAGGTAAGAAAGCTACATGTAAGACAAACAGGAGGTGTTCCAAGGATAGAGAGGACGAGGAAAAGTTGAGAAGAGAAGAGGAGTTAGAGGATGAGGAGTTAATCATGCAATTGCTGAACGACCGTCCACCACCTTATGCAGAGAGTGGACAAGGTCCAAGTACCAGTTCTGCCCCTCCGGCATCGGTACAGAACGGTGAAACTCAGAGTTCAGGAGCATCATCGGGATCTAAGGACCCGAGTTTACTGTTCACCCCGCAGGTTAGGAGAATATATCCAGATGTGCCCATGTTGAAACCAACAGAAAATTATCAGCCGCAGGTCCCAAGGTACTACAGCAGTGACAACAGTACGGGAATGATTCTAGATCCAACCGTAATGGGAGGACAGAATGGTCACAACCCAACATTGGCACAAGCTGAATCAACTCAGTTTTTGATGCCTCAAAAGCAGATGCGAGGGGGAAACGCACATGCTCAGATGACGGGGAGTCAGATGGGCATGCCGGCAATGATGACCCATAGTGTGGGAATGAACATGTCTCAGAACATGGGGAATGGACAGAACGCAGATGCGATATCCCTACCCATTACTGTAGGTCCACCGGTACCTTTGTATATCCAGCCTAATTCAGGTATGAGCAGTCAAGGATCAATGGTGCAGAGCGGGATGGAAAGGAGGTGCATTCAAAACACTCCAGAGACAACTCCGATAGCGGCTCTGCCAAATGGATCTGGGTCCTTGATGGAGTTTAGTCCCATATGTGCTCAGTCAACAGTGGTGAGGTCGAGTCCCCCACTGGTGATACCGCTGTCATCGAATACTGAAAAGCTGCCGCAACCATCAATGGCAGTCGATGTGAATGCTACACTGATGGGGTTGAACGCGCAACAGCTGACACAGTGGTTCAACAGTCTGAATTCCACACAAAGCTCAGGCAGTGGGAAGGGAGAAGACTATCTGAATAGGGTCAGGTTGAACATTGAAGCACAAGAATTGGTGGAAGGGACTATGGGTGTGAATAGGTTAGAGTCCTACTCGGAAGAAGAGCTGAGGTATCTATGTCCCAGGATTACGAGAGAAGTGAACAAGGTACATAGAAGGTTGCAAGAAATAGCTGACAAAAATGGGGTGGAGATAGACAAGACAAAACACTTGAGCAGGAGCTATAGATTAGATTTTGGGACCACAGACTTTGAACACATGAGGTCAGCAGGCATGAAGGCACACCTTAGAGAATTGCTGCAGAGTGCGCAAGTGTGGAGGTGCTTAGACAAATGGGAAAGCAGATGGGTAAAGAGAAAAGAAAAGAGGAAAGACAGTGTCCCAGAGCTCAACGAGAAAAGACCACAGAGCAGTGATACAGTAACCATGTTACCAATGAGGGAGACAGCAGGGGGAAAATTAATACATGTACCATGGCACAGAAGTGACATTCAGTCTTTTACGGACAATTTTCCCAAACTGAGAGAGAAACCGATTGAATGGTATCAACAGACTGATAGGTTTGTGAAGCTTGCGAAATGTCTTTGGGAAGATCTGAACACCCTCTTTGAGATTGTGGTTCCGGCAGATTTGTGGGAGGATTGCAAAAGAGCTGTAGGTTGGCCGACAAGTGAACCAGAGAGAGACAGGGATACGGGTGCACCATCACCTATGGTGATGAGCTTGTACTATAAGGTGATTGAGCATTTGAAGACGAAGGTTGCCGCGAAAAATGTGGATTGGCAGAAGATTGATCGAACTGCCCAAGAGGCTAAAGAGTCGATTCATAGTTACTATGAGAGGTTGTTGAAGGCGTTCAAGAACTACAGCGGCACGGAAACAATAGAGGCGAAGGACATGCTTCATTTTGTGTTCAGATTTGTGGAAGGGCTGAGACCAGAGATAAGTCAGATGATAAAGTCGCATTTGATTTGTTGGCAGTCGAAACCTATTGATGAGGTGTTGAATTATGCGAAATACTGTAGCGACGAAATTGAAGTGAAACAGAAAAAGTTGAAGGAGAAAGTGATGATGATGCAACTTAAAGCAGCTCAGACAGGTCTGCAAGGTTTGCAAGGGTTCCAACAGCAGGTACCGCAACCGCAGTTGCAGGGAAATATGATGTTTCAGCCACAGGCGAGAGGCAGAGGCAGAGGAGGTTTTGGGAATAATGGTCCCGATTTGAACACTGTTGTGACTCCGAATGGTGTGCAGGCATTGAAAAAGGTGATGCCGTGTCACGTGTGCGGAATAGTCGGACATTGGAAACGCGAGTGCCCGATGGTGGTGCAGGAAGGTGCAGGTGTTGGTCAGCAAAACAATGATGTCAATGCATTTCAGACAATGAGGGGACCGAAAATGAGAGGTCCAAACCCAAATTTCCAGACCATAAATCAGCTGCAGGGATTACAACCTATGCAGCCGCAGCAGATGCAGATGCCCCGTATGCAGATGACGCAAATGCAGCCAATGCAACAGCAGTTTCCCATGGTACCTAATCAGCAAATGCAAATACCTTTGGCACCAATGAGTCAGCAGCAAGTGATGGTTCCTCCACAGGTCTCGGGTCAGGTAATGAATACAAATGGCACCGTACAACAGTTCCCATTACACAGTGAGAGTGGAATAAACAATGTATGGGAGAGTGAAAGTTCAGGAGAGGAAGGAGATTGTGTGCTTGCAGCATCCTTGGAAGTTGATCAAAAGGGTCCGTACGTGGAGGGAAGAGTAATGGGTCATCGTGTCTCATTCTTGGTTGACACAGGAGCCACACGTTCAACTGTTAAGAGCATTGAAGTACCAAATTTGCCACTCTCAGGGAGAACAGTTCAAGTGGTGGGAGTAGCAAACAGGCACCTGACAAACCCAATCACAGATCCGGTACCAGTCAGCATCGGTAACTATCAAGGGTTACATAAATTTGTGGTATGTGACTCAAGCCCGATAGCACTGTTAGGGAGAGACCTATTGTGCAAATTGGGATGTTCGATTATGTGTTCGAACGAGGGAATTAAAATTCAGACGAGCAGTGATGGGGAAGAAGAGGACAGTGTAGAGGGGGATGAGATGGAAACTGTCGATGAAGAGTATCCTCTGATTTGCCTTTTCCCGATGATAACTGAAGATGATATTCCAGCTGAATTACGGGAAACAGTCGGAAAGGAAGTGTGGGATATGACAGGGAAAGAGGTGGGATTGATGAAAGGAGTGGAACCAGTGAAAGTGACTGTAAAACCCAATGCAACCTTTCCCCAGACCCCACAATACCACATGGCACAAGACACCCTCATGAAAGTTGCCCAACTCATTGACGAATTTGTAAAGCAGGGAGTACTGAAAGGAGTGTTAAGCAGTCCATGTAATTCACCAATCATGGGACTAATAAAGCCGAGTGGAAAGGTCCGAATAGTGCAGGACTTGAGAAAAATAAATGACATCATAATTAAATGTTGCCCTGTCGTACCAAATCCAGCTGTGATAATGTTTCAAGTCCCTTGCGATGCCGAGTGGTTCTCAGTCATCGACTTGTCACAAGCATTCTTTTCTGTGCCTCTTCATGAGGACAGCCAATTCCTCTTTTGTTTCAAATTCCTAGACAGAGTGTACAGTTGGTGTCGAATTCCTCAAGGGTTCTCGGAGTCACCGTCAATATTCAATCAGATTCTAAAGAAAGACTTGGAAGCGCTAGAATTGCCATTCGAGTCAACTCTAGTACAGTACATTGATGACTTACTGATTGCATCTAAGACAGAAAGTGGCTGCACAGCCGACACCATTGCTCTGTTGAACCATTTGGGAAGGAATGGACACAAGGTGTCTCCTTCCAAGTTGCAGTTCTGTCAGAAGAAAGTGAAATACTTGGGTCACCAGATAGAGAAAGGGTCACGGAGAATAATGAAGGAAAGAATAACAAGTGTACTTCAAATGAGTCCACCAAAGACAAGGAGGGAGGTGAGGAAGTTCTTGGGAATGGTAAGCTACTGTCGCCAGTGGATTCCCAACTTCTCAACTCTAGCAAAGCCTTTACTGAAACTGACCCAGAAGGATGCCTTGGATCAAATTGAGCTGAAAGGAGATGAGATGGATGCTTTTATTGAATTAAAAGAATGCATGTGTAGGGCTCCAGCTTTAGGTATGCCTGACTACACAAAGCCTTTCACATTGTTTTGTCATGAACGTGATGCATGTTCTTTGTCTGTCTTGACTCAAGCCCATGGTGGCATAAACCGACCAGTAGCGTATTTTTCAGCTACTTTGGATCCGGTCGCAGCAGCACTTCCAGGGTGTTTGCGCGCCGTAGCAGCAGTTGGTATCAGCCTCACTCAGAGTGAAGGAATAGTGATGGGACACCCAGTAACAGTCATGGTCCCTCACTCAGTTGAGATACTTTTGACCCGCTCCCGAACGCAACACATGACTGGAGCAAGACTCACAAGGTATGACACGATAATTCTGGGCTCACCGAATGTGCAGCTGAAAAGGTGCACTACGTTGAATCCAGCAACCTTGCTTCCTGTTCAAAATGCTGAAATTGAGAACGCTGAAGACGTCGAGCATGACTGCCTTCAGGTGACTGAATTTTGCACAAAACCTCGACCTGACATTAAGGATACTAAGCTTGATGAAAATGACCAAATTGTTTTTGTTGATGGTTCATGTCTAAGAGATGGGATGGGAATTTTGAAAGCAGGGTATGCTGTATGTACTGTAACAGGTGTCTTAGAAGCATCCTGGCTCCAAGGAGTCTATTCTGCACAAGTAGCAGAACTTGTAGCCCTTACAAGAGCATGCCAACTGTCTACATTGATGAAAGTTACCATTTACACTGATAGTCAGTACGGGTTTGGAATTGTGCACGACTTAGGCCAACTATGGTCACAGAGAGGTTTCCTGACTTCTTCAGGATCCCCAGTGAAAAATGGGGAGAGAATAAGGGAATTGTTACACGCTATTCAAATGCCAGCCGAAGTTGAAGTGGTAAAGTGTAGTGCTCATACAAAAGGACAGGACTATGTCTCTCTGGGAAATGCATATGCGGATCAAGTCGCAAGATTTTGTGCCTTGAACTGTATATTACTCAGAGATGAATGGAATTCGATAAGTGAACCAGAACTCGAACCAGCTGAAGCATTTGCCTTAAAGGTCGTAGATACAATAGATGAACTAAAAGCATTACAGAATAACGTCAGGGAGGACGAAAGAGATTCCTGGATTAAATCACAATGTACAAAGAGACCAGATGAGTTATGGGTTTCAAATGAGGGAAAATTTGTTTTGCCAAATAGTCTCCTATCGCAGCTTGCGCGGTTCTATCATGGACAGGCTCACCTAGGGAGAGATGCCATGATAAGATTGTTCAAAACTGATTGGTTTAACCCCAGATTTCGTCAAGCTGCAGAAGCAGTTTGCCATCGATGTGTCATTTGCCAGCAGATGAACCCAGGGAAGGGAACGGTTGTGAACGCGAGCCACATTGGTAGGGCGAGTGGCCCGTTTAGTAGGATGCAGATGGACTTCATTGAGATGCCTGTGCATGGAGGTCTAAAGTATGTATTGGTGATTGTGTGCATTTTTAGTCACTGGATTGAAGCATACCCCACACGTAGAAATGACAGCCTTACAGTTGCAAAACTATTGTTGAGGGAGTTAATACCACGTTTCGGATTCCCGATCTCTTTAGAATCAGATAGAGGAAGTCACTTCAATAACGAGGTGATAAAGTTACTTTGCGCAGCGCTGAACATTGAGCAAAAAACTGCATTGTAGCTATCGCCCTGAAGCCTCAGGACTGGTGGAGCAGATGAATGGTACACTGAAATCAAGAATGGCGAAAATATGTGTATCGACAAATTTGAAATGGCCTGACGCATTGCCTTTGGTGTTAATGTCAATGAGAAACACCCCTGACAGAAAGACTGGATTGTCCCCGCACGAAATTCTCATGGGCAGGGCCATGAGACTTCCTGCAGTTCCCGCAAACGCGCTTTTGAATATTACAGATGATATGGTGTTAGACTACCGCAAAGGTCTGGCTGACGTGGTTCGCTCTCTCTCACCAGGTGGAAGCGACCACCTTGCCACCGATCCAAGGTCCAGGACACACACTGAAAGCAGGTGACTGGGTCGTGGTAAAGAAGCACGTGAGGAAGTCGTGTCTGGAACCCCGTTGGAAAGGCCCTTTCCAAGTGATCCTGACGACAACTACCGCTGTGAAGTGTGCGGGAGTTCCCAACTGGATTCACGCCAGTCACACGAAGAAAGTGTTGTGTCCCACAGATGAGGAAGTTGAAGCGCTGAAACTGCCAGTGCCTGATAAAACAGTGCTGAGCGCTGAGACAGAGCAAAACAGAACTGAAAGCGAACAGGCAGGAACAGAAGAGAGAGAAATATTCTCTGAGGACGAAACAACAGACTCACTTGGGGAAGACCAAGGAGAAACCTCAGACAGAGACGAAGCAGCTGAAGGTGACAAAGAAACTGAAGCAGCTGAGGGTAGCAAAGAGCCTGAAGCAGCTGAAGGTGACAAAGAGCCTGAAGCAGCTGAAAGTGATAAAGAGCCTGACGAAAGTAACGGTGACGAAAGGCTCGAGAGAGAGGTGAAGAAGCAGGAGAGCCTGATCAGAGGAGGGCTTTCCCAGAAGCAGACGATACAGAAAAAGAAAAAGAGAACGTGATTGATTCCCCAGAAGGAGGGGACAAGGCAGAACAGAACGAAACAGTTCAAGCTTCCACAGAAAAGATCGCAGGTCCATCAAGTGGACATGGTGCAAAGAGGAGACTAAGTATATCACCAATAAAACTAAGAACTAAAGAAAATTTGAACGACGGAGAAAGGCCAAAAGTGAAAGAGAAAAGAAAGGAAGTGTCTGTCGTGGTACCAACCTCAAGTGAAGGAAAAGACTTGGCCAAAGAGGAAAATACCAGTGAGGCAGAATCAAAAAGAGAAGCAAAATTGAAAAGGAAAAGGATACCGAACAGGAGATATTCCGGTCCAGAATGGGCATATGTAGTCAATGACGATTGGACTGACGAATTTGTATCTCTTAGCCTCGAGAACGAAGAAGAAGAGATACCAATAGAAAAGAAAAGTTTTATGGACTCTGTTGATTGAAAGGGTGATAAATGACATTGCTTGCTACAATCTAACGTGATACAAACAACCAGCTGAGACATTGCTAAACCGGATGAGACACTTGCTGAACTGATAAAAGACTGAGTTATTGCCGAAATTGAGACAAATGCTGCTAACCGAAAAGTGACTGGCCTCTTGAAGAAAACTGTGTGAACATTGCGCTCGTTCAGCTTCGTAACTGAATTGCTAAATAGTTTCTTTATAGGTGCTTCTAGCTCTCTGATTCTATACAGATCATGGCTACACAAAACAGTAGAATGAAATATTGTAAATATGCGTGTATAGGCTTGATAATTGCATGTGTACTAATAATAATGGCAATAGTGCTTGCAATGCATGGAAAGGGTGAGAATGAGAAAATTGATGCTTCTACTTTTGCTCCTGTTACTGTCACTGAACTAACCGCATTGAAAAGACTAGAATTAGATGAGAGACACTTGCATGATAAGAAGGAACTTTCGTATAACGTTTTCTATCGCTTGCTAACAGAATATGTTGAGACTATGGATGCGAAAGATTGTTATGTGTGTACACAGATACCGACATCAGTAAAGGAAGGGGTGACTTATCACCACATGCCTCTTACATACGGGATTACATGTAGTATAGTAATGTCTAGATTTTATGGTCAAACTAACATACAGTATTTTTACTCGAATTATGATGTTACCTTTGCATATGTTCCTATAATAGCGCAGCTAAGCCAGATTGCTAAAGATTGGGATGCTAAAATAATGAGGGAATTTTTCGAGCCAATGCAACCTTTTGAAACGGCTCACGCTCATAGGGAAAACCTTACCTGCTCGCTCTCTGCAGTAGAGATAAGCTTTTTAGATCGCACAGATGATAGAAGGGCACAAATGAATGCGAAATTAGAAAAGGAGCTAAGTAAGAGGACTTCAGTAGATCATTATGATTTTGCCGCAATAAAAACACAAGGGAGAATAGCTTTAGATGCTTGGCATGTAGGGAAATTTTGTATATATCGAGGTAAATCTTATTATGACAACATTTTCGTAGGAGCGAGTGAGTGTAAACATACGTTTATCTTTAAGGCCAAATGGACATTCATGATGGACGGACTTGACCCTGTCATACCAGGTGTATATTACATTTGTGGGTATAATGCCTATTATCGTCTTCCGAAAGGATGGTGGGGGAGATGTTATTTGGGTATAGTGTTCCCAAAGGTTTATCAGCTGGATGACCTATCGATGATTCCAAAGACGTCTGGGTCCCATCGTATCCAGAAAAGAGAGACCGCAGCTGCTGTGGTAGGAGATATATTTGGAGCCATGATTCCTTCATTGGGAGTTGTGTTGAATTCCATCAAAATAAGAAAGTTGTCTACCATAGTGGATAACATGTTGACAAAGTTTTCAGGTGCTATAATCCTGATAGATGCTGAACTTGCAGCGGAAAGAGCTATGACTCTTCAAAATAGGCTTGCCTTAGACATTCTTTTAGCAAAGGATGGCGGCGTTTGCAAAATGCTTGGTGCGCGCCACTGTTGCACGTATATTCCCGACAACAGTGTGAAAATTAAAACTATGCTTGCTAATCTAACAAAAGAGAGTGCAGACTTGAAGGAATTGAAAGAACCAGGAGTGTGGGAGAAGGTTGGAAAAGGACTTGCTTCAGTGGGAAATTGGATTGGGGGAATTTGGAATGGAATATTACTAAAAACAATACAGGGAATATTGATAGTACTGATTTGTATATTTGGAATTTGGGGAATAAAAAGGGGAAAAATAATGATTATGGCAAGAATTAAAAGAAAGGAAGAGAAAATGATGAAAAGAATGGCAGAAGAATACAAAGCGAAAACTAGGGGAATTAAAAGGAAAAGAGAACTGACAGAATTTTAATGGAATAAAATTTGTGGGAATAGTTTGTGTGATGACAAGTAGTCATCAGAGGAGGGATTGATGACGCAGAAATGAAGGTTTTACATTTATTAGCGCTTAAACGTAGTGTGAAATAATCATGTGTGACTTTAACCGAACTAATAAAGATTGTACGGGGACAAAATGTGCCCTCAGAGTAGTTTGCCAACATTATAAGCGTGCTTTATATAACGTGATGTATTAGAAGTGCACTAATCCGACATAATCGTAAACGTGTGCTATGATTTGCTTGTTTGAAATGTTTTAGCTTAGCATAACTTTAGTGGAGGCTTCGGCCTAGTTGCCTGGTCTCACGATTTAGATGCTCGTATTTTTCCAATGTGCTAATAAACGTGTATTTCTGCTTGAAGCTGTACTTTTCCACTGAGATCGTTCACATGCTTATCTTAAGGTTTCGTGCCAGCCTGGCATTTTTCTCTTTGCTCCAAGGTCGATCTGCAGGTGTGGACAATAGAAGCTCTGAAAATGAGTTAATTGGTATAAAATGTTGCAACTTGCGTACCCGTCTCCAAGGATAATGTATGCTTAAGTAAAAGCTTGAGAACTGTTGTTTTTGATTGGACAATTTGAAGCCAACCTATGAACCCTCCCAATGGAAGACCCTACTGGATCTGAACTGTTGTCTATTTAAACCAGGTGCACGAGAGGAAAGTAGCCATTACCAGCCCGATACCCGCCATTTTGCAGGACATTGCAGCTATTATGGCCCACCTTGCTGCGACGCCATTTTGAAAGAGACTCTGATGCTTTCTCTAATCGAGAGGAAGAGACTTAAATAATTCTTACCCTAGAGACTAACTTTGAAATGCCCTTTGCATGAAGTAGTAGTTTTATTTTGCCGCCGTGAGGCAGTTGCCCCGTCCACCCCTGCCCCTTTGCCCCGTCCCATGCTGATCGAGAAACGGTACCTGTGAGACGAAGACTTCCTTGAATGCTGATTGTAATTGGTAAATATGAAAGGAAATTGTACAATTGCATTGTGTTTCTTTTAGGTAACCAACTGCTGATTTTTGACAAGATCCCTAGTTAGGAGTTTTCTAAATTAATGTTGCTAAATTGGTTTTGCATGAAGTCCCACATGCCGATGCTAATTTGAGGTTAGATGAGGATTCCTTTTGTTGCACGATGCAATTTGAGACCTTGTTATGCTGACTAAATGTATGCAATTAGCTCATTACAGATTATACTATTAGTGATTTGCATTGCTATCATCGAATGCCTTGTTATTCAAATGCTGCATAGATTGCACCTGTTTCGTCGTTATGGACAGCTATTAATGTTCATTTACGTATATCATTTGGTGTTAAGACACATCTATATTGTGCTAGCTTTGTTAATATAGGGAAATAAATTCACTAACTTTGAATAAACTGGTGTGGTTATTCCTGACTGAAAGGTCAGGGTTCGCCGAAATGTATTCTGGATTAATTGTTAAGTGTTATGTTGATCAGGGCATTGCTTATGTTCGTTATTGATTATTGATTTGATTAAATTGACTGGTCTCGGGTGAAGAGAGTCCCACTTAGCCAAAAGATTCATCGGCCTAAAGAGCGTCCAAGGACAGGTAAATTATTAGTACGGAACGCTCTATCACAACTCTGAGGTCCCATTTTGGGTTGCTGCATGCAGTGGACTGGTATTGTTTTTTTAATAAGGGTGATAATGCAAAGGTGCTCTGTGCAGTGACTAAGTTGCTCCAAGGTCCCATTTCAGGTTTCAGTATGCAATGGTCCATTATTAGTACAGTGAGTTGGCTACAAGCCACTTGCCACGCTCATTACCCGTTTCAGGGTTTCTGATTGCAGTACTCCATAATGAGCTTTTGAGCAGAGGTAACAGCTTGGAGGTCAATGATTCTGTGCTGAAGGTGATCTCTAAGTTCTTTGACGTATCTACCGCACCTCAATAAGGTTCTTACATTGCATTAGAGAAGCATGATGAAGAGGCCTCAGGACAAGTTCAAAGCCTCTTCTTCAAGCAGATTGGTTTCAGCACGAACCTCCTGATGGTGTCAAGGGTAGGGCAGCAGCACAGAAGATGCAGCCATGATTCACGCTTGAAGTTGCATTGTCTACATGCCCCCACCTTTCCCGGATGGGCCCATACTGGATTAAAGTCAGCTACTGGTAAATCAAGCAGGCGCATATACAGAATGTCTCTGCACACTCGTCCGTTAATGGCCTGAAAGGTATGGCTGAGGTTTCCCTAACAGATAAGAAAGGAAACCTCAGCCATACCTTCTAGAGGCCATTTTTTGTCTGCACTTTGTCAAAATTGGCAAATTGTCTAAAGTGATATCTCCAGTTCTTCCCTTCTTCACACAATCAATATTGTCATGCATACAGACTGCTGTATTAGCTGTTGCTCCAAGTAGTACGCTGAAGGTATCTACAAAATAGATAATGAAAGACTTTAGCTGGTAGATATTCTATCGGTCAATATAGAGGGTTTCAATAAGCCACCAAAACAGTGGAGGAAAGTCTGCCTAATTAAAGTCAGTTCAGGGTATTCCAGGAAGTTCACTGAATCTGCCTTAGGAGAAGGCAGATAGTGAAAGAAATAATCCACATAATGAGTAAAGTCCAGTACTTCGTTCAAATACTCCACCTGCAATTACAGACAATGAAAATGTGTCCAAA
Source organism: Pleurodeles waltl (assembly GCF_031143425.1). Taxonomy (NCBI): domain Eukaryota; kingdom Metazoa; phylum Chordata; class Amphibia; order Caudata; family Salamandridae; genus Pleurodeles; species Pleurodeles waltl. Next base: position 267,751,111 of record NC_090436.1, read on the forward strand.
ACGTGGAGTTGCAGTATCCATGTTCAATTTCTAGTCCCCCTAACATGATGGGTGTGTTCAAGCATGACAGCACCATATTTATCATTAACTTTATGTCTGCCACCCATTGTGACAGACTTTTACTGGATATCCTCAATCGGAGATGGTGGCAGATCAATGATTTAGGATTAAGCTGCTGAATCACTATTTTACGTCTGGCGTGACAGTGCAGCTGGCATTGGACCTTATGGGATCAACGGAAAATGAGCTTTCAGAAGTACTACTGCAAAAGGCGCTTATGTTATGCCATATGTTGGTTCCTTGAGTAAACAATTAAATTGGGCATAAATTCTGTGCTTCAAATGAAAAAAAAGCTCTTGTACTGAACATTTTAGCTTGTGGTAAAGTTTATGTTCAACACAGCAAAAGTGGGTTGGTTATGGTGGCAATCCAATGATCAGGGTTACAGGTCTGGATTCTTTGATATGAAAGGTATGACAAAGGCAATAGGCCTGATGTATTTATTGTGGAAAGTAGGTTTACGTCATTAGGCATTTAAGGGTGTATTGTTACTACTCTGTATTAATGCCTCTAAAGAGCTAATTTACTTCATGGAATCTCACAGAATGCCATAATAGGAAAAGGTTTTGATGATGGTTAACCTCTCCAACAAACCAAGGGGAAAGAAGATTTGGACAGTTAACCTTCTTTGTTAGCTCTTCAAATGGAAACACATATTATTTTGCTTTACCAAATGCAACTCAGTATACAATTGTAATTATAAGGCTGTATAACTTATGCTCACCTGTGGAAAAGCTTACACTCAATACAGTAGGCCTGAACTGGTTATGGTTAAAAAGCAATGATAAAGCTATAGGCTTGACTGGTTCATGGGAGAAATTTATGTGTCATAGATTTGATCTGTCTAATATTATGATGAAGGCAGCAGGCCTGACTTATAAACAGTAGGCCCCTAACGGTGGATATGTCAGATTCTATAGGTTTGATCTGTTATGAGAAATTATAACAGTTTTTTGTAGATGTGCAAAGGTCCCAACCCCAGTTGTATTCCGTGACAACACGCATATGATTATTTGCTTCACGGAGGGAATTTCCCCAGGATTGCACACTATTGGCCAAAGATCTGTCATCTACTGGGGCAGATTACAGGACACACCGATACCTGACCCTAAAATGTCTCTCTTTGGAATAATGGATATTTGGGAGGGGCCAGGAAGCTTCCAGATCTTAAGAGTTGGACTATTGGTGACCAAGAGAGACAGTCCAGAGATGCATGAGATGTGATGGGTGAGTGGAACAGGGGAATAAATGTTTGCTCCAAGGCAAAAGAAACGGAGTACAAAGCCCACAGATGTCTGCGGAATACTGTGGAAACAGCTCAGAAATGGAGCCAGAGTTGTGTTGCTAGTGGCTGTGGTGCGGTGTACCTGTGTATGCATTATGGTGGTTGTTAGGAATTGTTGAAGGAGTGTTAGATCGCTGCCACATGCACGGGACACTGTTCATTCACAGTTTGTATTTTATTGGTTCTTCAGAAAATAATTAAAAGATTTATTAAAAAGAAAACACGATAAAGCCAGTAGACTTGAATTACTTATTACAAGAAACATTGACAGTAGGTAAATTGCTATTACACTGTGCAAACCCCATAGGCAAGCATTTCGCTATACGGAATCTCAAAGATAAAAGCAAGTAGGCAAGGGTTTAGGTGTTTGTTACCACACCAACAAACCGTGGAGACAGAAGATCTGAACTAAGATAATACATATTAGGTCCTCCAAGGAGGTTTTGTATATTGTTTTGTTATAGGAGACCGAATAGTTGCCTAGGGGGAAAGCTTATGATCAGTACAGTAGGCCTAAGGTGGTCATGGTGACAAATCAAAAAAAGCTGTAAACCTGATTGCTTTGTTTGGGCAAGGTTATTCCAAATGCCATAGGTCTGAACGGTTTAATATTAAAGTTACAACAAAGGCAATAGGATTGATTTATTTTTTCTGAAATACGTGTTAAAGCAAGTAGGCCTGTAAAGAGGATTCTTTTCCCATTGGTTTAAAGCCTGCACAACTTGCTTTTACAGGCAATTGCTTTGGTGTTGATTATCCTTTTTAGAATTCCTAGGGGCAGAAGATTTACACTGCAGTAATTCTAACTAGAATCTTTTTGGAAGATGTAATAGGCTTAATGTTAGTTGTATGCTATGATCTGGTTATTTGTAATGAAATACCATAAAAATGCATAAATGTGTGTGCGTGTGTTTGTGCACCTATGCTTACAGGTATGCACTTTGCTCAGCCCTCTTCTGCCACTTTATGATTGTCTTCCATCCATCATAGCACACAACATGGGACAACATGTCACACCCCTTCAGCCATTGATTCTCTTGCCATGTGAGGGACAGAATTTGTCTGAACACAAGTGCATAGCATGAAAAGGAGTATGCTTCAGTGCCAGGACTGATGGGCCATTCCTTTAGTTTTTCATGTCCTTGTTATACAGAACAAATTTTATTTATTTCCTCCTCTTTTTGTTTTCACTATCTGGAGCATACTTAGTGGAATGGTACTGTCCACAGTGTACCATTATTTAAACATTCCAAGATGGCCAACAAGTTGGGTCTAAATGTGACAGCAATGCTGAAAGTTGAAAACAAAGATACAGCATGCAAAATACCACTTCAAGATGGCCACTCATTGCTATGTTTAATTGTATTTGCTATAGCAAGCATATGCCTGCCATGTTTAGAAGCCAGCATATTTTCTTTTACTTTTATTCTTTTACTATATCTTTCCGATGTTGCTAAGTCTGTGTGTGCTTTATTGTGGTTGTGTAAGTCGGAGAATGCAGGAATGAATCAGTAGGATGGATAAATGGATGCATCAGTGCAAAGGTCAGTGACAGAGTACATGTATAATGACATATTGGGTGAGTAAACCATCAATGACAGAAGAGACAGTTTCATTTATAAGACATACCTATTGGCACTGCCAATGCTTGTTGTTGGGGTAACCCCTGAACACTGGTGGGCTAACAACAGAGATAGAGATCCCACAAAGCAGATAGCCTTGTTTTGCTACAAGCTAAATACGGTGTAACTGCGTCCATTACTTGTTCTCTAAATTATATGCAGGTTCGACACCTACATATTGTTAACAACATAACTCCTCGAAAAAGTTATTGAGGGATAAAACAAATAGTTCTTATTATAAGGAGGAGCAGAGAAGTAAACAAGTGAAATTACTGTGGAGGAGCCAGGAGAATTTCTTAATTGTTGAAATAATGTTCCTTAAGCAAAAACCATACATAGGAACCCGATGTTCATAGTGGCGCTGGAACAAACATTTCACTAGAGCATGCGCGTCAATATCACCAAGCAGTTAATGGTCTTGTTAATTTGTACTGTCGGTCAACGACTATGGCAAATGTGGATATTCTACCTAATGTACACATAGCTCAAGGTGAAACAGTGTTGAGGTCACAAGAGGCTTCATGTGCAATTAAACTGAAGCAAAAAAAAAAAAAAAAACCTGCACGGCCACTGGCTCAGGGGAAAGGTGAGTTGTCAAGAGGGAAAAGCAGTAATTCTTGTTTGACTTCTTTAAATGTTAGAGACAAAGTGTAATTGCTAACAGTAAAATCTAGTGAGAACCAACGTCTCAGCTAAAACAATTCAAAAAGGTAGTAACGTTTTCTAAAACAGAAAAAAATAAAATAAGCAACCGCCTTTTCTCTACAACTAGCAAGGCATGGACTCCAGGAAAATATGTCTATTACATATTAAAAGCTACCAGAGAGGGAACCAAAGTAAAAAAAGACCCACGTTTTAAAGAAGTTAAAATTGCCTGATGTAGTAATATTTAGGTTTTGCTAAAATGAGCAGCATGTGGAAATTGCTCAAAAGAAGAACACTGACAGACATCGATTGTTAATAAGGTAAACAATCTTGAAACCTTGTCTTTATCAGATATGTTCCTTAATTTATTTAATGTTTGCTAATTTACATTAAACTATATCAACCTAGCTAACAATATGCCTCTAATGATTAATACATGATACACATTAAAACCCTACTTCCTTGATACATTCTTTAAAAATAATGTGTCATTTTAGCTCCGTGTACAATACTCACATTTGTTGATAGAGAATGGCAACCATACTCATTACACAACAAATATATGCCCCAGTCCAATTTATTGGGCCGAGCTCCAAATGATGTGAATTTTCAAGCAATATGGGTTTCAATGGCCTTCTGAACTTTTTAAAAATTCAGTGGGCAGCGCTGATGGGTATCATTTTAAAGAAATATAATTTCTTAAAATGTCCAGTGGAGGAGACGGAGCCCTACAGAATTTTACCTGTGTTGGCCCCACTGCCTCAAAGTTTCCTTAATCCCAACTCACCAGTGAAAGCTCAGAGGGCTGTCCCTGCATTCCACACTACCCACCATCAAATAACTACGTAGTTGGAAACAAAACTCCTTTTCTTATGTCTATAGGACAGAACATCACAGGACTAAATAAATTCCACATAAACAATTGTGTAAAGGTTCTGAATATTGTTTGCTAGCACTACTCTACTCAAAAGGCAGAGCACATTAAGTTCGAAGCTCTCAACTCGTGCCCTTTCATTCAAATCAATGTTTGTAAACCCAAAACAACAATGCGTATATTATCTTCTTTCTCAAAGGTGCTTTCTAACTCAGAGTAAGGGCCTGATTTAGAACTCTGAAGATGGGTCACAACGGGGATGAATCTAAATCCCAAAGAATATAAAGGGATTTAAATTTCGGCGAATTGGATATCCTTCACCGTTGTGACTGAGTAACCCATCCGCCGAGTTCTAAATCAGGCCCTTAGGGGCATTATTATCATGCAATGTACACCCATCTTACTGTACCAGGTCAACTAGTGCATACACAATGCCTCATCCTAAATGGTATCTGAATCATCCAATATTGCCATTCATCCTTTATGAAGGTTTAAAAGAAAAGCAATTTGAAGGGATGGGCATTGCCACGTTTGATAATGAGAGAAAGTAACCACCCAAGTTTGTTGTCCACTCACTTCTGATGCCCTGCACTGGTGTGAACCTCCTTACCCCTAATTATACCCTCTAAAAGGGTACGTCCGTGATTCTGAATGTAAAGCTGCACTGCTGCTCAATAAAAAAAGAGCACTGAGAATAGTGTTGCTTTAAATGCATTCTTAGAAACCATGCCTAGTGGCCCCTGTGTTTCTTTTTGGAAACATTCAATCCAGGATTAATCCAAGCATTGAGTTGCTGCAAGGAATGTGACAATTAACTTTCTCATCTTAGAAAGATAATTCTGATACAGTTCCCTTATGTGCCAAGTAACACCCTCTTCCTCGTTCCACATAAATCATTTGAAATGTATTTGTGCTGACAACTAAGTTAATGTTACCAGTACATTACTTGAGGACGTCAGTACTTCCTTGCAAGTTTACAGAGGCTCAAACTACCATTAGCATAGAGCAAGACAGGGATATGCTCACCTGCCAACTTAGGTGAAAGCATACATTTCCTTAATAGTTTCACTGTAAACACTTAAGCCTTCTCCCTTGACACCTCTACCTAACTTGATCATTTCACGTGTTTTTAAAGTGCCAGTTTAACCCTCCACTAATATTTCAAGTAGCCACTAATGTGCAGCCCAGAGAATCGTCTTGCACCATAATATATGGTATTCTAATCAAATATACGCATTTCAAAAGTCGGCAAATTCTGAATTCAACAGCAATGCCCAAGCTTGGAAATCACTCTGTCGTCCCAAACACCACCAGCATATGGCGTACACATTTTATTTCTGGTAAAAAATATGGTTTCACATTTGTGTTCCAAGCTCAGTTTGTGGATGATATTATAGGCAGTAAACTAACAAAAGTACTGTCGTATTCTGCCTTCCTTGCCTCCTCTGGATATAAAGCTGCTTATGCACTTAAGCCTCGTTTAGAGAATATTGGGGGAGGAAGATGTGTATCAAATGTGTGTTAAGTGGACTGCTGCACATTTACCATCATTCGTCTACTTACTTTAAAGCATCAAATAATCTTTGACCGTTAATGCCAGCCTTCAACATTTAAGGCCACCATTGTCAATGATGCTGGAAAACCACAGAGATAATTCCACATCCAGAATTGCGAGTACTGAGGGGTACATACCCTTTTGCCCAGGCATAAGGGAATTAAAACGGAAACCAGACTTTGGGCCCAGTTTGAATTCCAGCAATTGTTTATTGTCACTGTGGAAACCACGTTTCTTCCTGTGAGTTCACTTTTGATACTAAAATGGATGTAAAGCATGGTCTCCTGCTTTTGCGCCACATGAAACAAGGAGAAGGAATACACTGTCTAAGACTAAGAACATTATACGAGTCATTAGTGGTTTTCTGAACACAAAATGTAAGAAGTACTGGCAATGCCATAGGTCTGACTTAATGTGCTGCATCCAGGACTCACAAAAGCATGGGCACACATCTCACCATACACCTATACAGACACACCACTCACTATGTGCTCACAAGCTATGCACCCTGCACCTCTTAACCACTACACATGCTGTGTTTACCCAGTAGTCACACACCATGTACTCTTCACTTTTACAATGCACCCCCTGCACTCAACCCAATGCGCATCCTGCACTCAGGCAACATTTACCTCTCTCTATGCACTCACATAACAACCTAAAACAATCTTAGCCTAACTGCATATCCTTCACCCAACCATCTCACCCTGCATACTCTGACACAGTTCACTCTACACTTACACGCCGCTTCTTACTCACACAACTGTACATGCTACACATACCCTGCTTATCTTCAACTCACACTGCTCATCCTGCACACTCAAACCTCCCACCCTCCATCACACAGCACTAACCGTGCACTAATACACATTTCTCTCTGAAGTCACCTGCTTGCACTCACATCTTTAACACAGTACTCAAGTTTACTTCTCAGCCAGCATTCACACATAACTTACTCATACACACTTAAACACCTTTCACCCTGAGCCCACCAAAGCACATGCACCCTGCACTAGTACTGCTTATCCTGCTCACAGGCATCACTCGTCCTACACTCAGACACAGCTGAGCAAGCACTGACACAAGTTATGCTGTATATACACACCTGTCACCATGCACCCACACTCCTCACATACCTCTTTTATCCTCCACTCACATACCACTAACGCTAACCACTCAACTAGCACTCACATGCCTCCCACCCTGCACAACCACACACACCACTCCCCCTGCATATTCACACACTGATTGCCCAGCACTGTAGCACCTCTTATCCTGAACACTCAACCTATACTCTCACACTGCTCACACACCACTCATACCTTTCATTCAGCATTCCCTCACCACTCATTGAGCATTCACACACTGCTCATCCAGCATCCACTCATCGATCGCACTGCACTCCCCACCACAGGCAGTGTTGGAACGGAAATTAAAGTAATGCTTTTAGTGACTCCAAAGTCAGAAGATTTCATGATTAACAGCTTAACATAGAAAAGCTGCACTGACACGTATTTTAAAAGTGCTCATGCTTTCATTTGTGGTGGGTCACCATTGTGCCTACCAGATTTGACAATGGGCTAATAAGATTTAGTTAATACCAAAGTATATTTTACACTCTAGATTAATTGCTAGTATGAAAAAAAAATTGTTCTAAAGTTTAATGTGTGATTTAGGAGTTCAAAGTTACGTGCCCATAAAAATAAATGCACTTCTGTGTCAAAGTTAACGTGATGCCTTAACAAGTTTGCAATTTAGGAAATATTTTATTCTTTCTGAAGATATATCATCAACACTGAATTTACACGTTTCATTATTGTAGTTTTTTTTTCAAATATATTAATGCATCATATTTCTTGTGTTAGCATAACGAGGCCTGAAGAACTCGTATTTGCAGTGATATAAAGTGATGAATCATTGTTCTTTCTAAAGTGAAATTTTCCGGTAGGTTCTGTTCTCATGAGATGCTTTGCAAGTAGTAAGAGGTTCTTTGTTCAATTATACAGATATGTACAGACAAATGACCTTCGTTCCGGAACATTTATGCCTTTGGACATAAAGTGAAATAAATTGTTTCAACTAACGCAGATTCACATGGGACTGAGTCCATTCTACACCCTGAGAAGAAACTATATTGATAGAGAAACAACATTGTAATTGACTGTTTGGATTCACACAAGATGAGTACAGACCAAACATGGGAAAATATTGGATTGTTGCAACCTGACATTTTATTGAATTATGATTGGATGATGCCTCTTATGTGATGTGAGGCCAATGAACTGTCAAATCAGAGACGTTTGTGTACTTTACCATAGGGATGGACTTTGGACGTTTCAGGCAGACTTGCCCTTTTCTTTGTGCTCACTCAGTCAGTTCTTTCCTTGGCTCTTGACCCTGCTGTTCTCTGTGCAGCTGTGTTCTGCACTTCCCTGATGGTGCTTCTATGGGACTTTACTGCTGAGCTGATGCTTTGCTGATGAATAATCTATGAATGCTGACCCTAGGAGTCAGTATATCTCCCTGTTGATTGTCATTTCCCTGGACATGTTCTCCTTTCTATAAACAAAATAGAAGCTAGCATGCTGATTTTTCTAGTTAGTAATCTATAGCTCTATGTATATTTATCCAAATTATTTTAGTCTTTTTCCCGCATATAGTAGCCCGTCCCCACACATGCAAGTCCTAATTTGGTTAGCTGTAGGGCCAACCTATGCCCAACCAAATTTGCATATTCTGTTTAACTGAACTGGACTACAGTCTGATTTGAGATACGTTTCGTGCTACAAATTATTTCCTTAATGATATGTATTGTTCTTCATGAATGCTTAATTGTGTTGATGCTAATTAGATTAAAATTGTTGTGCCGTTTCAGGCAGCCAAAGGTGTTGATTTATCTTTAAAATTTGATTTTGTACACAGTCTTCATGACATTAGCTTTGTGGTTATAAAATAGAGCTTTGCAACTTTTCATTGATTGGAGTCTCTTTCTGTGGGTGCATTGGTCATGTTGTCTAAATTACATATTCAGGCTGAACCAATAGTGCTCACCTTGTATTCACACTCAGCTTACACAAACGCTACTCATACACCATTTACTTACTTCTCCCTCTGACCTCACATTCTACTCACCCTGCATTCACACACCTCTAACCCTACACACACACAATCACACACCCTAAATACTGACACACTGCCCACCACTGCACAGCTCACCTTGTACAGACAGAGCTCACCCACACTCAGAAAAAAAGACACACCTCTGTTCTCTTACAGTATACCCCTGCTTGGTTACTCTTTCCTCAGAAACTGAAATACTGGTTTGCTTGTCATTGAAATATATGTAGTGTTCACATAATAACAGTTCTTCTGCACACATATCCAGAGTACATAGATCTGTCAGTTTAAGGAACAGCGAGGGGCTTCTTGGAAGCATCAGCATGTACCAATGGTCATATCAGCTGGTGACTGGATGAACTCCGGCTCCACAAAGAAGGAAACAGGAGTGAAAATGAGCACACTAAGAATCTTTTGGAACTATGTGGTTATCGATCTGTATACAAACATTTTAAACATGACTAAATAGTAGAAATGAGTGGTAAAATGAAGGCAGTCATGGCCCTTATAGTATACGTAAGTGTTTTCTTTTTTTTTTTTTTTAAACTAGAACCACCTTTTACAATAGAAGTTACAAGCATGCAGTGCCCCTGGTCTGGAACATTTTTACATAATTTATTACAAGACTGTGTAAGATAAAATTGAGTGTCATTTGCCGAGAAACACATCATGAGGGCAAATAAGGATTACCATACATGACTGCTGAAGCCACAATGAACAACTCAATCACTGGGCTCCCTCCTCTGTGCCCATATGCTTTTGCCACCTACAGCTCACAGAAAGATGGCAGCAGCATATACATTATTAATAAACAGTGCAGAATCTCTGAAGATAACGAGAAGATATCTCTGGATAACGAGTGCAGCCTTCTATAAGCAGGCATGCTGCCTCTGGCTCAGGCACAGATACGTTTTAAGGCATAGGCAAAGAAGGCACTGGGCCAAGGCCCCTGGCTTTCAGAAGGGTCCCCTGATAGCTCCAGCTCTATTTTGCAGCGAGCCTTGCCCTGATGACCTTGAATAATTCTTAGTTTGTTTTGAATATAATTTTTATGTAAAATATGTTTAACCCCTTTAATGCGGGCGTCGGCCACTGGTCGACGCCCGCACTACCTCCCTGGTGCGGGCCATGACCAGCCCCCCGGGCCATATTTTTAAATTTCAATGTTGGGGCCCCGTGGGATATATATATATATATATATATATATAAAAAAAACATTTGTCAGTGCAGCCCCCAGGGAAACCACACATGCAATCGGCCCCCAGGAAAACCAGACCCACATATAAAAGTGATTATATATATATATTTGCCACCAGTTGTCTGGCAGTTGCATCTTCAAAGCAGAGCATATACTTCAACTGACGCATTTCAACTGTAGCTTTTAGGCAGCAATAAAGAAGTTAAGTAAGTCTTGTGATTATGTTTCTGCTACAAAAGGATCAGACTTTTGCCTAGTGGCAGTTTTAGTGCCATAAAGAAGCGCAGAAGGTTTATATGACTACTGCAAAGAGCAAATCTGTATTTTATGTAAATAGTTGAGTACATTAGTAAAGTCAGCCACTACCTGCGCTATAACACAAATGAAATGTATGTGCGGGGTGGCTATGGAGAGATGAAGAGCACATTTGCTGGGTGGTAATGAGGGAATCCGATGAGGAGGACATGGGAGTGGAAGCACCAATAATGATTGTTGGACGGGGCGCAGGAGGTGCTAAAGACTGTGACGAATGGTATGTGACAAGGTGTTTGAGTGTCTTGAAAGAACGTGCTGATTGAGGGAAGAAGAGCAGGTAAGGTGGCCTCTACTGTTGCACGTATCACACACACACCAGCAATTCTGTGACTGTATATGTAGGCTAGTGTTTTAGAGCAACAGTTTTGCCAATAGCAGAGATGGCATCTTGATGGATGACTGCTACTGACGTCACTCTGGTTATAGAGGACAGCTCTGACATAGGATCAGAGACTGAGACAGCATCTGAGGGATAGGACAATGGCGCAGACTCTGGGAGTGATTTTTCAGTTGGAGGAGTCCCACTGGATAACTCCTTCCAGTAAATTGTGAAAGAGGTGATGAGGGCAGTCCTGTTGTCCCTTCGCAAGCACAGTCTGTGCAACAGGGCAATAGTGAGTTAGCCCAAACCAGAGAGCAGGTGCATGCGGGGGCAAGCACAGAGAGAGTGCTCTCTTGGGAGCTCCCCAATTTAGTTCAGCCCCAAATTCCACTGCCCAAATTGTATTGTGGAGACATCAAAATTGTCTATCACAAAACAAACTGGTTGTGTAAGGCAGGCACCTGTGTTTTTGGTCCTGGGTTCAGTGGCTATATAGGGAAACATACTAAACCCAAACATTTCTGGAAACTAGACATCCGGGGGAGTCCACAGAGGTGTGCCTTGTGTGGATTCCCCAAAGTTTTCTTACCCAGAATATCCTGCAAAGCTGAAATTGTGAATAAAAACTCAAATTTTCTTGCATTTCTGTCATACAAACTACAGGAATATGCTGCGATCCACAAAATTCCTCCCACCCAGCGATTCCTCACCTCTCCTGATAAAAACACTACCCCCACTTGAGTGCCTATACCTAGTACCTGCATAAGGAATGGATCACCCCAGGGTCAACAGTTGCCTCATGTAAGTACCAACATTGACCGTTGTGTGATCTATTCCTGTCACAGGCACTAGGCCTACCCACACAAGTGAGGTACCATTTTTATCGGGAGACTTGGGGGAATGCTGGGTGGAAGGACATTTGTGGCTCCTCTCAGATTCCAAAACTTTCTATCACAGAAAAGTGAGGAAAATGTTTTCCCCCACCCCTGCTAAATATTGAGGTTAGCAAAGGATTCTGGGTAACAGAACCTGATCAGAGCCCCACAAGTCAGCCCATCCTGGATTCCCCTAGGTGTCTAGTTTTCAAAAATGTGCAGGTTTGGTAGGTTTCCCTAGGTGCCGGCTGAGCTAGAGGCCAAAATCCACCGCTAGGCACTTTGCAAAAAACACATCAGATTTCAGTGTAAAAATTTGATGTGTCCATATTGCCTTTCCTCTCGCGAACTTTAGGCCTACCCACGCAAGTGAGGTACCAATTTTAGCGGGAGACTTGGGGGAAACACAGAATAGCACAACAAGTGTTATTGCCCCCTGTCTTTCTCTACATTTTTTCCTTCCAAATGTAAGACAGTGTGTAAAAAAGACGTGTATTTGAGAAATGGCCTGTAATTCACATGCTAGTATGGGCACCCCGGAATTCAGAGATGGGCAAATAACCACTGCTGCTCAATACCTTATCTTATGCCCATTTTGGAAATACAAAGGTTTTCTTGATACCTATTTTTCACTCTTCATATTTCAGCAAATGAATTGCTGTATACCCGGTATAGAATGAAAACCCATTGCAAGGTGCAGCTCATTAATTGGCTCTGGGTACCTAGGGATCTTGATTAACCTACAAGCCCTATGTATCACTGCAACCAGAAGAGTCCAGCACACGTAATGGTGTATTGCTTTAAAAAATCCGACATTGCAGGAAAAAGTTACAGAGTAAAACGCTGAGAAAAATTGTTTTTTTCAGCTCAATTTCAATATTTTTTTTCCAGCTGTTATTTTCTGTAAGAAAACCTTGTAGGATCTACACAAATGACCCCTTGCTGAATTCAGAATTTTGTCTACTTTTCAGAAACACTTAGCTTTCCGGGATCCAGTGTTGGTTTCACACACATTCTTGTCACTAACTGGAAGGAGGATGAAAGCACCAAAAATAGTAAAAATGAAGTATGTCCCAGTAAAATGCCAAAATTGTGTTGAAAAATGTGGATTTCTGATTCAACTCTGCATGTTCCTGAAAGCTCGGAAGATGGTGATTTTAGTACTGCAAACCCTTTGTTGATGCCATTTTCAGGGTAAAAACCACAAGCCTTCTTTGGCAGCCCTTTTTCACATTTTTTTTTTTTTTTTAAACTAAATTTTCGGTATATTTTGGCTAATTTCATTGTCTCCTCCAGGGGAACCCAGAAACTCTGGGTACCGTTAGAATCCCTAGGATGTTGGGAAAAAAGGACACAAATTTGGTGTGGATAGCTTATGTGGACAAAAAGTTATGAAGGCCTAAGCACGAACTACCCCAAACAGCCAGAAAAACAGGCTCAGCACTGTAGTGTGGTTGGGGGTGGGTGGGGGGTTCAGGCCCAGCAGCTAAGAGGTTAATGTGTGTGATGTGTGAAAGTCTATTACAGACATTTGGCGGATAAATGTTTTGTTTATGTTTCATGCAACATCAATAAAAAAGTTTCTTTTAGATCAAACACAGGGGCTCACATATTAGAAATGGGAGGGTGTCACAGATTATTTGCAGTCATATTAGTGAGCTGCTGCTGTTTTTGCAATATTGAAAACACACATCAGTATGCTTGAATAGTAGAATTTGGATGTGTGCTATCAGTGATCTAACCAAGGAGGGCATGAAAGGCCTGAAATTAGATCATAATTTCAAACATGTTCCAAACAGAGGCCCTCAAAATAAGTTTGCCCCAGGGCCTCCAAAATCATTAGGATGTTCCTGCCCACACAGCTGGATAAAAAAAAAAAAAAGAAAGTCTAATTATACAGCTGCTTATTGGGCAAGCACACTTGTGGGAGAACACAATATACGCCCAATCAAGCTAAGTACCTCTGTGTAGTACTCCTCACAGTTCTTTTTTAGGTCGATCACACTAAGGGCCCGATTACGACCTTGGGAGGGGATTACTCCGTTACAAACGTGACGAGAATCCCGTCCGCCATAATAAAAGTTCCATTATATCCTATGAAACTTATAATACAGTGGGTGGGATCACATTTGTGACCGAGTAATCCCCACTGCCAAGGTCGTAAACAGGCCCAAAGCCTTGCAACAGCTCTACTGTGAAACCTTACATTACCAGTCTCATACTTAAATATTACAAATGTCAGCAGGCATAGGATTTTGGACATTATTTAAAAAAGTATCCTCTTCCTATATTACAATTTTCACAGATTTTTAACTATGAAGAACAAGCAGGCTCAAATAACACATATGTAGATAGAGGATGTACAGACTTGATTAATAGATGAATAATTTGGTGCAATAATTGTTGATGCTCCAATTTACACAGGCATTGGTAAAACATTTGATTATGCCTTACAGAGTATGTGGCAATAGATTATATACTTTACTCCACTCTCACTGTCTACTAAACTTAAGATAAATGAGCAAGTCCAATTCAGATGTCAGCATAACACAGCAAAATACATAAAATTATTAAATAGTAGCAAAAAAAAAAAAAAAAAAAAAAAAAAAAAGACGGACAACTGATTTGCCTACTTTTACTTCCAGCATTTTTCAGATAACTTTTATCTACAAATTTCTTGTATCATAAAATTAATCCGTTTTGTTTAATTTATACATTACCTTTGTTAAATGCAGCATTTTCTTCCATGATGGTACCTGTAAAAAAACAAAAGTAAGATTAACAAACTTCACTTTAATTATCAACTATTGTTTACAAAAAAAACAACAAACTGATTAGTAGTCAAATATATTGGTTAATAAATACAAAATCACAGAAAAGAATTCATAATTATACCACAGAACAGCAATACAATTCAATCTGATAAATCATACAAGCCAAATGTGATTAGCTCATGGGCACTAAAAGTTTCTTTAGAACTATAGTTGGAAAAACATTTCACAGCATAAATGTGTTAATTTATGCATCGCTACTAAAGCCTAAAGAATCACTAGCTAACAAGCTACTAAAGCATCCATGTTGTACTTGGTCTATTCTGCAGGACCACACCCAGACGTTTTTCCTTCACCTTCCTGTTTTCTGATATTGTTTTTGTTCGCCTTAGGACTCTGTGCACTTTACCACTGCTAGCCAGTACTAAAGTGTGTGTGTGCTCTCTCCTTTAAACATGGTGGAATTGGTTTACACCCAACTGGCACTTAATTTACTTGTAAGTCCCTAGTAAAGTGGTACTACATTTAACCAAAGTCTGTAAACTATATACTACTACTGGGCCTGCAGCACTGACTGTGCCACCCACTTAAGTAGCCATCTTAAACAGGTCTCGGATGGCCATTGCAGCCTGTGTGTCAAGTTTTAAACTGGCATTTCGATCTAGCAAAATGCACCCTGTACCATGCCTATACCTTCTTTTTTAATACATAGGTCACCCCACGGGCTGTGTTACAGTGTATTGGAAAAGTTGGACATGTACTTTTAAGCGTTGCATGTCCTGGTAGTGAAAACATCTTAAATTTGTTTTTCACTACCATAAAGTCTGCCTCTCACATAGGAGAACATTTGATTAACTTATTACATTCAATAAGTGATAACTTTCAATTGGGAGCAGGTAAAAAAAAAAATCACATTTGTTATCAAAAGAAGTGTAATTTAAACCCCTCCTTTAAATATAAAGTTGGATTTTAAGCCACAATTCTGAAATTACTACTTTCTAGAAAGTTGGCATTTTCTTGTCCCAAACCATCTGGGGCCTGCCACTTCTATCCTGTGTCACAAGACTAGGTGTAGCTGGCAGTTGGTTTTTTGGGTACACCTCCGAGACAGTGAAACAAAGGAGTGTAGGTGTTGGCAGAATGGGGCATCTGACTTGAGGGAAGCGGTCACCTACCACACTTGAAAATCATATAGGCTGTGCCTGAGCACACTCCCAAAAGTTTGACCCTAGTCTATTGTTATCATAGCCAGATTTATAAAGCGCGTAGCATTCCAGCGCTGAGAAGATAAAATGTGTTCCATCCACCTTTCAGTTGGAATAATGGAGATTAGTTAGTATAGAGCCACGTTTTGAGCAGCTTTCTAAATTTAATTTTATCAGGTTCGGTTCTTAAATCTTTAGACAAGGAGTACCACAATTTGGTCGACAAGTAGAAAAACGCCTCCTCCCCCCGCAATCCATCTGGCCTTCCTTATATGTGGAACCTTTAGACAACCTATATTGAAGGACCTTAGAATCCTGTGTAGTGTGTAGGGTGTCAGTGACCTGATTAAGAGGGGGATCTCTCCCATTAGTTGCCTTATGCGTCAGGCATAGTGGCTTGAATTTTACTCTTTTCTCCACAGGGAGCCAATGCAGGGCATCCACAGCACTTTTAGCTGAGGACCATTTGGTTAGCTTAAAAATTGTCCTAGCTGCAGCATTTTGTGTCACTTGAAGCAGTTTTACAGATTCTTTGTGTGCGCCCAAATACAGGGAGTTCCCATAGTCAAGGTGTGGGAAAATAAGTGATAATACCATCTCTCTCCATCAGAACTGTGGTACAAAGTCTAGTATTTTCAGTAGTGTTCTTAACGCTGCAAAGCATAACCTAGTCACTTACTTGACTTGTGCTTCCATTGACGGAGTTATATAGCCACATTCCAAGGCTTACTAAAGAGGATGAAGGAGAGAGTGGGGGCCCTAGACAATCCGTCCAGTCTAACAGAGCCCGAGAGGCACCAGAGTTCCCCACAACCAGCAGTTCTGTTTTATCCCCTTTTAGTTTCAGTGAGCAATTAGTCAACCAGTGTGCCACTTTCTCCAGACACCGTCCCAGCTGATGTAGTGAGTCCTCCTTTGAAGCACGGGGAACTACCAGCTGAGTATCATCAGCGTAAAAGACAGATTCCAAATTCCTTCACAATAGAAGCTAGAGCCTGAACATAAATATTAAAAAGAGTTGGGGCTAAGAGTGGACCCTGTAGACTCCACATTGTAAGGGGATAACCTTGGAGTAACAAGGGGGTTCCCATATTTGGAAAGTTCTATCTTAAAAATAACCAGAGCCACTTCAAGGAACTGTTCCTTATTCCAGTGTCTCAAAGTCTGCCAGCCAGAATCTCATGGCCAACCATGTTGAAGGCTGCACTCAAGTCAAGAAGGATAACGGCTGCAGATCAACCACAATTGAAAGTATCCATCTCACTTCCTCTGTTACCACTAGAAGTGCAGATTCCATACTATGTTTGGGTCAGAAACCATTCTGGGTTTCATCCAGGAGTGAATACTGTTCTATATACGCAGAGAGGTGCTCATTGATATGCTTCGCTAGTACTTTCTCCAGTGCCGGAAGCAGGAATATGGGTCTATAGTTCCCAGGAGAGGCGGAGTCAAGCACCGCATATTTCCAATCTCTGGGAGCTTGGCCTTTAGGGATTGAGAGACTAAAAACAAAAAAACTAAAAAACTCCTGAATGGTAGGAAAGATTTCTTGGCTGCTCAATATGAGAATATGTGGGGGAGCCAAATCTCAGGGGGAGCTAGATTTCACTTTCGCAAACAGGGTGGGCCCAATTACGACCTTAGTGGATGGGGTACGGATATCCCGCTCGCCGTTTTACAAGTTCCATAGGATATACTGGAACTTGTAATATGGCGGATGGGATAACTGTCAACATGCATAAGGTGAGAAACTAATAAACAAGCATTGTGATGGTGCCCGAAGGACACGTAATTGTGAAAAAAAAATGTAAATAATGGAAATGAAGGAAGGGCAAAAAGAAGAAGGGATAGGAATGGGAAAGTGCAGTTATAGAAGGAAGAATAGCAAAAAGGAAAAAAAAACAAAAAACAAAGAACAGATTTGCAACAAAAGCAATAAATAGCTGAAACACAATAAAAATGTAGCTATTTTCGGGCCCTCATGGTACCATCATGTGACTCTGCTGATTCTAGTGTAGAGACCCAGGAGTTGTTATGCACTATAGAAGGGTTTTGCATAGCTAACCACCATTACAATGATGGAAACCTCAAGGAAAGTTCAACATAATTCCCTATGCAGAAGACAATAAACATCCTCTCACTCACTGTCGACCCCTCTAATAGAAGAACCAACTTCCACAGATGCATGACAAGCATCGCTGAATGGATGAATAACAACAACTGCCTGCAGCTGAACACAGACAAGACGGAAGTACTGATCTTTGGCAATAGCAGCAACACATGGAATGACTCCTGGTGGTCATCAGACCTAGGACCTGCATCCACTCCCTCTGACCATGCCAAAAACCTCAGAAACATTGTTGACAACAAGCTGACCACGAAAACACAGATCAATGCCATTTCCTTTGTCTGCTTCCTCACTTTGCGCATGTTACAAAAGATATTCAAGTGGTTACCCCTACACACAAAACACACAGTGACACAGGCTCTCCTCACCAGCCGATTGGGCTATGTTAACATTCTCTACATAGGACTCGCCACACATCCTATTGAGACTTCAGACCATACAGAATGCAGCAGCCACACTCATCCCCGGCCTTCCCCAATGAACCCACATCACACCCCACCTCAGGCAACTCAACCGGCTCCCCATACAAAAAGAGATGCCAATTCAAGCTGCTGATCCACGCACACAAGGCTCTACACAACCAAGGACCCCCAACATTAACCACCACCTGAACTTCCACCATCTATCGAGAAGACTACGCTCTGCCTCACTTTTACTAGTCCATACTCCCCGCATATACTGAAGCAAAAGTAGAGGACGCTCCATCTCTCACATCGCAGCACAAACCTGGAACAGTGTCCCCATGCACCTCCGGACCATCACTAGGCCTGGGCGGAGCTCACGGCGTACCACGTTGCAGAATTCCGTGGAGGAGGAATTCTGTGAATGGGGGAGTGGCACCCTGTCTAGCTTAGCACTTCTGCGTTCAAGTATATTCATGCTAGGGCAGTACGCAGCGAAAGCTGCCATTTCAGGACTCTTGTACATCAGTGTGTCTATGTGAGATCTATTCGCTTTGCCCATGTTTTTAGCGATGTCGTATAGCAGCCTACCTGCATGGCAGCAGGTCTCAAAGTATAAAAATAAAAAAAGTCACTGCAAGTTTTTAAATTACTTTAACCATGCTGCACAGCAGCCACGCAACTGTATAACATGGCTTAAAAAACATTGAAGAGCAAAATAGCAGAGCTATTTGGCATTGTCAATGTTTGCTTTGTCGTCTATACAGAACACATTTCTATGTGTAGGCAAACTCAGCATTATCCCACGCATTAGATGTGGGCTGTGCACTGCAGTACACACATAATGGGTTGTCTTAGTGAAGAATAACACATATCCCCTTATTTGTGCCTGCTTCAGGTAGGCAGTAGTGTTAGTATCACCTAACAAGAATTTGCAATGCAACGGGTATCATATTTGCTCGAGTTAGAGCTATTAGCATTGTAAACTCCTAACCAGACTTTTCTTGCCACATAAATTAAAAGAAAAAAAAAAAACAACAACAAGCGTGATTGCGCTGAAATCGCGTTATGTAAAACCCAGCGCAATCACGCTGTGTGGAAAAAAAAGAAAATAATAAAGTAGTACGGAAACTAGGCTGAAAACAGAGCCTCGTATGTTTTTTTCAGCATTTGGCCGGTGCACTAAATGAGGGATAAACACCGAAAAAGGCATGACGTATGCATGCCTTTCACTAATGAAATCAAGTGGATTTTAAAAGGCAAGCCCACGAACCAATGAAAGTGACAGGCGTGACAAGGGTGTGGTTAAAAGCCCCAAAAGATATTACAACAGGGACAGAGCACATAGGTGATAGATTCTCTGGGGAACAACATTTTAGGATATCAAAAAAACAGAGACAATTACAGCTCCTTATTAAGCTGCAAGCTCAACATGAGGGGAGCTATCCTATGCATGGCGGACATGGTTTGATTAGGATACTAAGAATTCAGTCAAAGGTTCTCAAGATATGAATCCAACCACGTTGATGCGGTTTACCTCATGAAAACACACCAGTGAACGTCTGTGCTCCAGGTTCCAGCTGCGTTATCATTTTCCAATTAATAAACTATAGCATTTGATTGGTAATTCTGATTTTGGAATACCAAATGTGTCTCTATTTAGTGTATCGATCCAACGTCGGCGACTGTAGGTTGAAACAGCTGCAGACACCAAAGCAATGATGCCCTGTACATAATGTAGGTATTTAATCAAGGAGGTATATTACACACCAAACAAGCAGTCTTCTCACCACTTCAGAACTTTATTATTCTTGCTCAGTAGATTATGCAGCGGTTACAGTTTGTCTTGTGAGATGGAGTCCTATGTGGGCTTGAAAGAGTACATGTGTGACTCCTGGACATACAGGAGGACAGGGTGTCTGGGTATCTTTTGGAAGGAGAAGTTGAGAACAGTGATTCTTTTGGGAACTGGAGGAAATGATAATGCAGCAAGTGGAGACTATACACCGTGATCGACAGGTAACAAGAGTCAGTCCAGTCTAAGGCGCAGAGCCCTTGCAAGCCCTTATATCCTGTAGTTCAGTCAGATATTGAAGGTTGAATAATTCTATATTCAGTTGATTACTAAAGATAGTTATTTGATTTGGTATTTCGCAAAGTGAAGAACTGAACCCATTCTAAAGAACTCAAACCTTTACTGATATGGAACTGCCTGCATGTTCTACCATTACATTCTGCAGGAAGATAGCCTGTGGCATAATGGAAGTAGTCATGTTCTGCAGCTATCATTACCCTGCAAGCTGTTGGTAGCAAGTTGAAACCAGGAATTTGCAGGGTCCCCAAAAGGGGCAAGACAGTGCCCTAACATGACTAAAGAACAAAGAATGCAATTACATAGCCAGATATGAAAGTTTGATTAATACTGATTGTGTGTCTTCCAATGATTTCCTGTTTGCATGTGGTAGCTGACCAAAGTTTGTATCAATACGCTAAAGTCAGATTACTCCACATCGGACGTCTTACTTAGGACCTATGTGTATGTTGGTAACAAGCATGACCGGGTCCACCCGAGTGCACAGGTTTATGACTCATGTACACTGTTGCATGAGTACTTGGTGTTTACATAATACTGAATGGTTGGACTCACACTAAGATGCAATTCATTACTATTTTTAACAAACATTTTTAAAAGTTTTCAATTGATATACATTAACTGTAGCAATAAACATATTGCTTGTCTTTATAGATGGTTAGATCTATAGAGAAATATGGCAACGCAAGGCTGGTAATGCCAGGACATGGTTTGTCACGTGAGGAACATGCATCATAGGAAACATGTTGCCTCATCCATACCAATCTTTCATAGATACCAATGGTATCTATAACCCCTTTCAAGGTTTGATCAATATTACTGTTGGTACATCCTTTACAGTGCTCCATTTGGCACTGATTTTCTCTGAAATTTCCCACTTCAATCCCCACCACCCACTCCCCCTTCCATAAGCATGTATTTAAATCTTGGCAGGTTTTAAATGATGATACTAACATCGCTATAGTCACGTGACAGTGGCAAGAAACACTTTATATGGTGTTCTGAGGAAAGTTACTGGTCTAAAATGCATTGGAAGCATAATTGTGACCTATTTTCAGAAAATGTCTTTTGGGGGAAGATTAAAACCAGGACCTCAGAAATAGTTTTGGATGATGGCCCTATCTAGGCTTATGACTGTCCTGGTCATCTCTATAGATGACCCCAGGAGCACAGCAGAGGAGAGTGAGACTGAGGGAGGAGCGATGGATGGAGAGCAGTACCGAAGAGGGAGCAACACAGACAAGAGCAGAAGGATGGAGAACCCAGGAGCCAACTTGCTAGGGCTTCAACTCACCAGCATGTTACAGTTCAGCAACCCCTGTGAGGAGGTGGACACTGTGACCCTGCTTGCCATAACCCAGGAGTGCCATGGCCACAGGCAGGTTTCTTCTTTTTCAAAAGGTGGTCTGGACAATTGGGTCATTCAGGAGAGGGGAAAGCACTGAATTGCTAGCAGAGTGCACAGCAACATATCGGGGGTGTGGTGAAGGGCTTTGATGACAGTTGTGGTGATGGTTCGGTGATTTGAACTTGACAGAGCCACTAAGGGGCTTTTTTTCTGATTTACTTGTGTCGGCCATTCCCTTCACAGGAGTGTCAGGAGGACCAGACGTCAAAGGGAATGCAGAAGTGCCCATAAAAAATTAAAACTAGAGGGAACCCTAAAGCAAGGAAGAAGAGAGACCACCAGGAGACCAACATTAACATCATTGAGAGTAATAGAGGTGGAGATATTAAATACCTTTATATACTGTTTGGTGACACTACGAATAAAAACACAATTAAAACACACCGGTACGACGTGACGTGGTCTGTGTGGAGAGCCCGGGGTTACTGCACAGGTTAAGGCACAAGCAAACTCCAATGTAATCTGTGTTCACATCTCAGCACAGAGCAGTCAGGCTTAACTTGGAGGCAATGTGTAAGGTATTTGTGCAGCACTTCAAACAGTAAAACAATGAAAACACCACATAAAAGATAACACACAAGATTAGAAATATAGATCAAAATGTAATAGATAAACAAGAACAAAATGACAAATCTAAACAGAAGATCCGAAGTTATGAATATATAGAAAAGTAAACTACAATACAGAACCTAACAGTATGAAGAGAAAACCGCTGCTACCTGGTCGCGCTGGACCGGGTCAAAGTCAAAAGTTTGAGTATTTATTTATTTTATTTTATAGATTTGTAGAGCGCATGGCTACCCGGGGGCATCCCAGCGCTAAAGTACACCATGAATGTCGGAAGAGCCAGGGGAAGCTGATTAACTGGGAAAGATAATGGTTTTCAACTTCCTCCTAAAGAGAAGTTCAGAGGATTCCTGACGGCATTCAAAGGGCAGGGCATTCCAGAGCCGAGCAGCCCTGATGGAGAACGAATTACCTCCCCATGATCTCTTGACCGAAGGGATGTAAACCTGTCGAGAAGAACGAGATCTAAGAGGTCTAAGGGGCGAGTAAAGAAAGATCTGTTTTCTAAGGGAAAGGGGACCCTTATTGTGTAAGGCTCTGTGAACAGGACACAGAGCTTTAAACTGAATGCGCTGCTTAATCGGGAGCCAATGAAGAGCTGCAAGTGCTGGTTTAGCGGAAAGATGCCTTGGGGTATTCATGAGAAGTCTAGCTGCCAAGTTCTGCGTAACCTGCAGCCTCTTTATTACATAATCTGGAGAACTAAGATATAGAGAGTTCCCCTAGTCCAGGCGGGAGAGAACTAGGGCTTGTACAAGAATTCTTCTGGCAGCGAATGGCAGAAGTCCAAGAATCTTCCTGACACTTCTAATTAAGCCGAAGCAGATCGAGGAGATTCTTTTAGCTTGTGGCTCCATAGTTAAGCGTGGGTCAAGCAGGAAGCAGAGGCTTTTTACTTGTGTTATTGGAGGAGGCAGGCTGTTAAAAGCCTCAGAGCACATAGCCAGAGGGGCGGTAGGGGCGCCATTACCTATAATCATTACCTCTGATTTGCGGTCATTAAATTTCAGTTTCGACAGGGTCATCCAGTCCCCAATATCTTTCATGCAGTCGGCCAGGTTGGCAGAGGGGGAGTCCCTACTACTAGAGAGGGAAACCACCAATTGCGTGTCATCAGCATAAGTGACCATAGAGAGGTTATAAGGAGCGACTACTGTGGCCAAGGATGACAGATAGATGTTAAACAAGGTGGGGCTTAAAGATGAATCCAAAATTTGAAAGGATCTTCCCGTGAGGAAGGAGGACAGCCAGGCAAGGGCTGGACCTCCTAAACCTATCTTGGAAAGTCTATCAAGGAGACGAGTCTGATCGACAGTGTCAAATGCTGCACTAAGATCAAGGAGGATAATAGCAGCATGACCACCTTGATCTAGAAGTTGCCGTGCAGATTCAGTTACAGTAAGGAGTGCCGATTCTGTACTGTGATGGGTTCTGAAACCCATTTGAGAAGGATGTAAATGATTGTGGCTCTCAAGATGCCTGGTCAATTGCAGGTTCACGTGCTTCTCCAGAATTTTTGCCAATATAGGAAGAAGGGCAATGGGTCGATAATTATCCAAGACAGAGGGATCCAGCTTAGGTTTTTTAAGAGAGGCTTTATGACTGCATGTTTGAGGGAACCGGGAAGAATACCAGCGGACAAGGAATTATTAAGTATTTCTGTCAAAGGACCAACAATAATATCTGCTGCCTTCAAAAGAAGAGAAGGAGGGACTGGGTCCAAGGGAGAACCCGATTTGATATTAGCAAGAAAATTACTAATCAGAGTACCTGTGAGGGGGGAAAAATTGGTTAACTGGGTCATACCCGTAGGAGAATTCATCTCCTGCCCCATGAGATTATTCTGAGAGGGAGATGGAGGAAAACCAGAGTATATCTTGTCTTGAAAGTGAGCCGCTAATACATTACTATGTAAAATAGAACCTTCCACTGGGGAGGGCGGCATAGGGGGTATAGTGAGCTCCTTAAAGATCTGAAAGATTTCTTTCTGAGAAGTGGACAAGTTCTCCATTCTACTGCTGTAATATAGAGCTTGTGTTGTCTTGATATTATGATGGTAAGATCTAATAGCTGATCTATAGGCTTCTTTAGCAGAAGGATTATAATCTTTTCTCCAAATTCTCTCCAAATTTTTACAGTTCTTTCCAAGGTCCAATAGAGAAGATGAAAACCAGGGACTAGACTTATGAGCAGGTTTTTTCACCCTCAGTTTGCAAGGCAAAACGGAGTTTAAAGAGGTAGAAATCAATTTGTTAAACAGGTCCACCATATTAATGGAGGCATGGTCACTGGCTAAGGGAGAAGCACAGAATGCCATATGCCAAGGGCTAGGTACCAACTTCGACCAAGCACGACCCATTGTGGTGCACCTGGGCTATGTCTCTCTAGGAGCATCATAGGGAAACGTAAGTGACACTAAATAGTGATCGGTCCAGGGTAGAGAGGAGGAGAAGGTAAGATTAGGGAGATTACTAAAAAAAAAAAAAGAAGGTCTAAAGTATGGCCTTTCGTGTGAGTTGGACCAGTAACATGCTGTTCCATACCGATTGAGGTAAAAGAGGCTAATAATGATTTAGCCGATGGACAGTTAGGATTGTCTAGGTGGATATTAAAATCGCCGAGGACGGTGAAGTTAGAGGCCTTCCCAATAGAACTGGCCACTGCCTCCGGGATAACTTCTAAAAAGACTCCACACGGGCCGGGGGGGGTTGATAGAGAAGGATTCCTGAGAAAGTATAAGTAGACGACAAGTGCAGAGAGAAGAACATACTTTCACATCCTGGAATTTCCAGTGGGAATGTTGAGCGTTTAATGGAGATTTTGTGAATAATAGCTATAAGACCATAGTAGACCATAATGGAGCACGGATCAAGTACAGTTCCAGATTAGTGCTGCTGAAGTTTAGCTTTGCCAAGAGTCTAGTTTGTGTGAAAGAAGTTCACCAGGAGCAAGGAGAGCTTTGCTGGTGATGATCTGTATGGTGTGAGGAACAGGCCAGGCGCCTGAGTTGTGGCACAGTTCTGAGGTGATCTGCCCATTCGAGGTCACAAAGAGCCCAAAACCTTGACTTTAAAAGTTCAAGAGCCACACCAAGGGCCCAGTACCTGATAGGCACCTCCTCAGGGTTGTGAACTCATTGAAAATTGGTCCAGGAGCTGTGGGGAGCATGTTAGGTCCCTGAGGCTCATATCAGGAGGCCAGCAGGCTAGCCTTTGAGTCACTTTTGGGTCCTGCGTTCACGATAAAGGTGCAGGTCTAGTTCTTCTTCTCCAAATAAGAGGGCAGCAGGCCAGTACAGTAGGTCAGCAGTTCCATGAAGAGCAGCAGTCCAGCAGAGCGGCAGTCCTTGTAGTAGCCTTCCTGGAAGAGTATCCAAAGGTCCTGAAAAGTACTGAGTGGTGTTGTCGGAGGTCCATCTTTTATACCCTGGAGCCCTTGCTCTCAGAGGCGGGAGAAGCTTCTAGACAGTGGCTGTGAAGTGCAAGGAAATCCCTGCCTTGACTGCCCTGGCTCCAAGCTGACTGGAGTGACAATGCGGGGTTGGTAGGCCTTGTGTGTGGACCAGACACAACCTATTTAGATGTAAGTGAGGCTGTGTCCAGCTCCTCCCTCCCAAACCTGCCTTGGATGGTCCATCAAATCACGCCTAAGCTCCCATTGTGTGTGGCTGTCTAGCACAAATACAAAAAGCCCAACTGCCAACTACATCCAGTCTTGTCACCAGAGTCAGGCTGCAGGCACTAAGTGACTAAGGCTAGAAAATGCCAACTTTCTACAAGTGGCATGGTCAGAATTGCAATTTAACATCAGAGTTAGGATTTTAAATTATGATTCGAGAGACACCAAACTTGAAGGAGTTCTCTTCCCATTTGGAAATAACACTTATAAAATGTAAAAAACTAACTCCAATGTTGTCATGCGGGAGAGACAGACCTTGCAGTAGTGAAAAATACATTTTATAATTTTTCACCACCAACTACCAGGACAGGTATGACTTAAAAGTACTTATCCTACTTTTTGAATATATATCTAGCACCCAGCCCTCTAGGCTGTTCAGGACCTACCCTGGGGGTGACTGAAATGTATTAAAAAGGAAGGATTGGGCTTGGAAAAGCTTTAATTTGCCAGGTCAAAATGGGAGTTTAAAACTGCACACACAGCTCTGCAAAGGCAGGCCTGCAACATGGTTGGAGGGCTACTTAAATGGGTGGCACAATCGCTGCTGCAGACCCACTAGAAGCATTTAATTTATAGGCCCTGGACACAACTGCTTAACTAGGGATTTATAAATAAATTAAAAATGCCATTTGGGAATAAGCCAATTCTACCATGTTTAGAGGAGAGTCCATATGCACTTTAGCACTGGTTAGCATTGGGCATGGTACTGCGTTCAGAGAGCACACACTCTGACTTTTCTTCTCATGGGAGCTGGAAGCAGAAGTTAAGAAATTAAGTGATTGCGACTTAACTTGTGATGTTTTACTGGCCTTTAGAGGTGGTAATTGGGACCATGCCGGTCCTAAATTGAAATGCCAGCAAGAAGTTAGTTCTGTGCCTCTGAAATATTGTTAGAACTGTGGCATGCCAGTCACATCAATGGTAAATCTTCTGAAAGAATCATGTAGCTGCAGTAGAGTCAGTGACAAGTTATAAGAATGCTTCCAAAATGCTGGTAAAGATAGGGCACAATTCGGGACTGTCTCTCTATTTGACTGATGTGCCTATTGCAGTCAGTCACAAAGCAGCATATGCCACAGGAAGACTAGCATGATGGTGGTCGTGTGGCATGAATAGACTGCAAGGGATGCACAAGAGTAAACAGATGATAGTGTTGTGAAGCCTTCAGTTGAAGGTCTGAACTGTGCCTCTGAAAGACTGATGTTATAGACCATCACAGGTGATACCTTTTCCTATAATCTACCTGAAAAAAGGTGAAGGATCCAGTTACAATTCAGACCAGTGACTCGGAAAGACCAGTGGAGCTGCAGTTACATCAGTCACAATTACCGACCACGCAGCTGAAAGGCTGATTGATGCCATAAGCCTATCACACACCTACACCTGACTGAAGAGACCCAATCAGGCCAAAACCAGTCTTGGGTTGCTTGTGTTTTAGGTCAGAAAGGACCTGGTTTGACAGTTTGGGATGAATTATTCCTAATGAGGCAGGACCAAGGCAGATTTGCATATGGCTGGATCTGATCTGAGGTGGAATTGTGGGCAAAAGAGCGATGGGTTGGAATGCTACCTGACCAATTGCCAGAGATTTGACAATCTGCAAGCATTCCTCCCATCATCTTTTAAGTGTTTGGGGGTTATGACGTATCCAATTATAATTCAGAGCTTTGCATCAGTCAAAAAGAAATTACCCAAGAGCAGTTGTAATATAACTTCAGCCACAAGGGAGAATTTAGCTAGTGAACGACCCAGAAAAATAGACTTGGATGTGTATGAAAGGATTTCTCCACAGAAAAAAAAAAACATCACCTTGCAGATAAACAGATGAATAAAATTAGCAAATTCATTTATTGGTATATTCTTGCAAGTCAAATGGGAATTCAGAACGTTTCCGGAGTTCTGCCACTGGTGCAGGTCTACTGATGTGGGACTTGAAATGTGTGAATTTCTGAATTGAATAAACCTATCCCCGTGCGATGTTGTAAGCCTCTTAGTTTATTTTCACTTCTTTCTGTTCTTTGTGACTCGAGTCCTATGTCCATAGGCGCATTTCCCCTTCCAAAGGCATGTCGTACGCTTGATTTTCCGCAGCAGAAATCGCAGTTTGCCTCCAAATTTTCCGATGATCTGGAAAACGTCAGTTAACACAACAATGCGCCAGTGCCGTTGTGTTGTCTGAATCATGCGTCACTCGCTTTTTAAATGGATTTAGAAATTCAAAGTCCACTTTTCGTAACTACATTCAAAAAATGTTTAACTATTTATTTTAAATCTTTAAGTACAGTACAGGCTGGGTTGTTTGTTCACTTGCCCACGCCACCGGTAACGTGAGGAGACGTGAATAGCACGCAGAGAGCAAAAACATGCTATTGTGTGCTACAATAATACACGCAACAGTAGGCATAATTGTTGAAAAAACAAGCCTTTGTCTGGAGTAAGGATGATAAGATCAACAGTGAAGACAGACTCAAAAACACAGCAGTTCAACGAGAGGTCCAAGACAATAGCCCCTTCAGAGTCAGCCAATGATCACAAACCTTGAAGCGCCTTATATAACACGCACACCATGTGTAATAACACCGTTGTTAACAGTAAATACTGAAGATGAAGGGTGTTTTCACAATGCTTTCCTGAAGATATCAAAAAAGAGCCAAGCGACGCTACGGGAGCCCTAGAAGGTTACACAGCCCAATTACTTGATGGCGTTGTCGCAATTCTTTTGATGAATCTCCTCTTGCAACCACATCCTTCAGTAATAACATTCTGCACGTAGGAAAACACATTTCATGTGTCCCAGTGAGATGCCTACTCATAACTGTGTGTGAGAGGAATTATTTCCTAGCTACATCACACAATTGTGATAATGTGTGTGTGCGGCAATTAATTGTCACAGTGGTGTTATTGTGTGTGGGCGCATGTATGTTTGTGTAGGTGTGTGTGTGTGTGTGTACAAAAGATAGTAATATCGCATGAGTGCATATAAACATTACATTCGTGATGGTGTCTGTGAGGATGCTGATCACAGCAATGATTTTGTGTCTGTGTGTTTCTATTGCGATTCTATCATAACACTTAAAAAGAAAGAATGAGCATTAATCTTCCCTTGAGATGCACCTCACCAAGGGCCACATGTATGAAGATCAGATTTTGCGACTCGCAAATTGCGAGACTTAGCGACTTACAATTTGTTAGTCGCAAAACCTGATGTACAGTGTCAATTACACTGATTCGCAATGGGGTCGCAATTTGCGACCCCATTGGCAATGGCAGCACTCACAGGAATGGTGGCCTGCTGGGGTCAGCAGACCACCATGTCTGACTGCTGTTAAATATAGCAGGTTTTTTTTTTTTTTTTTTTAAATAAAAGCAGCTGGTTTTCCTTAAAGGAAAACGGAATGTGTTTAGAAAAACAAAAATGAAATGTTTTTTCATTTTTTTCCGTGGGACTACTGCCTGCTCTAAAAAAATGTTTTCACATGCATTCACAAAGGAGAACCCCTTCCCTTTTGCGAATGGGTTAGCACCACTGGTGCTAACTACGACTGTTTCATGACCGCTAAAAAAATCATACATCTGACTTCGACTCGCAATTAGGAATGGAATGTACCTTCCTAATGGTCACTCGCACATCCTTTTTGTGATTAGGTAAATAGATTACCGAATCGCAAAAATGGATCTGTACATACCAAAATGCTTTTTTTCCTCATCGCAAACGTCCCGATTCGCAGAATCTGACCGTTTGCGACAAGAACAAAAGGTACGTACATGTGGCCCCAAGTACCTAAACTCGAAATTGGGGCCACCTGGAAGTTAGTGGACTGAGTTAAAATAACTTTACTGCATTTTGCCACACATTTTGCAGAGAGCAGATGTGAAATTGGGTTCTTGGAAAATAAAGGCAGGAAAGTAATGATAAATAACAGAAACACTGCAAGCATGCATGTTCTTTATGTTGAATCTTTGTCATCCAAAAACAAAACATTTCTACTGATGTATCCCATTAGACCAGTGTTTGTGGTTCTTGGCTGTGGTAATAAACGTTTTATTTTGCTTTAAAACTATTGTATAACATTTTTGTGGGCCGTCTTATAGGGGCACCTGAAAAACGATTTGCTAAATCTCTCAGTAATGCCAGAATAGTTATACCCTGAGGTCTCACCCTGCCCAACATTTGCACAAACTCCAAGGATGCACCCTCATCTCAGCAGTAGAGATCTATCTGTGTAACACAGCTGAGAGCAGTATATTGACACAATATAAATATTGTGCATTTACACTTTTCTTGGATTTTCTTCCATGCCACATCCAGTTCTGAAAAGCAAAATCGTTGTGAAGTACTGCTATAAATCTGCCCCCTGGTCCATACTAAAAAGAAACGAATAAATAAATACAGAAAATTATCTTTGGGTTTCGGAGTAGCAGCCACACTGGTGCATTAGGGATGCAAGTGGCTGGATGGATTTTGGCACATTTTCCCTAACACACCCAAGTGGAATAGGTATGAATCACTCCAGCCCTGTAAATAAATCCTGATTCTTTACCCCTTGGCATTACTCTACTTCAAACTGGGTGCTATCATTGCCATTGCAAAGGATGCCCTATGTTCAGATATGGGATGTATCATGAATATGTGCCCTCACGCAAAGCTCAGCTGTATCTGATCACAGACTATTGTTAGAAACTGGGTCCCTAGTTGGCAGAGGTAAACACCCTTGTACAAGTAGGGACCACAATCCTAGTCACAATCAAAATGATCCTGTGCCCACCCTCTAGTAGCTTGGCACTGACCAGTCAGGCTTAACTTAGAAGGCAATGTGCAAAGTATTTGTGCATTAAATCATACAGATGTGTCAAATTTTCCATCGCAAGGCAGGGGCTGCATCGAATTTCCAGTAGGGAAGTCGGGCCTGCATCGTTCTGGTCGGCTGTGCAGTGATTTATCAGTTGCAATGCAGGCTTCACGTCAATTTTGGCAGGCGGTGCATTGATTTTTGGCACACAAGGGGTTTCCTGAAGAGATGAAGTATTTTTGGCTCTTTGACTTAAAAAAACAGGAGGCAATCCAAGCCCTTGGAGTGCACTTTTGGGGACGGCAGAGTCTTTCACAGTAAAGTTAGAGGGCAGCAGGGCAACAGCCCTTCTCAGCAAAGCAGTCCAGATGTGCCCTTTGGGCAGTCAGGCAGCCCCTCTGACAGGTCCAGAAGTGTCTGGTTTGGTGGGATCAGAGAACCAGTTTATATACCCAAAAATACATTTGAAGTGGGGGAGACTTCAAAGAGTGGTTCTGAAGTGCACAAGTTCCCCTTTCAGTTCAGTCCTGTCTGCCAGGGCCCCAGTAGGTGGTTTAGCAGTCAACTGAGTGAAGGCAGGCCACTGGCCTTTGAAAGATAAGTGTCAGTCCCTTTACTCTTCCAACCCATTTAATATGCAGATGAATGCAGGTGTCCGTGAATGTCCTATGTTTGTGGTTGTCTGGGTGAAATGCACAAGAGAGCTGTCAACCAGCACAGACTGGGCGTTAATTGGAGACAGGCTGTAAGGCACTGATGATTTTTGAAGTGCAGAGAAATGCTCACTTTCTAAAAGTGGCATATCTAAAATAGTAATATAAAAGCCAACATCACCAATAAGCAGGATTTTCCATTATCATTCTAGCTATACTAAATATGATCTGGTTACCATATTCAGATCAGAATCTACCACTCAAAAAGTATATAAATGCAGGCCTAATGCTAGTCCATGAAAGGAACAGGCCTTAAAATACTCACAGTAGTGAAGAACAAATTTAGGAGTTTTTCACTACCAGGACATATAAAACACATACCCATATGTCCTGCCTTTTACATGCATGGCACCCTGCCCTGTGGGTTACCTAGGGCCTACTTTAGGGGTGATATATGTAGGAAAAGGGGAGTTTAAGGCTTGAAAAGTAGTTTTATATGCCAAGTCGAAGTCGCAGTGAAACTGCACACACAGGACTTGCAACAGCAGGCCTGAGACATGGGTAAGGGGCTACTTCTGTGGGTGGCACAATCAGTACTGCAGGCCCACTAGTAGCATTTAATTTACAGGCCCTGGGCACATGTATTGCACTATACTAGGGACTTAAGTAAATCAAATATGCCAATTGGGGATGATCCAATGTTACCATGTGAAAGGGAGAGCATATGCACTTTAGCACTAGTAAAGTGTGCAGGGTCCTAAAACCAGCAAAAACAGTGTCAGAAAAGTGGAGGGGGTCAGGCATAAAGTTGGGGGATGACCACCCTAAGGCTGTACGGTTTAACAACTATGATCAGAAATGGGGCATATCATGAATGTGTGCCATTACACAGGGTGCAGCTGTGACCGATCGTAGGCTATGATCAGATATGGGGTGTATCAAATGTGCACCCTTAGTGCACAGCTGTGTCTGACTGCAGACTACGATCAGACATGGGGCGGATCATGTTTGCCCCAACACAGGTCACAGCTGTGCAGCAGCAGCTCCTCCACTATGGCAGCGGAGCATCGCCTCCCCAGCCAGCAGCAGCAAAACATGAAAGATAAAATTATAATAAACCATATTTCTAGGGGGTGGGGCTGTGGTGGGGTGAAAGGCGTGGGGGGGGGAGGGGGCGAAGTGTTGTACACTGTCGTCAGTGCGCATTTGGGTTTGGCCCTCTATCTACCGACATGCGCACTGAGCGGCCTCCAACCCAAGCTGCGTTGCCGTGATGAAGACAGCAGGTACAGGCTCCCAATCTGCTTGGGAGCACAAATCAAGGGTGCTCAGGCCAATCCAGATGCTGCTCTCATGCTGCTAGCAGCATGAGAGCAGTGTCAAGATTAGCCACAGTGGAGCCTGAAGAGCCATGTTGTGGGTGGGTGGCAGATGGCAGGTAAGGTTTTTGTTCTGTTTTAGTTTTGTGCTGCCCCACCACTCTGCCTAAACACCAGCTGCAACTGCATCTGTGTAGGAATGTAGACTGATCAGTTATGGGACCTATCTTGAATATATGCCCTCGAGCAGGACACAGCTGTATATGATTGTAGACTAAGATCAGATATTGGGGGGCAGGGGGGAGAATGTACTGTGAATGTGTGCCCTCGCGCAGGGCACAGCCAGGTATGATCATAGACTATGATAGGATATGAGGCATATCATGAATGTGTGCCCTCGTCCAGGGCACATCCATTTCCGATTGTACACTATGATCAGCTGTGTGCCTGTTTTTAAGTGATTACGCATCTAACGCAAATATATGTAAAGTAAATCAAAATATGTCCATGTGGATGCATGAACTGCAGTCAGCAGAGCTCAGAAACAGCAAGAGACAGTCATTCCTCAGTCTCCAGGCTCAGCAGGCCACAAATTCTGAGTTAACGTTGTTTTAAAAATTGAAATAGCATAAAAATAGTAGCACAGCAGTGCAGTGCGTGAACCCATATGTGCAAGGTGAGCCCGCGGAGACGCAGAAGAGCTTCTGTGTCTCCCCCCTCCGACCCTTCTGTGACATCAGTGATCTGTGAGGTGCGCTGACATCAGTTTCTCCACTGGAGCAGCAGAGCGGATGAGGTGAGTGTTCTCTCCCTACTCTCTTGGGGAAAAAAGGCCAAAAGAGCCTCCCCAGATATCAGGGAGGCATCGACGGAAAGGGGAGAGTCTCTCCTTCTGTGCCCCAGAGATTGCTTTTGGGGGGGGCAGCTCCAGTGTAAGTGGGAAGCCCCCCCAGGCTTTGATGAATGGTATAAGTAGAATGAGATATTTAAGGAGAAAGTGAAAAGAAAAGTGTATTTGTGAATTAAACCAAGGGAGTTTTGCTTTCAGTATGAACCTTAAACATTTGGAGTTAAAAAGAAACTAAATGATAGTAATGTCTAGTGACACCGGGAATAGAACCCACACAGTGTGAGGGTCTGCGACCATGGCCATTACATCATGGGGGATTCTGTACTGTTTTGTCTTGAGAAAGACCTAAGACATGCAATCCACAGATCAGTATGGCAAACAGAAGCAAATGTTCCATCACTATGAAAGTTTAACAGTCAAAAGAAAAGGAAATAAAGACACAATCTGACATGACATACTAGGATTTAAACCTCCCACTTTGTGAGTGTCAATCCAAGAGCGTTACCAGTAAGGCAAAAGTCACTCTGCTCTGCACTGCATCAAAATATAACTATAACATTCCAGCCAAACATCTTTCTACTCTCAGTCTTTGAATTATTTAAACGGAGAGACCATTGCAGTAACAATCTCTCTCTTCCATCCCATTATGGAAATTCCAACCAAGAATCTTGCTAGTCGGAGTCTTTGAAGTATTTGAATGGAGAGACCACTGCAGTACCGATCCCGCTCTCTCTCTTCCATCCTATTATGAGATGGAAGAGAGAGCGACAGAAAGTGACAGGTTGAGAGAGAGAGCGACAGCAATTGAGAGAAATACATTGACAGAGAGAGCTTGAGAAAAAGAGGAACAGAGAGGGAGTGAGGGTTTTAGCCTTTAATGAATGATATACATAGAATGAGACATTTTAGAACAAAGTGAAAAGAAAAGTGTATTTGTAAAATAAAATTAGTGAGATTTACTTTCAGTATGAACCCTAAACATTTGGAGTTGAAAAACAATTAAAGGAGGAGCACGTCTACAGACACACCTGGAACAGAACACTCACCTTTCAGTGTGAGGGCCTCTGACCTTGACCACTACACCACGCTTAATACTGTATTGTGCAGCCCCGAGAAAGACCTATGACATGCTATTCGCAGATCATGACGGCAAAGAGACTCAAATATTCCATCACTACAAAGGTTTGACAGTCAAAAGAAAAGGAAATAAACAGACTGCCATGACATACTAGGATTTATTCCTTCCACCTTGTGAGTGACAGTGCAAGATCTTTGCAGTAAGGCAGGGGTGACTCTGCCCTGCATCAAAACGTAACTTTGACATTCCAACCAAGGATCTTGCTAGTCGGAGTCTTTGAAGTATTTGAATGGAGAGACCACTGCAGTACCAGTCTCGCTCTCTCTTCCATCCTATTATGGGATGGAAGAGAGAGCGACAAAGTGACAGAGAGAGAGAGAAATTGGTAGAACTAGACTGACAGAGTCAGCTTAAGATAGAGAGAGGGAGAGTGTTTTTTAGGCCTTGAGGAATGACCTGTAGAATGAGATATTTTAGGAGAAAGTAAAAAGAAAAAGTGTAAACTGAGTGAGATTTGCTTTCGGTATGAATCTTAAACATTTAGAGTTAAAAATAATTTAAGTGAGAGGAACATCTACAAACACACCTGGAATAGAACCCACACCACTCAATGTGAGGGTTTTTGATTGTCACCTTTATGCCATAAGGGATTCCTTTATGCGTTGTCTCGAGAAAGAACTATGACATGCAGTCCACAGATCATGATGGCAAAGAGAAGTGTTAGAGAGCAAACTTTATAAACCAAAACTCAAGTATTAAATTGTAATTTGTAAATGTAAACTGTGTATAAAGACCTAACTGAAAAATGTGTGTTAGAAATATAGACATGTAGTTTAACACTATCAGCACACCCTCCCTGATGCGGGCCACGATCAGTGGTCGACGGCAGGGAGAGTTTTTTTTTTTTTTTTACCCCCTCAGGATATGGAGATGGGCTTCCGTATCTACCCCTGTACCTCCTCCCACCCAGCTGTGACATTAGCTAGACAATCTGATGTCACACTTTTACCCCACCGGAGGATCAAGGAGCAGACGAGTGTCCTCTCCCTACTCTGGTGGGGGAAAAAAAAAGGCCAAAACGGCCTCCCTAGATACAAGGGAGGCACCGATGGAAAGGGGAAAGTCTCCCCTTTCCATGGATGCCTTCCTGGCACCCTTTCTTGGCCATAGATTGCGCCACAGCCACGATCCACAACCAGGAAACAGCACTTGGCCCTAGGGATTGGCTTAAGCGGGGGGGGGGGGGGGGGGGGGGAAGAGGGTTTAATTGTTGTGGTTTTCCCGGGGGCTGCAATTAGACCCCAGGGAAACCACAAAGGTAAAAAAGAAATATATATATATATATATATATATATATATATATAAATAATAGAGAGAAAGAGAGAACTAGTTTTTAAAAATGTACAGGTTTCCTTAGGTGCCAGCTGAGCTGACACTTTCCAACAAAACACATCTGTTTTCATTGGAAAAATGTGATGTGTCCATGCTGTGTTTTGGGGTATTTCCTGTCACATGTACTAGGCCTACCCACGAAAGTGAAGTACCATTTTTATTGGGAGGCTTGGGGGAACACATAATAGAAGAACAAGTGTTATTGCCAATTGTCTTTATATGTACCAAATTAATTGCTGTATACCCAGCATACAATGAAAACCCATTGCAAGGTGTAACTCATTATTAGCTCTGGGCACCTTGGGTTCTCGATCAACCTAAAAAAACCTTTGTACTCTTACAACCAGAAGGGTCCAGCAGGCATAACAGTAGATTGCTTTAAAGAAATCTAACATAGGTGGAAAAAGTTATGGAAGAAAATGTAGACAGAAATGGCAGTTTTCTTTAACTCGTGTTCAATATTTTCTTTTATTTCAACTGTTACTTTCTGTAGGAAAATCTTGAAGGATCTACACACATGATCCCTTGCTGATTTCAGAATGTTGTCTACGTTTTACAAATGTTTAGATATCCAGAAGTCACCATTGGTTTCATACCCATTTCTGTCACTAACCGGAAGTGAAGCTGAAAGCACCAAAAAAGTAGAAATGGGGTATGTCCCAGTAAAATGCCCAGTGTTTTGAAAAATGTGTTTTTCCGATTCTAGTCTGCCTGTTCCTGAAAGCTGGGAAGATGGTGATTTTAGCACCAGAAACCTTTTGTTGATGTCATTTGCAGGGGGGGGGGGGGGGGGGAAATCAGATGCTTTCTTCTGCAGTGCTTTTTTCCCACTATTTTCTTTTAAACATATTTTAGCTAATGTCTTGGTCACCTCAAGAGTAACCCAAAACATCTGGGTACCTTTACAATCCCCAGAATATTGGGAAAACAGGACGCAAATTTGGTGCAGATAGCTTATGAGGACAAAAAGTTATAGGGGCCTAAGCCCAAATAGCCAAAAAAGGGAACACGGGGGGGGGGGGGGGTCGGGGGGGATGTCGGGATAGGCCCAGCAGCTAAGGAGTTAAAAACTTAATTTGAAAAAGACCACGCTTTGTGTGATCATATTCTGATCAAAGCTTTTTTGTTGCATCAGCTTTTGGAAAAAACTGGAAAGACGTAAATGCTGTAGAAACCGGTTTCAACAATGGAAGCAAGAGGTAATACTGCCGAATCGGATAGGATAATCGTTAATATGTTAAGTCTTGGTAATTCTGCTGAGTCACAGGTCTCACCAGTGGAACAACATCTTGACATTGAGTGTAGATCACATATCCTTTAATTGTGTAACAAATAAAGTAACATCGGAGGGAGTGTGTATGTGAGTGTGTGGGGGGGGGGGAAGACAAAAAAACACAGGCAGAAAGGGCAAGAGCAATGGAAAGGGAAAAATAAATACAATGTAAACAACAGGAAGGAAAACGAGGCACCGCAAATACAAAGTTTGAAACACTGCTGTCCAGACCTAAACAAAGCAAAATAAGCAAAATAAAAAATACTAGCAAATCAAAGAAGTCCAGATAAAACCAGTTGACAAGTTTCACAAAGTTTAAAAAAAAAAAAAAAAAAAACTTGAAACGTATAAATCTCCTTTTACACCCCAATGAATCCGACAGAGCTGTGGGAGCTACTAAAAGCATAAAACTAAACTAAGTATCCATACCCGCCGAGACAATAAATGAAACATTCACAGACGAAACTTTCAGACTACTAACAATTATAAAAACCCTTCAACATGATACTCTGCTCAGGGCAATTCACTGGAGCATGGTCGGAAGGACTCATAACCACATATGCAATACACACTAACAAGACTAATAGGACTGGCTTTGTTCTAATGCACATGGTTGTAAATGCATTGTATCCAAGCACAGCGAGAAGTAGCTGTATTTGTGAACACAAACAGCATGCATCGATGGACTCACACATCAACTCAAAGTTAATACATACCAGACCACAACACATACTTGCACATTCTGGTTAATAGAATGAACTAGGACAGTGGTTCCCAACCTTTTGACTTCTGTGGACCCCCACTTTATCATTACTGAAATTCGGGAACCCCCACTGACTCATTACTAAAAGCTGGGTATCTTATCTGTTAATATTATTTAATTTTCCAAGCAGTCGCGGACCCCCTGAGGAGGCTTCGCGGACCCCCAGGGGTCCCCGGACCACAGGTTGGGAACCACTGAACTAGGAGATAACCCGGTAGAGGGAATGGTGGGTTTTTCATCTTGCTAAAAGCAGAAGGATGGGAGATGGTGGTTTAATTAATTTATTAATGGCACACTATGCAGCGGAGAAAAGTGAACCCTGATTCACTTTTAAAAAGTAAATCACTATTCTGCCCCTTTTGTTATGTTGCATTTAATTTACTGCCCATGATCAACTACGCTTGCTGTCCATTAGATCTCTTAAGAAGGAGGCCGAGAAAAAGGAACTGCTTGAGCTTTTCCACAGCACCGCATGTATTGCAAGCATATCATCAAACACCTGATTATTTCTGAGGTATCCAAAGTATCCGGGAACGTAGCCGCGGGGGTAGGTGCTCCAGTGAACGCCGGAAATCACGAAAATTCATTGTGAACCGGGCAACAGGCCTGCGTGATCCCATGATACCCTTTCTTTAATGGAGATGGGTGACTGATAGGAAAGGAAAGCCAGTCCAGTTTACCTCCAGTAAGTGACTGATGACGTCTTGACTGTGAGCGTTAGATTGCAGGAGCTGATGATTTTTTCCTTTTTCCTCTGTTTTCAATTGGAGAAGTCCAATGATAAATTAGGTCCTGAAGAAGCGTCAGGGGATCCTGTTGGACCAT
This sequence comes from Pleurodeles waltl, assembly GCF_031143425.1. Lineage (NCBI taxonomy): Eukaryota > Metazoa > Chordata > Amphibia > Caudata > Salamandridae > Pleurodeles > Pleurodeles waltl. The sequence continues at coordinate 267,790,172 of NC_090436.1, forward strand.
AAGAGACGCGAAACATGTCGACCATGTGACCATATATTGAGGGATTGCGGATAAGCACCGTCTCCCTCTGCCCTCAAATTTTTTTGTACGAGTGTTTGAGCATTATCTCTTGTTTCACTCCCTTGTTGATTTTTTTTAATCTTGACCAATTCCCAACAGCAAGCAATAAATGATTTAGTGAGGGTTTTGAGCCAATTTTACCTTTTTTCTTGTTCTGTCCTCCCTCTTTTTGGGACCCACACTTGGCCCCACGGCTTCATCATTAACAAAAAGATCTCCGGCAAAGAGCCCCCCTTCGGGGGGTGCCCGTCAGGCATTGCAGTGCCGGCCTGACGAGGAGCTGTCCGATGATGAAGCATGACACCAAATATGGTGTGTGAGGACTTGTGCTCCTGATTATCAGGACTCTTTCCCCTCTTCCTTTCGCTCATTTTGGAACAGTGTATTATATTATATTATCAGTATCCAAAGTATAATCTTACGTGGACATCACACTTTATCTTCTTGTTTTGTTGTTTGTTTTAAAAATGGTTTCTCAATTAAAAAGGGAAGACTTTTGTCCAGAACATCTTATTTGGTATTTTAACTTTTCAAGATGGTAACTACACCACTAGATCAGTCGTTCCCAAACTTTCGATTTCTGTGGACCCCCACTTTATCAGTACTGGAACCGGGGACCCCCACTGAATCCTTATTGGAATCCAGGAACCCTCCCAATGAGTCACTACTGAAAGCTGGGGACCTAATCTGTTAATATTATTACATTGTCTAAGCTGTCACGGGCCCCTGAGGAGGCTTTGCGGAATCCCAAGGGTCCCCAGACCAGAAGTTGGGAACCACTTCACTAGATGATGGCAGTGCAAGAATACAGTTAGTCCTTTCCAGAGAATAGCCATGGACAATATCAGCTCACTCTTTCACACCTTACACCGAATGAACTATTCAAATATCGGGGCCATTCAACACCCACAGATACCTTACGGGTTACCACTCCGAGCAAACCATCAATTTACTGCAGATTTTAGATTCAGTATTTTAAAAGTGAGAGAATTTACTGATGTCTTGCAATTGGCAAAACTCTTGAGCAACAGAGACGTTTTCCACTCACAGGTACCAAACTTAATTTCCCACACTGCACTTTGATGAAGAGATCTAAACTTGCACCAAGAATTAAGAGTCTGCATAACATCCCATCTGATCAAAGGAAGACACGGAGCTCCAGCAGGTGGTCTGTCCACAAGCACAGTTATCCACTGTACGGCCACATATATAGAGAGTAAGTTTAGTCACAGATCCTCTCCAGATGGACTAATCTCAAATCTGCACTGACGAAATTACCACATGCTTGTGCAATAGTGAAAATTCATACGAATTGAATGACTGCCAGTGGCTGTTGATTATGGGCTGGTCAAGCTTACACCAGCCAGAGGGAGAAAGGGTGAGGCAATTTTCTGCTCTCTGTAGAGATTTAATTAAATCTGCTACAATTCTAAAGCCTTCTCTAACAAGCTTTAGAAATAGAAATGGTCGGTCCCAGACAGCACAGAGATATATGCATAACCAACAACAGATGGGAAATATGTTGTGTCATTTTAAATCGAGGAAACTAGGTATGCTTCAAAGGCAAAGTCCAACATGGATACCAAGCATACTATAGCACGTTTATGCCCTAACATATAAATACATCAGAATAATATTTAGAGGAACAATTACATGTTTTGTATATTTTCTAAAAGCATTTGATTGAAACTGCTTTGGGGAAAAGGTAATAAGATATACTTAGACCAATGTCCTCGCAAACAATGTGCAGCATAAAATGTAATAAAGTCAGACAGACCCATCCACAAGTAAACACTGAGACATGGAAGCGGTCTTAATCCAGCTTTAATGAATCTTTATATGAACCATCTAGCAGTCACTTTCGAAAGATTACAGCGCCCAGAATCACTGTTAGAGGATACAAAGAATGGCTAACTACTATTTGTAGATGATCCGGTCCTTTTGTCCCCAGCAAAATAAAATATATAACAAGGTCTCAAAATACTTCCCTCGAGCTCTGTGACAAAAGCCCCTGAGGTGTTTAGGATATTTATCATAGCAATAAACACCAATAATGCTGGCACTGAATTTTTTTTCAGGAATGAGAAATATCATAAATTAGAAGGTAAGCCCTGCAAAACATAAAGTGGATTTTAGTCCATTATACACCAAAATCTGCATCCAGAACTCTTTATCGGGCCTTTCCTCCCATTACATTTTGGCAGGTTTGACCTGCAGAAATGTATCAGGGCAAAGGAGTAGCCAGAAAATAAAACTACCTGCCCACTTAAACTGCCCTCTAATTACACCAAGCATGGAAAGCAATGAAACCCGACACTCCTTAAAAGTTTCTTGAAAACGATTACCCCCTATTCATCCATGTACCCATTTATCCATTCAACCTTCCATCTATACAGCAATCTAGCTGTACATCCCCATTTCTGGCAGCTGATGGGGTGCCTATATTCCAATCAGGCAAAGCCTAGGCATAACCACACAAATGTGTGGACTGAGAAGCAGCAGTACAGTAAACTACTACTTTCTTCTGCTCCCTTGTGAGCAATGCTTTCAATGGTACTGGGCCGAAAGGGTAAAGGGAGATTAAGAAACAGAAAATGGCCAATCACTGCATGGTTTCAAAATAAAGGTATTGGCTAATAGTGATTGGCCATGCTCAGTGGGCCTCCGACCCCTGTGCTGTTTCGTGTGTACAGACCACACCACTCTAGCCATTGCTATTTGCGATTTATGCTAGCAAACAGTATGAGAGCAGTGCAAGGATTAGGCAGAGTCATGCAAACCCTGGCCTCCTTATGTGACTAAGGGGCTATGGCTTTGATTCCCTCCGTCTCACTAACCTTACGCTTGTAAGAGAGGCCTCAGGTGCACATGTTGGGCTATATGGGAAAAGATACCGATCCAGCTCGACATACGCATTTCAATGTCACTTGCCTGGAGTCCTGCTGTCAATGTAACCCCATCCCTGTCCTTACTCAAACACAGAAAGGTACCTCTGCTTTCCAACCACCCACCTGTCCGCAATTATCCATACTTTTTTCTGTTCATCTATCCTTCCATAATTTTTACTTCCACCCATCCTTTAACTCATGTCTATGAATTTAGTATTGTATCCCTCCATCCTGTTATTAATCCACCTATTCACTCTTCTCCATCTTCACTTTTACTTGATGATCCTTTCCCTCCAAATGTTCATCCATAAATCTATATATCCTTTCTCTTTTCCTTTCATTCATTTTTTTTTCATCCTTCTGTTTTTTTCATTTCGTTTCTTTAACATTCCCTTCCTTGCTGTCACCATTCCTTCCCCCTCTAACTCTATCTTTGCCTTCTCTATCCATCATTTTTCTCTCATCTCTCTGCTCCTGGTGTGTTTTCCCTAGTCTTTTTGCTTCTGACCTCCCATTTTTGATCCTGTGCTGAATTTCGATTTTGCTGGCTTTAGGACTCAGGGCCCTTTAGCCTCTATTGACCAGTGCTAAAGTGCAAGTGCTCCCTCTCTAAATTGTATTGGTGATTGGTTTATCCACGATTGGCTTATCTGATTTACTAGTAAGTCCCTAGTAAAGTGCGCTATGCATGCCCAGAGCCTGTAAATAGAATGCTACTAGTGGGCCTGGTGCACTGATTGTGCTTCCCACATGAGTAGCCCTGCAAACATGTCTCAGACCTGCCATTGCATTGTCTGTGTGTGCAGTTTTAAACTGCCATGTTGACATGGCAAGTGCACAGTCTTACCAGACCCAAACCTTCCCTTTTACTACATGTAATTCACCCCTAAATTAGGCCAAAGGCAGTCCTACGGGCAGGGTGCAGTGTATTTAAAAAGTAGGACATGTACTGGTGCACTCTACATGTCCTGATAGTGAAATACTGCTAAACAATGTTTTCACTATTGCAAGGCCTATCTCTTCCATAGGGTTACATGGGGGTTGCCTTGAAATATCTTTTAGTGTAATTTTCCATTGGGAGCAGATATAGATTATGAATTTGGGGTCTCTGAACTCACAATTTAAAAATACATCTTTTGGTGAAGTTGTTTTAACTGGGAGTTTGAAAATACCACTTTCAGAAAGTGGGCATTTCATGCTTAACCATTCTGTGCCTCTACATACCTGCTGAATACAAATCTGGGTCAGGATAACAGTTGGGCTATTTGTGTATTCACTCTAGACAGTCACACAAAGGAAGCTGAGGTGTGCCCCGCATACCCTGATAGCCCATCACCAGGCTGATGGGTCTTCCTTAGCTATAGTGGTGGGAGGAGCCGACACTCGCACCTGAATAGGGCTGTGCCTGTCCTCACACAAAACAGTCCCCCATCCCCCTGAAGTGTGTATGGGGGGCTAGGACAAGGAAAGGGAAGGTCTTCTGCACTACAAAGACTTCTCTTTGAAGTTTGCCTACTTCAAAGACAGAAATGGGTATAGGTACTGGACTTCTGACACCACATAGTTAGAATCCATCTAGACTGAGTAAATTCTGCCAGGAAGAAGAGCTGGATTCTGTTGGAGGGTTTGCCACTCTGCCTGTTGATTTGTTGTGCTGGCCTGCTGCTTGCTGCTTCAGTCCTGGGAGTGAAAGGACTGGACTTTGCTTTATACGTCCTGCTCCCAAAGGTTATCCAGTGGCTTGGAATAAGCTTCCTCCTGTTAAGACGTCTCAGAGACAGAGTCAATCTGCCAGTGCCTGGGCTCTTCTGCTGAGAGTCCTAGCTTGCCAAGTGGTACCAACTTCAGTCCCTAGACCCTTGGAAGTACAAGCTGGTGATCTGAAGGAGAAAATACATGCCTCAATGCACTGTGTCTTAAGAATCGAAGCAGCAGCTGTCTCACGACTTAAGAGGTGACATAGCGTCTGCCCCCTGGCTGGAGAATCAACGCAGCTCATGCCTTGTGGCTGTAGAATCGACCCAGCACCTGTTTCACCGCAGTTCCTTCAACACTGCTCAGCTGGATTTTCCATGCACCGCCCCTGGGTGGCAAATATTTAACAACCCTGTACCGCAGTAAGGAACCAAGGCTGCATGTCCGAAAATTGACGCATTGCCTTTCCTGCGAGGAAAGAATTAACGCATCAGCTCCCTGCCAATATGGAACTAACCCCTTGTCTCACCAACGAAGAAAGAATCAACTCACCACCTCCACTATGCAGCAAAGGGACTGACTGATGCATCGCTTTGCTTTTCTAGTGCCTCACCTCCCCTATGGCCCGCATTGTCTTTGTGCTAAAGAGATACAGCCATTGATTCCTATGGATTAAGACTTACTTAAACATTTAAAAAGAGGTATTTTGGCTTGTGTATGTTAGATTTTTGTCATTTTGGTCTTGTTTTACTCCGAAAAATATCAGCTATTTTTCTAAACTGGTGTAGAGTACATTTGTGGTGTTTTCACTGTGTTACTGTGTGTGGGTGCATATACTTTACACAGTGCCTCGGAGATGACCCTGCCCGCTCAAGCCAAGCTACCAACGGGGTGAGAGCAGGGGTTATCTTAGCTGTGTGACTCCCTTACCCCGACTGGACTAGAGTGAGGTTCCCTACTTGATCAGTATGTCAACCACTGCCAAATAGAGACCCCTCTTCTAACACCTCCTCCTCCATTTTTCTCATCCTTTGTTTTTACCACTGTGCCCGTGGCATGGTTGTACCTAAAAGTGTAATTAGCATTTCCTGCACACTTGCAGACAGAAGAGCCAAGAAACAGCTAATTACAGTTTATGTAGGATCCAGTTCACCAGCCTTTTTGTTCCAGCGGCAGCCCCCACTTAAGCTGCAGGAGTGGGTGTTCCCTACGCAACTCTAGGGAACTATTCTAAAGGTGCAAACATATTGCACTTGTAATTGCAATCCCGGTGCAAACTGGCATGAGAACATGGGTCGTAAAGTAAAGAGCGCTCATATTCGAGGCCCAAAGACTCTGGTGATCACTATTATACAAAAACAAAACTAGTAGTGTGAAATCTCAGGGCTCACATATGGCAACAGTCACAACAAGTGGGAAAGTGGCTAAAAAAAAACAATTATCGGGTGTAATATAGACTCGTATTGAGAGAATACATAAGCGCTTCCTTCAGTGACCAGAGCAGAACTTGGAAAGCACAAGTTATACAAAAGTATACCACGAGAACAAAATGAAAGCAAATGTTCCCCTTGCAAGCTTTACACACCGCACTGGAAAACAAGCCTCCTGAAAGGAATGGAGGAATGACCCCTTACAAAAGTGCATTGTACAAAATGTTTAGATACAAGTTCAGTTCCCCAATTACGAGGAAATAGTATCGAAGGCAATTCTCTCACAAGATCGCTAACCGCAAAGCTGAAGGGTAAATGGAAGATTTTGCTCCTGCTGGTAGATACAAAAAAATGGCAGAAAAGGGAGTTGTTTTGCTATCACCCTCCGACACCACAAAACCTGTCTATAAACCTAAAACACATCAGCCATGAGCATGCAAAGCTTTGGCACTGCTAGTAAACCAGGTACCCTTATTGAGAGGAATGCGATTGAGAAACAGTAACACAAAGAGGGAATCAGGGAAAGGCAGAAAGAAACGGAAAACACGTCAGAGTGGGAGAGAGAAACGGAGAGAGGTTCGGAAAAAGAGCAGGGGGAGAGAGGGAAGACAAGGGAAAAACTAGGAAATAAAGAAAAAAACGGAAAAGAAAGCCAAATATACGAGATGACAGAGAAAGGCACAAAAGAGCCGATAGATAAGGTAATGAAAGACTGTCATAGATGAATGCATGTGTAAGAGGAGGAAAGTGCATAGAATGCGATGGGGACATAGAGGTATTGGGTGCCGCAAGGCTTTAAGTGGAATGAAAAAGTTGGGGGTTTCTAAAGGTTGCAGGTGGAATCGTCAAAGAATGACTGAATTATTTACAAGAGGGCCTATGTAAGTGAAGACATGGCTTAAAAATGCGAACTGAAACCCTGCACACCCAAAATAATATTTACGTTTCTCTTTGAAAGCCTTCTGTTATTGGTCTTCAGAGTACATCAATCACTCCTGTGCTCCCCTTCGCACCACTTTCCACTGCGACACAGCCTTTTCGATGCACATGGTTCTGAAATCTTCCAACTGCATATTTTACACATCATTTCTTTCCCCATCCAAACCCTCTTTTACTTTTTCCTTCTGCAGGTACTTCCTAGTATCTCCTTCCCTCCAGTATCCCCACAATGTTCTACTTTTATGCTGTGGATACTTCAACGGTTTTGAGGCCGCACGCTACCATTGCCCTGTTCAGAGGCCAAGGACTGGATGGGCAAGAATTCTGAAAAACTGTACTACTGACAGACAGGAACTGTGATAAACTCACACTGCCTCAACTCCAGAGCAATTATGGCCTGTATAAACACTCACAACCAGTGCCCACACGGGCAGCGCAGTTCACAATATGCACAACACTAGATTAATAGTTTGCACGAAACCCTACGGAACTACAGCATTCTGAAAAAAAGCAAACAGTCTGAGGGTGGCAAGTTACGTAAGAGTTGGCGTACAAAGGAACTACCTCCCCGACATTTATTACATTAATCGTCTTTACATTCATTGTAAAGATATCGTGGTTGATAAACTGAATAGTATTTCCTTGTATATCATTTTAGGACCCGATAAGGACCAGTTTCAAAGTCGGTATTTAATTCATCCGAGGCGGACACACGGATGATCCCGGTCCAGTCAGATCTCAAGGGTACCAACACCGTCATCAGAACGCGAGGTGGAAACAACGTCATACATGTGTGTATGTTTACCCAGTGCGAGACTGAGGAAGCGCTTCCCACATAATTCTCCGAACCCACAGCACAGCGAGATACGCTGCAAGGTCGCTGTGCATTCCAAGGACAAAATGGCCCGGTCCTTGAAAACGAGCAAGTCACAAGACGAGAAGTAGATCCCGGGAAGGATAATGGACTGGAGTTGTTTGCACTTGTCTGGGGTGTTCGGTCGGTCCTAGTACCCCGCAGAGGGGCGGCTGCCGCAGCAGCGAAGTGAGCAGCAGCGCGCAGGGTGAGATGAGATGCCGAGAGCCTTCGGGGAAGTTCTCTTGCGGGACCAGGCTCTGCAGCTGCCAGGTGGCACGGTTTGCTCTTTCCGCGCTGGCTCTATGTGTCCCTTCTTCACCCTTGAACGTGTATGTGTTCACTGTAGGTTCAACCCAAGGTCCAAACCCACTGCAAGACGCCCCGTTTGATTGCTTGCCTCACGGGTATACATACGGTGGTTACATCGGGGTCTACGTTCGCTGGCCTCCCACAGATTCCCAGTACGGCCGTGAAATGAAGTTTTCCCTTCTTTGCGTGTTGCCTCCTTTCCCTGGTTTCGCCTTTTCTTTTTCCCAAATGTCTAGGCAACATATTTCAGTTAATTAATGCCCCCTTCCCTTCCGAGTTGGCAGAGTTTCGTTGCTGCCACTTATTTCACTGGAGGCCACCCCCAACACCACAGGGATGGTTTTGGAGCCCCGGGCCATTTGCATATAAAGTGACACATTCAGGGCTGTTAGCATCTCAATAGATCACTCTGCCCCCAAAGCTGCTTTATGCAGCCCCTCCTGGGCTACAACCCATCCTTCTCAGCCGCCTACCAGCACCTATTTTACGCCCATGAAGGGCTGGAAGTGTGAACGTTGCTCATCATCTGAGAGGGTTAAAACTGCTGGGGAGCTACACTGGGACGATGGGCGTCCGTGGTGCCCCCGAAGGAGCAGCTGGGTAGGAAGGAGGCTTGAATGCAGAACAAACCTGCAGAATGTGTCTCCAGTGTACCGCCGTGGCCTGGCAGTGCATGGTGCGGGCCCCGTGTTGGTGGGCTGCGTGTGGGGCCCTGGCAGCTGTCCACACTGCCCGTGCCTACAGCCTTGCCCCGCAACCCCAAATAAGTAATCATTGTGAACATGTTGCCCCTCTAGAAGTGACCTAACTCCATTAATACTAACGACATACCTGGCCTCACCCCGGTGTATACATTTGACTCCTGATTTGTAAGCCAAAAATTGCTTCATTTTACCCACTTCCATCCCTCTAAACTCTTTATGGTTCCATTCAGTTTCACAGACAATTACATTTCCTTTATTAGTTGGCATCTATGCGCCCACCTACGTGAAGTGTTCATTTTGACTGCTGCCTCTAGTCCTATGACCTATTGTAGTTGGATAAAAGCCGCTTTAGTCTGGGAAGCGCCATGTTGTTGCTGTTAACTCTCCCATGGTGACCTGCCAGAGTTGTACAGATACTTAGTGCGCTCATTCGTGCAATGGGGATGTGGGCAACCACCTTTACCAACTGTGCAATCCTCTCTCCCCCCATAAAGGCAACAGACTCAACTCCTTGCGATAGGACGCAGCAAATTTACTTCACATGAAACAAGATGGTATAACAACCACCTCCATCAATAACATTACACAATAGAAAATAAAGCACAATACACAGCAAACATGAACACGGAATTGCACATATCCGGTTTACATCCCCATTTGGGGGCAGCATAGTGCAGAAAGACCTTTTGAGATAAAGTGACACATCAAACATTTCTGACAGCTCCAGAGACCACATAGCGCATTGGTCCCTGTCAGGGCATCCCGTGACTCTTGGTCACACCCCACATAACATAATATAATCTCCTGGGTACCCAAGGTAGGGCCAGAAGTGTAGGGCTACCAGCAGGTCAGCCCCCCTTCCAACCAGCCTCACATCTGCAAGGATTCTCCCAAAGGAGGTAGCCAACTGGGCAACTTAGTGCCCTCAAGAATCAGTGCTGTTATTTGGTTACAATGGGCTCTGATGTAGACCTGTTCGGGTGAGTGGTAAGACTAAGTACGCAACCTCTGTGTTGCGGCACATCAGGTGACAAAGAGGGGGCCATCGGGCACTCGCCCACATTTAAGGGGGGATAATACTTTACCCCCTCCCCTCCGTCGCATACCCCATGACCACTTCAGGTCACAACCCATCTCAGGTTCCCCCACCCCCCGCGGTGGAGCAACTAATGACGCCCACCAGCAAAAGGCGATGGGCTCTTAGCCATTCTTCGCTCTGTGAATTGGTTTATTTTACAGGGAGTGCAGAATTATTAGGCAAATGAGTATTTTGACCACATCATCCTCTTTATGCATGTTGTCTTACTCCAAGCTGTATAGGCTCGAAAGCCTACTACCAATTAAGCATATTAGGTGATGTGCATCTCTGTAATGAGAAGGGGTGTGGTCTAATGACATCAACACCCTATATCAGGTGTGCATAATTATTAGGCAACTTCCTTTCCTTTGGCAAAATGGGTCAAAAGAAGGACTTGACAGGCTCAGAAAAGTCAAAAATAGTGAGATATCTTGCAGAGGGATGCAGCACTCTTAAAATTGCAAAGCTTCTGAAGCGTGATCATCGAACAATGAAGCGTTTCATTCAAAATAGTCAACAGGGTCGCAAGAAGCGTGTGGAAAAACCAAGGCGCAAAATAACTGCCCATGAACTGAGAAAAGTCAAGCGTGCAGCTGCCACGATGCCACTTGCCACCAGTTTGGCCATATTTCAGAGCTGCAACATCACTGGAGTGCCCAAAAGCACAAGGTGTGCAATACTCAGAGACATGGCCAAGGTAAGAAAGGCTGAAAGACGACCACCACTGAACAAGACACACAAGCTGAAACGTCAAGACTGGGCCAAGAAATATCTCAAGACTGATTTTCTAAGGTTTTATGGACTGATGAAATGAGAGTGAGTCTTGATGGGCCAGATGGATGGGCCTGTGGCTGGATTGGTAAAGGGCAGAGAGCTCCAGTCCGACTCAGACGCCAGCAAGGTGGAGGTGGAGTACTGGTTTGGGCTGGTATCATCAAAGATGAGCTTGTGGGGCCTTTTCGGGTTGAGGATGGAGTCAAGCTCAACTCCCAGTCCTACTGCCAGTTCCTGGTAGACACCTTCTTCAAGCAGTGGTACAGGAAGAAGTCTGCATCCTTCAAGAAAAACATGATTTTCATGCAGGACAATGCTCCATCACACGCGTCCAAGTACTCCACAGCGTGGCTGGCAAGAAAGGGTATAAAAGAAGGAAATCTAATGACATGGCCTCCTTGTTCACCTGATCTGAACCCCATTGAGAACCTGTGGTCCATCATCAAATGTGAGATTTACAAGGAGGGAAAACAGTACACCTCTCTGAACAGTGTCTGGGAGGCTGTGGTTGCTGCTGCACGCAATGTTGATGGTGAACAGATCAAAACACTGACAGAATCCATGGATGGCAGGCTTTTGAGTGTCCTTGCAAAGAAAGGTGGCTATATTGGTCACTGATTTGTTTTTGTTTTGTTTTTGAATGTCAGAAATGTATATTTGTGAATGTTGAGATGTTATATTGGTTTCACTGGTAATAATAAATAATTGAAATGGGTATATATTTGTTTTTTGTTAAGTTGCCTAATAATTATGCACAGTAATAGTCACCTGCACACACAGATATCCCCCTAACATAGCTAAAACTAAAAACAAACTAAAAACTACTTCCAAAAATATTCAGCTTTGATATTAATGAGTTTTTTGGGTTCAATGAGAACATGGTTGTTGTTCAATAATAAAATTAATCCTCAAAAATACAACTTGCCTAATAATTCTGCACTCCCTGTAGTTTGTGACTGTCTTCCTAAGACTTGAATAGTTACATAAATCCATCGTTTCTCTTTAGAGTACCTCGTTTTCTTCTTACCTCTCTTCCTATGAACTGACGTAATTTCATAGATATTTCTCTCTAAAGGGCCGTGTTTCGGCTGTTACCTCGCTCCCTATGCCCTCTCTGTGAAGTGCTTTCTTTTGAGTGCTTGTTCTCTCAGTGTGATTTGCCACAGACACATGCCTCTTTCATCTGTGGCACGGCGAGGGGTGCGAGCGTTGCCTGTCCCCCTGTGAAGTTCCGTAGGTTCTCTCGTGCCCCCTTCGATGTGAAGTGGTACGGTTAGGATGTGAGGTGGCATGACATTATGGCTCTCCCCGGGGAGTGCCAGAGCGTGGCTTCTACCTCCGATGGTCCTACCTCTGTGGTACGTTAGTTCGTACACTTTGCTAGCTTAGTAGAGTGGCCCAAGAAGCGCAGCGGGGTCCCTTTGTTCCGTCCCCCACATGAATGAGGGATGAGAGGGGATGGAGAAAGGAGCGCGGCGGCAAAAGGAGATGGCAGCATTGTGTATATACCTGCGTCGTCAGCGGCCAGGCAGCGGTGGGCGGCTGTGGAGAGCAGCAGCAGCATGGCCGGCAGCGCGGACCCTGGGAGGCGCATGGTAGCGGCGTGTGTCTGAGCCGGCAGGTCGGTGGAGTGAAGGTTGAAGTGACTCGGCTCCCCTGGCTTCCTGTCTGAGTCACGGAGACTCCCGAGAGAACTGAGCAAACAGGCGCCTCCCCCAGCTGTTATAGCACCGCAGCAAACCCCTCCTCCCTCTGGACCCTTTCATTAATAATTCAAGAATTCGTGCTCCTCTCCACTGGCCGGCTGTGGAAGCATCGGCAGTTTCCCTCGGTTAAACAAATGACCTTTAGGAGCTCAGAAAATATCGTCTTCGCCCTGTCACCCTCTGCATGTCTTCCTGGTGGGAGCCCCGACACATGACAGCTTTTAAAATATGACTTTGATTTCCGGAACAATTATCAAAGAGAATTGGCTGAATCACAAAACACTTTTGGCTGGCGGTGTTAAAATGGTAGTTGATTTGAGTACTTTTTACCACGTACTATGCAAACAGGATTCTAGAAGTGTTAATGTGTGACTAGAACGCTTGGAGCACACTGCACCCAGGACATTACGTGGGCAGGGTCCCTGCAGGTTTGAGAACCCTTAGCAATGAAAACAAGCATTGGCAAAGGCAATAGGTCTCGCCTATGCAAGAGCTTTTGGCTTCATCAATATGTTTTAGCCATGTTGTACACCAGCTTGGCCGCTGTTCAGCAAGGCTATGAGTTAGTGGCATAAAATCGAGTGGTGTGGAGTAGAGTGTCGTAAAGTAGAGTGTCAGAGAGGGGTGTTATAGAGTAACCGAGAGGCGTGGAGTGGAGTCGAGTGGAATGGCATTGAGTGTTGTGGAGTGTCATGGAGGGAATAGAGTATCGTAGAGTGAAAGAGCGTAGAGTGGACTAGCGTGCCAGAGTGGCCTAGAACATTAAAGAGTGGAGTGGCGGAGGGCAAAGTGGAGAAGCATAGATGATGTTGCATATAGCGGAATAGAGTGTTGGTAGAGTAGAGTGACATAGAGTGCAGTAGATTGTCATAGACTGGCGTGTCATAGATTGGAGCAGTGTGGTAGAATGGAATGGCATAGAGTGTTGGAGACTGGAGTAGCACAGAGTGTCATACTACAGTGGCACAGAGTGCCGTGGACTGGAGTGACGTAGAGTGGAGTAGTAGAGTGGAGTAGTATGTAGTAAAATGGAGTGGAGTAAAATGGCATGGAGTGGTGTAGAAAGAGTCATGTAGAGCATCATAGAGTGGAGTAGTGTCGTTGGGTGCAGTGGAGTATCATAGAGTTTAATGGAATAGACTGGAGTGTTGTAGACTGGAGTAGAGTGGCCTAGAGTGAAGTGGAATAAAGTACAGTGATGAAGAGTAGACTAGCAGAGAGTGCAGTGGCTTAGAGTGCATGGTTTTTGAGTAATGTAGCATACAGTGCATTGGCGTAGAGTTGTGCAGATTAGAGTGTAGTGGCACAGAGTAGAGTGCAATGTCACAGGGTGGAGTGGTGCAGGGAGTAGTGGCACAGGGTGGAGTAAAGTGCATAGACTGCAGTGGCATAGAGTAGATTGTTCCTGAGTAGAGTGAAGTGGTGCAGGAAAAAGTGAAGTGGTGCAGAATAGGGTGCAGAGGCATAGAATGCAGTGGCATATTATGGCATAGAGAGCAGTGGTGTGCAGTGGTGAAGAGTAGAGTGACATAGAGTGCATTAGTGAAGAGATGAGTGGTGCAGAGTAGAGTGCAGTGTCATAGAGAACAGTAGCATAGAGTGCAGTGATGCAATGTAGTATAGAGTTCATTGACAGAGAGTGCAGTCTCACAGAATAGAGTGTCTTAGAGTGCAGTGGCGTAGAGTGCATTGTCAGAGAGTAGAGTGTTGCAGAGTAGAGTGCTGTGGAGAGCAGCTGCATTCAGTACAGTAGTCCAGAGTAGAATAGAGTGGCATAGAGTGCAGTGACACAGAATGCAATGGTGTAGAGTGGCGTAGCATGCAGTGGCTTAGAGTAAAGTTTTGTAGACTAGACTATAGTGACGTAGAGTGCAGTGGTGCAGAGTAGTTGGCATAAAGTGCAGTGGTTTAGAGTGCATTTGTTTTGAATAAAGTGGTGTAGATTGCTTTGAGTAGGGTCCAGTGGTTTAACACAGAGTGGCTTAGAGTAGAGTAGTGTAGAGTGGTGCAGCATAGAAAAGAGTGGCATAGGATGCAGTGGTGCAGAGTAGATTGCTTAAGAGAAGAGTGAAGTGGCATAGAGTGGAGTGTGCAGAGCAGAGTGGAGTGGCCAGAGTGGAGTTGTGTGGAGTGCAGTGGTAAAGAGTGCTGTGGTGCATAGTAAAGTAGAGTGCATTGGCAGAGAGTAGAGTGGTGCAGAGCAAAGTACAGAGGTCTAGAGTAAAGTGGTGTTGAGTGTCGTGGCATAGTGTAGATTGGCATAGAGTTTAGTGGCAGTGTGCTGCTTTACTCTTCAGAATATCAAAACTATGCACTTCAGGATATTTTAAGGCACAATGTAAAGCAATCACTCTCAAACACCTTCGTAAGTAGAATAATCAAGTTTATTTAAGGGGCAAGTTCTCAGCTAGCAAAACTAAACCACACTAATATATATATATATATATATATATATATACATCAGGAGAATAACATGAGAATAATGATAAAGATATAAGCACTCTGTGAATAATTGCAAGAGTAAGTGCATATAATACAAGCACACACAATATATCTCAATGCTCAATAGCATGAAAATGACTGCAAGAATAAGTGCATATTACGCGCGCACACACAATATACTTCAATGCTCAATAGCATGAAAATGACTGCAAGAATAAGTACACATTACGCGCGCACACACAATACACTTAATAAATTGAAAAGCTTCACCGAAAAGAGCGTCTGCATCCCTCCGCCGTACACAAAGCTGGGGAACCCAAATCAGCTAGCACAGGGAGCCTCTGTTCGGGACAATCAGTCCTCCTGGCGTTGCGTCCAACCCAGAAGAGAGTTCCTAAACCAGCCCATCCAGGCCCCCAACTTTTATAGTATTTACTAACGCCCAGGAGTCTTTTCTAGAAAAAGACCCCCTCTTTTACAAATTGTGCAATCGGCGGTACCTTGTTCACCCTTCGAGACGTCTCCTCAGAACGGGCCAAGTTCCCAGGAGAGGACTCCAAGGTGAAGCTTGCATTCCTCCTTGTGTACAGGCAGCTTGCATTCCTCCTTGTGTACA
The DNA here is from genome assembly GCF_031143425.1 of Pleurodeles waltl. Classification (NCBI taxonomy): domain Eukaryota; kingdom Metazoa; phylum Chordata; class Amphibia; order Caudata; family Salamandridae; genus Pleurodeles; species Pleurodeles waltl. The sequence continues at coordinate 267,805,669 of NC_090436.1, forward strand.
GGCGCATCCCCCTGTTGTTCTAACTGATAGCTCGTGGAATGTAAATAGCGCCCTTCGTACCAGGCAGATGGAGCGAAGTTGAGCAGAAAAACACCCCACCCTTCAGCTTGCCGAAGCTTGTGGAAAAACACAGAACAGTGCCTTACGCACCGAACCAGACTCGACAAAATGGAGTCGTGAACCAAAATGGAAGCGAAGGCCAATGAAAGCAGAGGCCAATGGTCCACACTCTGCACCACTGTTTACCTTGCACGTAGTGCTGCCGCATGCACGTAGTGTATGTAGCAATACATTTCCACCCTTGGACCATTTGGCCAACTTACAACTAAGTATATCCTATAAGCTGAAATGGCAATGCTCTTGGGCGACACTGAGATAGAAGGTTAGGCACACACTGAATACAACAACATAATGAAATTAAAATAACTGTTATGATAATGATTACACCAAAGATATAACGCAGTTGGCCTAAATTAGGCAGCCATCCAAAAGCCCAATCCCACCACCCCTTGTCAACATCCTGCTGCACCCCCTTCACCAACTTATGCAGGGCCTCTATGTGGGAGTTGATTGATATGGAGTGGTCGGATAAATTGAAGCAACATAATCCTTCAAAATCACTGCAGCCATGGTTGTGTTTAAGCAGTAAATAATCAATAGCAGCGCGATTCTGCAAAGAAGCTCTTCTAATTCCCTGTACATCTAATAACAGCTCAGCCAAGGCAGCTGATGTATAGTTAATATTCTTGACTACTAAACATGCAAGTTTATTAATAACTCTGGTATTATATACTGCAAGTCCTGGCACCCCTACGATAGAACCAGCTAAACTAACATATTCTGTTCTGGATAGCAATGAAATTTCAGAATCACAGTCCGTAGGTAATTGAATAGTGTCTCTGGTATAGCGAGGGTGTAGAGCAGTATCCATAGGAAACATGAGAAAGCCTAAGCGTGACCAGGCACAAGGCCCTCCGGTTAGATTGGCTGGAATATAAGTAAAAGAAAGATTACCACAAGAAAAGAGCCAACCTTTAGGCAACTTAACATTTTGAATGTGGCTGGCAGCAGGCACCACATGTTGGCAAAACATCGAATTATTTACATTCAAACAGGTTAGGTCATTCCGTGAGTGGCACAACGTCCGTTGTGCAGCAGTTAAGTTTTTGTCTCTTTTCTCCAATTTGAGCTGAGCACATTTACCTATTTTCATAGGATCACAGGTCAATGAATAGCACACATCCCCATTTGAGATGTTAAACGTGAGTATAGATGTCATGTTCCTCCACAACCGCCTGCCCACCTCCGGGCAATGACGGCAGTACTCATAGAGTGACAGATGGGAGCGAACGTCACTCACATCCACCATTCCATCCTGGTTTGTATTGTTAAAGATGTGTAATAATACAGCAGCAGGAGTGGGCACTGCCACTAGACAAGTGGTAATCAAATCTTGAACGCTTTGCATGTTACTCATACAGAAGTGAGATATATTCAGCACTTCCTGCGCTAGATGAATCCAAACATTGTTCGGTTGATGCAGCAGCGTTGGCATCTGCGGCTGACGGTTGAATTTTTGGGCTATGAGCCCCTCCCGCTCCCCGGTGGAGTCTCCCGAACGGGCTCCATACACCACACTCATGGCACAGGCACTCCACAGGATGATCTGAAAAGAACAAAGGACAAAACACGTATTATCATTCTCGCAGATAGCATTTGTCAGCGGGAACATGTTCCCATTTGTCTTGACCAGGTCGCATAACTACCAGGACATTGTCTGGTCCAGTGGCGATGACATCAGCGGGTTGAGGAGGGTTATTTGGGGATTCAATCCACACTTTGGCCCCTGGGTTCTTGTCAGTAGATCCAAACCCTCCTTTGCCTCTCACAGTGAGAAGAGCTGGGGCGCTCCCCTTCTTAACAACACCTCCATAAACCGGCATGATGACAATTTGGGCAACGCGATCACCAGGTTGCACCACTAGGTCTGTGTCACCACTGTTCAAAAGAATGACTTTCAACTCGCCTTGGTAGTCTGCATCTATCACGCCTCCTAAAACTTGGATGCCCCTCAAGGCAAGCCCAGATCGAGGGGCGATCAGACCGTAATGCTCAGGGGGAATCTGAATTCCCACCCCAGTTTCAATCAGAGTGATGTCTCTAGGTTTCAATCGATGCATGTGTAAAGCATGTAAGTCAAGTCCTGCAGATTCTGGTGTAGCTCGATATGGGGCCAAAGCTCCTGGAGCTGTTTCCCAATACACAATGGTATTGCTCGTTGTAAACGGATTAATCTGTAAAGCAGGTGTCAGCATTCTCATGAGAGGTGTCTCGGCATTTGTTAGGGGTCGGTTGTTCAAAATTTGCAAAGCATCATACAAATTATCCCTCCACCCTTTCAGTGTCCCATCATTCAGTTTACGCAATTGTTCTTTCAGCAACCCATTCATTCTCTCAATCAGTCCCGCTGCTTGTGGGTAGTAAGGTATGTGAAAAATCCACTCAATTTTGCGTTGTGCACAATAGTCCTGCACTAGTCTGCCCTTGAAGTGGCTGGCGTTATCACTTTGAATCTGGAGTGGCACCCCATAGTACAGAATCAACAGATCTAGTGTTTTCAGGGTGCTCTGCTGAGTTGCGCGCTTGCAGGGAAAGGCTATGAGATAACCAGATTAAGTGTCTACCACAGTGCAGGCATACTGACACCCTCTGCTCACTGGCATTGGTCCAATGTAATCAATCTGCCAAATCTGTCCTGGCAATTTACCTCTACCTAGCTGGCCTCTCACCACCTGTGGGACCGGTCTGTGCTGTGCATGCTGACAAATGGGACATTCAATGATCGCTGTTTTAATCAAATCTAGGGGAAGATGCATCCCTCTAATCTCAGCCCACCTGTGAGTAGCCTTTTCTCCAAGATGTCCGCATTTCTGGTGTGCCCATTTAGCCATTCCCACCAAATCAGAACTCTGCTCCTCCACTTCAGCCTCTTGAATCTTGGCTCGATCGTCTGCAAGACAATTGAACCATCGGTCTAATGAATCAGTTGGACAGTGAGCGTCCACATGATAGACAGTCACGGTGCTTTGAGGTAACATTTCCCAGATCTCCTGCCATAACTCCTTCCCCCATACCTCTTTGTTATGGATTTTGTACTGATGTGCATGCCACGTGGGAAGCCAAGTAGCTAACCCATTGGCGGTAGACCAGGAATCTGTATAAATGTGACATTTTCCGGGTAGCTCCTGTTTTAAAGCCTGATACAAGGCATAAAGCTCTGCATACTGGCTACTTTTTCCCTGTCCTGTAGTTGTCAAAAGCTTCTTGGTAACAGGATTATAGGACACTGCCTTCCAGTGCCTTTTCGCTCCAACATATTTTGCTGAACCATCTGTGAACCACACATGTTTTTTGTCATCTGCAGACAAGTCTGCGAACGGCTGGCCCCACCCTACTGGGGATTCACACACTGAAGGTACATCATGCAACATTTCGGAATTCTCCACTGGAGCCTGCGCTACCTGCTCATGCAAAACGGCGGTCCCTTTTGGACCCGCTCGTGCCCTGTCCTGGACATACCATTTCCATTTTATAATGCTGGCTTCTTGCGCATGTCCAATTCTATGAGTTTTTGGGGAACTCATCACCCACTGCATGATGGGAATTTCAGGCCTTAAAATCACATTGTGTCCCAGTGTAATTTGCTCAGTATCAACCAGGGCCCAATAGCAGGCCAGCAGCTGCTTCTCAAAGGGAGTATACCGCTCTCCTGCCTCAGGTAACTTCTTTGTCCAAAATCCCAGGGGCACCCTCTTCCTTCCTTGTTTTTGCCATAAACTCCAATTGGCATACTGCCCCTGGACTGTCACATTCAACTCAATGTCTCCCTCTCGAATCGGCCACAAATCCAAAGCATGCTGAATGGCGTCTTTCGCCAATTCAAACGCGCGCTGCTCCTGCTCTCCCCATTCAAACGCATTTTTCTTTCGTGTAACTTTGTACAATGGGGCCAGAATCTGAGACAAATGGGGTATATGTTGTCTCCAATACCCAAATAGTCCAATAAAACTCTGGGCTTCCTTCCGATTTCGCGGTACTGCGAATTCCTTAATCTTTTGTTTCACTTTTGGCAACACTTCTCTGTGTCCCTGATTCCACTGAATGCCCAAAAATTTCACGCTCTGAGACGGTCCCTGCACTTTCTCGGGGTTAATCTCCCACCCTTTATTCTGTAAATGTTCCACCACCCTGTCTAGCTGAATTTGCACCTGTTCTTGCGTCTCTCCCTGCATCATCACGTCATCTATATAGTGAGAAATTTGCACTCCAGGAACCACTGGTACTTCATCCAAATGCTCTGCCACCAGCCGGTGGCAGATAGTGGGGCTATGTAAGTACCCCATGGGTAATCTACAGAAGGTGTACTGACGCCCCGCCCACTGGAATGCCAGCTGAGGCTGGCTCTCAGTAGCTATTGGTATCGTAAAGAAGGCATTGGCAATGTCAATGGTTGCATACCAAGTCCCACTGTGTTTCTATATGTTCTCAATCAAGGTAATGGTGTCTGGGACCGCTGCAGTCAGAGGAGGTGTATGTTTATTCAATTGGCGATAATCAATGCAAATCCTCCAACTGTTATCACTTTTACGAACAGGCCAGAGGGCATTATTCCACGCAGTGGTGATGGGAACTATTACCCCGGCCTCTAGTAAATCATGTATAGTCTGGCTAATCTCCTCATGTCCTCCCGGTATTCTGTACTGTTTCATTTGAATCACCTTAGTAGCTTGGGGAAGTGTTACCGGAGGAATCTTCAACAGCCCCACCCTTGCGGCGGCTATTGATATAAATCTTTTGGAACCAAATTGATAACATCCATCTTCCAAATGTAGGGTCATCCCTTTCAAAATGTCAATTCCAATAATGTATTCGGGAATGGGCACAATCAGGACAGTGTATTCTCTCTTTGGAAGTGCCCCTATTTTCATGGGAACCACTATCTGCACTGCCGGGGTTTCTTTTCCGCCCAATCCCGTAATGGTGAAGTACTGTCCCCTGAATTTTCTTGGATTGCCATGAATCAAAGTGGCCTCCGCTCCGGTGTCAACGAGGGCTCGAACTTTTTGAACATTTCCACGTTTCCAATAAATTTCTACTTTGACATGAGGTCTGTTATCTTTGCGAGCCCATCCCTGCACCGGGGTTTGGCCTGTTTCCTAATCTATTTTCACTCTGCGCACATCAGAGTCTGCCCAAGTCAAATCTGGATACAGTTTGCGGTAATTCTCAGGGAACTCCTCCTCCCTGTCTCTGCTTCGCAACCTCTCTGAGCTTACCAGCTCCCTCTCCCACTCTCTTCCTCGAGTTTTCCCAGAACCTGTCAGTTCCCGGTCTCTCTCCCTGCTCCGGGTTCCCTCTGCGCTTCGGTGCTCTTCCTCCCAATTTCCGTCCTCTGGGGATCTCTCTCTACTGTGGGGTTCTCTCCCTCTCTCTCCCTTTTCACCCTCACGCTCCTCCCCTCCTGCCTTTCTCTGGTTCACCACTTTGTTATCCTTCTTGTTCCCTTTCCTGCTCCCCTCCTTTTTATCCAAACCGCGTTTGCGGTACATTTCCCACATGTCCTTGGTGCTTATCCCATCAATTTCATTCCTGGTCACCCCATCTCGCAGCAAGGCCTGAAACATGTCTCGCCTTGTCACCCTGTTGTTATCAGTACGATTCTCAGACCGTGAATTCCTCTCTGGCTTAGCCCATTCTCCTAAATCACTTAACTCACGCACCGCTTCTACCACCTGAGACAATGGGTTACCCGTCTGATTAATTAACAAAGTCATGATGACATGCTTATATGCAGGAGGAGCGGCCCTAATCAGCCGGTTTCGCACAGACACACTTAAAATTCCATTCATCAAATCATGGGCATTACCCATAAAGATAGCTGTTTTCATCCCTTCTTCCTTCAATCTCTGTACTGCATCTCTCAAAGTATACCAAGGTTTATCATTAGGCGGCCAGTCTGACTCTGTCGGATACTTCTGAGCACACCCTTGCGCAGCTAGCTCTAACAAATTGGTCATGGGACCATTCCCTGGATAGGTTCTAAACTCATTTTGAATAACCGGGTCTGTACTTAACATACAAAGCCTCGGGGCGTCGCCGTGATCCAATTGGACCCCCTGGCCCCCCATATCGTGCACCCGCACCAACCACGTAAGCAATGTTTCCCCAGACCTCTGTCGAAATCTGTCTATCACATCACTTAGTTCTTGCTGTGTATAATCCTCCAGGGCATCCAACATCACCCCTCCAGGATTAGCTGGGCTATGCTGTAACTTTCGCCGATATATGGGCTGCGCACAGACAACATTCCTGTGCTCTGTCTTCTCCTGTCTAACATCTTGGCAGTCATCGCCCCCGGACCCATCTGAAAAATCAGATGTATCCCAGATGTTTCCATCCCAAAATTCAGGGTCAAAGGCTAATCCTGCCTGAGAGATAGCTAAATGCACCTTCTTTTTATTAACTTTCCCTCTTCGTTTCTTGTGTTTATATTTAGCTACGCTAACGGCCGTTCTCTTTGCAACCAGTTGGTACATTTCCAACTTATCACTTAATAATTTATTTTGACAAGCTAGCATGGTAGAGGAATTTCGGGCTTCTACTAACTCCTTCCCCAGCTGCTCGTGGTCTTTTTGTAACTGTAAACATTTTTCATACAACTTTCGGTACGCAGAAAGCAAGATCCAGCCTCGCCTCCCCAACGCACAAATCTCCCTTCCCTTGTCAATTGAAACTTTCTGTAAACATATAAGAAGATCTTCAGGTTCTACATTCAACATACACGCATTCCAATTTTCACACAAACCAGCACAACGTGACCATTCCTGAGCTAAAAGTTTATACGGGGCAGTTTCCCACCCCGGTATTTCTATGTCTGAATTTGCTACATGAGAACCTGCTTTTGAGCTCGCTTTGATCTTCTTAAGCATTTTCCCTTTTTTTTTTTTTTCGAATCCTGCAAACGACTACGCCAATTTGTGCTGCTTTACTCTTCAGAATATCAAAACTATGCACTTCAGGATATTTTAAGGCACAATGTAAAGCAATCACTCTCAAACACCTTCGTAAGTAGAATAATCAAGTTTATTTAAGGGGCAAGTTCTCAGCTAGCAAAACTAAACCACACTAATATATATATATATATATATATACATCAGGAGAATAACATGAGAATAATGATAAAGATATAAGCACTCTGTGAATAATTGCAAGAGTAAGTGCATATAATACAAGCACACACAATATACCTCAATGCTCAATAGCATGAAAATGACTGCAAGAATAAGTGCATATTACGCGCGCACACACAATATACTTCAATGCTCAATAGCATGAAAATGACTGCAAGAATAAGTACACATTACGCGCGCACACACAATACACTTAATAAATTGAAAAGCTTCACCGAAAAGAGCGTCTGCATCCCTCCGCCGTACACAAAGCTGGGGAACCCAAATCAGCTAGCACAGGGAGCCTCTGTTCGGGACAATCAGTCCTCCTGGCGTTGCGTCCAACCCAGAAGAGAGTTCCTAAACCAGCCCATCCAGGCCCCCAACTTTTATAGTATTTACTAACGCCCAGGAGTCTTTTCTAGAAAAAGACCCCCTCTTTTACAAATTGTGCAATCGGCGGTACCTTGTTCACCCTTCGAGACGTCTCCTCAGAACAGGCCAAGTTCCCAGGAGAGGACTCCAAGGTGAAGCTTGCATTCCTCCTTGTGTACAGGCAGCTTGCATTCCTCCTTGTGTACAGGCGCATCCCCCTGTTGTTCTAACTGATAGCTCGTGGAATGTAAATAGCGCCCTTCGTACCAGGCAGATGGAGCGAAGTTGAGCAGAAAAACACCCCACCCTTCAGCTTGCCGAAGCTTGTGGAAAAACACAGAACAGGGCCTTACGCACCGAACCAGACTCGACAAAATGGAGTCGTGAACCAAAATGGAAGCGAAGGCCAATGAAAGCAGAGGCCAATGGTCCACACTCTGCACCACTGTTTACCTTGCACGTAGTGCTGCCGCATGCACGTAGTGTATGTAGCAATACAGGCAGCGAGTGCAATGTTTCAGAGTAGAGTGCAATGGTGTGAAGTAGAGTGGCATACAGTGCATTGATGTAGAGTGAAGTGGCATAGCCTCTACTTTGCAACACTTTACACCAATCTACCGTGCACCAATGTACTCTACACCACTATGGTGGTGCAGAATAAAGTGGGCTAGAGTGCAGTGGCACAGAGTAAAATGCAGTGGCCCAGACTAAAGTACAGTGGCATAGAGTGGTGCAAAGTAGAGTGGTGCAGAGTAGAGTGGCGTAGCAAGCAGTAGCATAAAGCACAGTGGTGCAAAGTAGAACAGAGTGGCAAAGAGACCAGTGATGTAGCGTACAATGATTTAGAGTGCAGCGGAGTAGTGTTACAGAGTAGAGTATTGTGGCGTAGAGTGCAGTGGTTCACAGTAGATTGGCATAGAGTGTAGAGTGTTGCAGAGTAGAGTATAGTGGGATAGAGTGCAGTGGTGCACGGTAGATAGTTGTAGAGTGCATTGTTTTTGAGAAAAGTGTTGAGTGCATTGAGTTGAGTACAGTGGTTTAGGATAGAGTGGCATAGAGCACAACAGTGCAGAGTCAAGTGGTATAAAGTGGCATGCATTGATTTGAATGGCATAGAATGCAGTGGAGTGGAGGGGAGAAGAATGCATCAGAGTGGAGTGAAGTGGCATAGAGTGGAGTGGTGGAGAGTGCAGTGGTGAAGAGTGCAGTAGTACATAGTAAATTAGAGTGCACTGGCAGAGAGTAGAGTCATGCAGAGTAGAGTACAGATGTGTAGAGTGAAGTGGTGCAGGGTGCTGTGGCATAGAGTGATTCTTTGGCATAGTGCAGTTTTGCAGAGAAGAGTGCAATGCTGTGAGGTAGAATGGCACACAATGCATTGATGTAGAGTGCAGTGGCGTAGCACAGAGTGGTGCAGAATAAAGTGGTGTACAGTGCAGTGACATAGAGTGATGCAGAGTAGAGTGGTGTAGAGTAGAGTGAAATAGAGAGCAGTAGTGTAAAGCAAGGTGGTGCAGAGTACAACAGAGTGTCAAAGAGTGCAGTGATATAGAGTACAATGATGTAGAGCGTAGGTCAATAGAGTACAGTGGCTTAGAGTGCAGTGGCATAGAATGTTGCAGAGTAGAGTATAGTGTTGAACAGTGCAGTGGTGCAGAGTAGATTGTCCTAGAGTGAAGTAGATAGCATTGTTTTTAAGTAAAGTTATGTAAAGTGCAGTGGAGTAGAGTGCTGTGGTTACAGTAGAGTGCAGTGCTTAAAATGATACAGAGTAGAGTGGCACAGAGTGGAGTGGTGCAACATAGACTACAGTGGCGTAAGGTGGCACGGCACAGAGTAGATTGTTTCAGATTAGAGTAAACAGGAGCAGAATGGAATGGTGCACAGCAGAGGGGAATGGTGCGTGGTAGAGTGCAGTGACAAAGAGTGCAGTGGCACAGAGTAGATTAGAATGCCAGACAGTGGGTGGTAAAGAGTTCACTGGTGTAGAGTGGAGTGGCATATAGTGCAGGGTTGCAGAGTGGAGTGGCATAGAGTGGAGTGGTGTAGAGTGGAGTGGTGCAAAATGGAGTAGTGTAGAGTAGCATGGAGTGACACGGAGGCAGTGGCATACAGTAGGGTAGAGTGGGCTAGACTACAGTGGTGTACAGCAGAGGGGCATTGAGTGAAGTGGCATAGAGTTTAATGGTGCAGAGTAGAGTGCAGTGGCATGGAGTGGTGCAGAGTAGAGTGGAGTGGGTTTAAGGAGTATGCATAATGTGGTAGCACACTGCCATTACAGACAACACATCTTCAGTTGAAATGACGATTACATTTGCACAGCCATACAGTTTAAAATTATGCCACATTGAAACTATAATGTGTGAAAATGTCACCAGCTAGTGTATTGATTTGTTTTTATGGTATTAAAATATGTTTTCACCACACTTCAGGATTACACCCAGATTGGCACATAAATCCTGTTACTTTGGAGTCAGAAAAAGAAAAGTAAACACCAAGCTCCTCAGAAAACAGAGTCTGACATTTGACCTTTGTTTTTGAATGCACAGCAAATGTGACAAGATAAGAACAAGATTTAAAGGCTTCTTCACAGAAAGGAAGCACTCAGAAGGATACTGTAATTAAGGTTTGGGCAAGGAAAGGGGCAAACACAAAACAGATAGACTAAAACAAATAAAACAGCACAATTGAACAACCAAACCAGAGACTAGATCTAAACAATCCACCCACCCACACACTCAATCAGTCTTGTTTTTCTCATTTCAAAAACAGTACCACAGGGTTAAATAGCTTCACAAAGCTTCAATGAATATCTGATACAATATTTGTAAACAAATCCCATCACACAATGGCTCTCACATTAGATAAACATGTTACAATAAAAAAATGTTTTTAAGCATCCTAAACAGTAAACCAATCTCATTAAAAAACCACCACCGATTCGGCACAAATTATACCCTCAACATAAAAGAAAATTGTTAAAATCTGAGAAGGAAAGTAAATAACAGTACAAATATAACTATATCATTTGCCACATCACTAAAATCATCAATGAAGATTCCTGATGAAACAGACACTTTTTCATCTATGAACTGCTAGTGTTAAGCGGATCCAACATGCAATACGTCAATGTGTTTCAGTGGAATTAAGACTGTATAACTACCTTCTTCAGGACAATTTGAATCAATAAAATTCTCCAATATGACTAGAGCAGGACAGTACCTAGAAAGCATATAAATGCTATTGATTATTAAAGATGACCATAACCAAAATTATTGTTATAGCCATCCAAAACACTCATTGATCCTCAGTGCACCCCAGCTTTCAAGTGGTACTTCGATTCTCTCATACTCCGATATCACCATATGCACTCACTATATATTACAGGTATTCCTCCCAACATTTATATACCCCATCCCACATCGGACTCATGCCAGGAAGTACGTGCCTCACCTCCGTCCCCTATCTTCAACACGCCTTGTAAGCTGATGTCACTCCTGGCATATGCCTGAGGTCTCTGTCTGGACCGGGTGTCAGTTCCAAGGTCTGGCTGCTTGTGCTCCTGTGTTGTCATAAGCGGACCCGACACCTTCAGTAAGTTTTGAGTAGCAACTAACCTCTCTACAGCCATGGGCAAAGACAGATCCAATCGACCAACGACTTCACAGACTTGCATAGGTCAATATGCTATTGTCCACATTGGAGGTGCCACTCCTGACAGGTCTTCGTTGCACAACAGTGACCTTGCCACCATTCCCCAAACCATTCATACCTCCCAAACTTCTGTCAAAACCAAAATAGGAGAGGTGCATGTCAACATGGCTCTCATACAGCAGGACATGGATAATGGCACAGCGAGGATCACAGAGGCAGAGTCTCGCTTGTCCACAGTGGTGGACAATTTTACTGCTGTTCTGAAGGTGCAAGCCACCAAAATGCTGTCACAAACAGCTGAGCTCCACCGCCATGCAGAGGATGCAGAAAACCACTCCTGGAGAAGCAATCTGCACTTTCATTGGAATATCTGAGGGGGCAGAACTTCTGCAAGCGGTGACCTTCATAGAAACCTGGATCAAATCCTGAATACCTGCAGGGGTCTCTCCCTGTGGTTTGCGAACCTGTTGTACCAGGAGAACAGGTGCTAATCTTCCCAGACTAAACAAAAGAGGTGCAGCTACAGCATCGCTCCTATATTGCAGTCAAGCAGAAACTCTAGTCACTTAATCTTTCTTACAAGCTGCTGTTCGCGAACCAGCTCAGAGTGATCTTCACCAATAAAGTCACTTCTTTGATACCCCCGAGGTGACTTGGACTGGGCTTACAGAGAAACGACTGATCCATGCATCAAATGGTACTTCAGCTGCCACCTCAAGACCTGGTGGACCAGCCAGGCAGTATGTGTCCCCCAAACTGAAGAGACAACACACTCACTTGCACAGATGATGTAGCGCCAAGCTAGCAGCCTCGCCATCACCCTCATCAATGGCCCGGGACCAGACTGGGTCCCTTTCCTCTTGCCTCCCTAACCGCTTTGGGTTATGGGGACCGTCTTGTACAACCCACTATGCTGTCGGCCATCCCGGCAGATGACACTGACCTTTCATAGGGCCTGACACTCTGACGAGGCAAACTCTTTACCCATATGTGGCATATAGATGATGTCCTTCCACCTACAAATTTACCATGTGTCCTGAATTTTGCTCCTGATCCTACAACTTGAGGGGTCCACCACTCCACTTGTATAACTGTGTTATATTTCTGTTAACACTTTTGGGGCAAATATGCTTCCATGAGTGAAATATGGTCAGGGGGTTTGTTGGGGGGGGGCGGCTGAAGTAATTGATATATGTTGTGTTATTTTTCAGGTTTTAGGTACAGCATTGCATTGTACAACACTGAACAACGTCTCGTTTTAATGCACACTGTGCCAACCAAGAGATACACTGCCATGCCTATTATACGTAGCATTGACACAATGGCATAAATCTCACGCACTCTCATTTTCACCCTCCATCACACACCATTATGGCCTCAACATACCATGACCGAGAACCCATGTGGGTACTATTCTGGATTGTCAATGGTCGCCTAGATAGAGTGAAGCACACAGCAGTACTAAAGTACTCCCATTAATTCCTTGCCACCACCCTGTTGCTTCAGGAGACACATCTGATGGGGAACCACTATCTTTCTTTGACACGTCAGGGGTATGACAAGGTTTTCTATGCAGGGTTCTCACGAGCTACCCAGGGAGTAGCGATCCTTCTTCATTGCTCCTTTTCACTAGAGGTGATACAGGAAATCAGAGACCCTCAGGGCCTCCTCCAAGCCCTCACACGGACTATGGGAGGGCATACATTTAGTCTTATCTCTACCTATGTGCCTTCAGTGGCTCTAGATGCTCTCCTCAGGGACCTCTCTAACATATTGGTAGACCTTCCAAAAGGACTGGCAGTAATTGGGGGTGACTTCAATGCAGTGCTGGCTTCAGACAGGATGCTACGGGGATTCCATCCACTGGTCACCAATTGCGAGGCAAACACCTTTCAGACTGGGCCTCCACACCCGTTTTTGACATGGAACCCTCAACAACTCCAGTACACCCATAACTCCACGGCACATCACAACCATTCCCGCATAGATCTGATATTTATGCCCGTCTCCATCACCCATATCCATGTCCTCTTTCGTGGCATATCGGACCATGCCTCCCTTCTCCATCCATATTGAATCCCCCACTGGTGCCCCTCGCCCCATATGGTGACTCAATGCCAGGTTTCCCCAAGACAAGGCCTATAGACGGCAGCTAGGCAAGGACCGCGAAACCTACTTACAGTTCAATGACAGCTCAGTCCAGTCAGCTGGTACCTTGGGGGCAGCCGGTAAGGCTACAATTAGAGGGTATGCCAAGGGCTACCTTAGAAGTAAGGAACATGCCCAATTCCAACATTTGTCTTAACTGGAGGCCCAAGCTCTTCGCCAAGAGAGGGTAATGGCCTCGGGCAGCATGGATAATGTTTTTTCGGTGGCTTGAGCTCAAAGGTGGGGAAATCCACCAAATGTCACTTGAAACTGCGAGGCAGATGTGCAGAGCCTTGATGGCCAGAATTTATGGATGGAGAGACAAAAACAATAAACTCCTTTACTGGCTCACCTCCTGCCCCCTAGCAAACCAAATAATACCAGAGATAGTAGACGCCCAAGGGCACACTCAACATACCCTTCATGGTATTGTGCAGATGTTTGTGGAATACTATCACAGCCTCTATATTGCAGCCAAGCCTGTGGAACCTGAGCCGGACCCCCATCTCCTAGAAAAAGTGCCTCTTCCACAACTCTCCCAAGCTGAGTCCCTGCTGCTAGACCAACCACTCTTGACTAAAGAGGTTGGAGCAGCTATATCAGCTGTGGTTTCTGGGAATACCCCAGGCCCTGACAGGTTCCCCAAAGAATACTACTCCATATTTAGATACACACTGATACCCCGACTTCCCGCTTTATATCAAGAAGCGGTAACGAACGGCACCATCCCCTCTGACACTGACATGGCCACGATCACAGTCATTCTGAAAACAAAACCCCATCATCCTCCTGTTTCGACTTCTGTACAATCTCACTCATTAATATAGAGGTGAAGATCTATGCCATGACACTGGCTACCTGCCTTAGACAGGTGCTTAAAACACTCATACACCCTGACCAATGCAGGTTCATGCCCCATAGAAGCACAAGGCCCTGACCTTGACGGCTCCACGTTGCTCTAGTCCAACATCACCACCTCCACCCACCCAGCCTGGACTAACTTCTTGTAGACTTTGAAAAGGCCTTCAACATGGTTGACTGGGAATAACTGGGGCAGGTGCTGTTAAGAACAGGATTGAGGCCACGATTTTGCAGACTCATCTATGTGCTTGAATTCAATCCCATAACCCGTGTCCAGGTCAATGGAGTCCTATTGGACACCATTCCCATCAGGCGGGGGGCATGACAGGGGTGCTCTCTGTCTCCCCTCCTCTTTGCCCTAGCGATCGAGTCACAGGAGAAACCTGTATATGAAGCAAGAGGCTGCCCCTTCGAAGCGCGAACAAGCGTTGGGTAAATGGTTGGGTCAAATGGGTTGATGCGAGTGCCATAGTGATCCTAATGCCTCCCTATTGCTGTCTTTTATTAAGTAGCAGCCATTGACTCATAACTGATGCTACATGGTTGTCACAAACTGTATTTGAAATGTGCCTTTTCGTGCTGAGAGGTTTGTTCTACTGTTGTGAGAAATCAAAAAAGTTTATTATCAAAAAAATATAGATCTATTTTTCTAATCGGTTGTAGTATTTGTTTGTGTAGTGTGCTCACTGTTTTATTGTGTGAAGTGTTGCCGAAACATTCACACATTGCCCATAAGCTAAGCCTGACTGCTCTGTGCCAAGCTACCAGAGGGTGAGTGTAGGAAGTTGGCTCTCTATGCACTATTTCAAAGTAAGGAATAGTATGCACAGAGTCCAAGGGTTCCCCTTAGAGGTAAGATAGTGGCAAAAAGAGATAATTCTAATGCACTATTTTGTGGTAGTGTGGTCGAGCAGTAGGCTTATCAAAGGAGTAGTGTTAAGCATTTGTTGTACATACACAGGCAATAAATGAGGAACACACACTCAGAGACAATTCCAGGCCAATAGGTTTTTGTATAGAAAAATATATTTTCTTAGTTTATTTTAAGAACCACAGGTTCAAGATTTACAAGTAATACTTCAAATGAAAGGTATTTCAGGTAGGTACTTTAGGAACTTTGAATTAGCCAAATAGCATATACAGTTTTCACATAAATGACATATAGCTATTTTAAAACTAGACACAGTGCAATTTTCAACAGTTCCTGGGGGAGGTAAGTGTTTGTTAGTTTTTCAGGTAAGTAAACCACCTACTGGGTTCAAGTTTGGGTCCAAGGTAGCCCACCATTGGGGGTTCAGAGCAACCCCAAAGTTACTACACCAGCAGCTCAGGGCCGGTCAGGTGCAGAGGTCAAAGTGGTGCCCAAAACGCATAGGCTTCAATGGAGAAGGGGGTGCCCCGGTTCCAGTCTGCCAGCAGGTAAGTACCCGTGTCTTCGGAGGGCAGACCAGGGGGATTTTGTAGGGCACAGGGGGGACACAAGTCCACACAGAAAGTACACCCTCAGCGGCACTGGGGCGGCCGGGTGCAGTGTGCAAACAAGCGTCGGGTTCTCAATAGAAATCAATGGGAGACCAAGGGGTCTCTTCAGCGATGCAGGCAGGCAAGGGGGGGGCTCCTCGGGGTAGCCACCACCTGGGCAAGGGAGAGGGCCCCTGGGGGTCGCTCCTGCACTGGAGGTCGGATCCTTCAGGTCCTGGGGGCTGCGGATGCAGTGCCTCTACCAGGTGTCGGGTCTTTGAAGCAGGCAGTCGCGGTCAGGGAGAGCCTCGGGATTCCCTCTGCAGGCGTCGCTGTGGGGGCTCAGGGGGGTCAACTCTGGCTACTCACGGTCCCGCAGTCGCCGGGGAGTCCTCCCTGAAGTGATTGTTCTCCACAAGTCGAGCCGGGGGCGTCGGGTGCAGAGTGCCAAGTCTCACGCTTCCGGCGGGAAACGTGTGTTGGTTCAAAGTTGCTTCTTTGTTGCAAAGTTGCAGTTTTTGTGGAACAGAGCCGCTGTCCTCAGGAGTTCTTGGTCCTTCTAGATGCAGGGCAGTCCTCTGAGGCTTCAGAGGTCGCTGGTCCCTGGGGAACGCGTCGCTTGTGCAGTGTCTTTAGAAGTGGGGAGACAGGCCGGTAGAGCTGGGGCCAAAGCAGTTGGTGTCTCCGTCTTCTCTGCAGGGTTTTTCAGTTCAGCAGTCCTCTTCTTCTTAGGTTGCAGGAATCTATCTTGCTGGGTTCTGGGAGCCCCTAAATACTCGATTTAGGGGTGTGTTTAGGTCTGGGGGGTTAGTAGCCAATGGCTACTAGCCCTGAGGGTGGCCACACCCTCTTTGTGCCTCCTCCCTGAGGGGAGGGGGGCACATCCCTATTCCTATTGGGGGAATCCTCCATCTGCAAGATGGAGGATTTCTAAAAGTCAGAGTCACCTCAGCTCAGGACACCTTAGAGGCTGTCCTGACTGGCCAGTGACTCCTCCTTGTTTTTCTCATTATCTCTCCTGGACTTGCCGCCAAAAGTAGGGGCTGTGTCCAGGGGGCAGGCATCTCCACAAGCTGGAGTGCCCTGGGGCATTGTAACACGAAGCCTGAGCATTTGAGGCTCACTGCTAGGTGTTACAGTTCCTGCAGGAGGGAGGTGTGAAGCACCTCCACCCAGAGCAGGCTTTGTTTCTGTCCTCAGAGAGAACAAAGGCTCTCACCACATGGGGTCAGAAACTCGTCTCTCAGCAGCAGGCTGGCACAGACCAGTCAGTCCTGCACTGAACAATTGGGTAAAATACAGGGGGTATCTCTAAGATGCCCTCTGTGTGCATTTTTTAATAAATCCAACACTGGCATCAGTGTGGGTTTATTATTCTGAGAAGTTTGATACCAAACTTCCCAGTATTCAGTGTAGCCATTATGGAGCTGTGGAGTTCGTTTTTGACAGACTCCCAGACCATATACTCTTATGGCTACCCTGCACTTACAATGTCTAAGGTTTTGCTTAGACACTGTAGGGGCATAGTGCTCATGCACCTATGCCCTCACCTGTGGTATAGTGCAACCTGCCTTAGGGCTGTAAGGCCTGCTAGAGGGGTGACTTACCTATGCCACAGGCAGTGTGAGGTTGGCATTGCACCCTGAGGGGAGTGCCATGTCGACTTAGTCATTTTCTCCCCACCAGCACACACAAGCTGGCAAGCAGTGTGTCTGTGCTGAGTGAGGGGTCCCTAGGGTGGCATAAGACAAGCTGCAGCCCTTAGAGACCTTTCCTGGCATCAGGGCCCTTGGTACCAGGGGTACCAGTTACAAGGGACCTACCTGGGTGCCAGGGTTGTGCCAATTGTGGAGACAATGGTACATTTTAGGTGAAAGAACACTGGTGCTGGGGCCTGGTTAGCAGGGTCCCAGCACACTTCTCAGTCAAGTCAGCATCAGTATCAGGCAAAAAGTGGGGGGTAACTGCAACAGGGAGCCATTTCGTTACACAAGCCCCCCCCCCCCAGCCCACAGGCCAGGAGACTCAGCCAAAGCTGGGAGAGTCTTCCTAGTCTGTCAGGCGAGGAAGAGTAGAGGAAATAGGCTGGTTTGTTGCAGGGCCTACTCTGCCTTACATCCTCCTGTTCAGGTAATTCCCTCTGGGGAACTGACCCACTTCCACAGTGATAGGACCTAGTCTGAATTGCCTCTTGTCTGTGTCTTTAATGAAGTGGGGAGACAGGCCGGTAGAGCTGGGGCCAAAGCAGTTGGTGTCTCCGTCTTCTCTGCAGGGTTTTTCAGTTCAGCATTCCTCTTCTTCTTAGGTTGCAGGAATCTATCTTGCTGGGTTCTGGGAGCCCCTAAATACTCGATTTAGGGGTGTGTTTAGGTCTGGGGGTTAGTAGCCAATGGCTACTAGCCCTGAGGGTGGCTACACCCTCTTTGTGCCTCCTCCTTGAGGGGAGGGGGGCACATCCCTATTCCTATTGGGGGAATCCTCCATCTGCAAGATGGAGGATTTCTAAAAGTCAGAGTCACCTCAGCTCAGGACACCTTAGGGGCTGTCCTGACTGGCCAGTGACTCCTCCTTGTTTTTCTCATTATCTCTCCTGGACTTGCCGCCAAAAGTGGGGGCTGTGTCCAGGGGGGCAGGCATCTCCACAAGCTGGAGTGCCCTGGGGCATTGTAACACGAAGCCTGAGCCTTTGAGGCTCACTGCTAGGTGTTACAGTTCCTGCAGGAGGGAGGTGTGAAGCACCTCCACCCAAAGCAGGCTTTGTTTCTGTCCTCAGAGAGCACAAAGGCTCTCACCACATGGGGTCAGAAACTCGTCTCTCAGAAGCAGGCTGGCACAGACCAGTCAGACCTGCACTGAACAATTGGGTAAAATACAGGGGGTATCTCTAAGATGCCCTCTGTGTGCATTTTTTAATAAATCCAACACTGGCATCAGTGTGGGTGTATTATTCTGAGAAGTTTGATACCAAACTTCCCAGTATTCAGTGTAGCCATTATGGTGCTGTGGAGGTCGTTTTTGACAGACTTCCAGACCATATACTCTTATGGCTACCCTGCACTTACAATGTCTAAGGTTTTGCTTAGACACTGTAGGGGCATAGTGCTCATGCACCTATGCCCTCACCTGTGGTATAGTGCACCGTGCCTTAGGGCTGTAAGGCCTTCTAGAGGGGTGACTTACCTATGCCACAGGCAGTGTGAGGTTGGCATTGCACCCTGAGGGGAGTGCCATGTCGACTTAGTCATTTTCTCCCCACCAGCACACACAAGCTGGCAAGCAGTGTGTCTGTGCTGAGTGAGGGGTCCCTAGGGTGGCATAAGACATGCTGCAGCCCTTAGAGACCTTCCCTGGCATCAGGGCCCTTGGTACCAGGGGTACCAGTTACAAGGGACCTACCTGGGTGCCAGGGTTGTGCCAATTGTGGAGACAATGCTACATTTTAGGTGAAAGAACACTGGTGCTGGGGCCTGGTTAGCAGGGTCCCAGCACACTTCTCAGTCAAGTCAGCATCAGTATCAGGCAAAAAGTGGGGGGTAACTGCAACAGGGAGCCATTTCTTTACACAAGTCCCCCCCCCCCCCCAGCCCACAGGCCAGGAGACTCAGCCAAAGCTGGGAGAGTCTTCCTAGTCTGTCAGACGAGGAAGAGTAGAGGAAATAGGCTGGTTTGTTGCAGGGCCTACTCTGCCTTACATCCTCCTGTTCAGGTGATTCCCTCTGGGGAACTGACCCACTTCCACAGTGATAGGACCTAGTCTGAATTGCCTCTTGTCTGTGTTTTTAATGAAGTGGGGAGACAGGCCGGTAGAGCTGGGGCCAAAGCAGTTGGTGTCTCCGTCTTCTCTGCAGGGTTTTTCAGTTCAGCAGTCCTCTTCTTCTTAGGTTGCAGGAATCTATCTTGCTGGGTTCTGGGAGCCCCTAAATACTCAATTTAGGGGTGTGTTTAGGTCTGGGGGGGTAGTAGCCAATGGCTACTAGCCCTGAGGGTGGCTACACCCTCTTTGTGCCTCCTCCCTGAGGGGAGGGGGGCACATCCCTATTCCTATTGGGGGAATTCTCCATCTGCAAGATGGAGGATTTCAGTCACCTCAGCTCAGGACACCTTAGGGGCTGTCCTGACTGGCCAGTGACTCCTCCTTGTTTTTCTCATTATCTCTCCTGGACTTGCCGCCAAAAGTGGGGGCTGTGTCCAGGGGGCAGGCATCTCCACAAGCTGGAGTGCCCTGGGGCATTGTAACACGAAGCCTGAGCCTTTGAGGCTCACTGCTAGGTGTTACAGTTCCTGCAGGAGGGAGGTGTGAAGCACCTCCACCCAGAGCAGGCTTTGTTTTTGTCCTCAGAGAGCACAAAGGCTCTCACCACATGGGGTCAGAAACTCGTCTCTCAGAAGCAGGCTGGCACAGACCAGTCAGTCCTGCACTGAACAATTGGGTAAAATACAGGGGGTATCTCTAAGATGCCCTCTGTGTGCATTTTTTAATAAATCCAACACTGGCATCAGTGTGGGTTTATTATTCTGAGAAGTTTGATACCAAACTTCCCAGTATTCAGTGTAGCCATTATGGAGCTGTGGAGTTCGTTTTTGACAGACTCCCCGACCATATACTCTTATGGCTACCCTGGACTTACCATGTCTAAGGTTTTGCTTAGACACTGTAGGGGCATAGTGCTCATGCACCTATGCCCTCACCTGTGGTATAGTGCACCCTGCCTTAGGGCTGTAAGGCCTGCTAGAGGGGTGACTTACCTATGCCACAGGCAGTGTGAGGTTGGCATTGCACCCTGAGGGGAGTGCCATGTCGACTTAGTCATTTTCTCCCCACCAGCACACAAGCTGGCAAGCAGTGTGTCTGTGCTGAGTGAGGGGTCCCTAGGGTGGCATAAGACATGCTGCAGCCCTTAGAGACCTTCCCTGGCATCAGGGCCCTTGGTACCAGGGGTACCAGTTACAAGGGACCTACCTGGGTGCCAGGGTTGTGCCAATTGTGGAGACAATGCTACATTTTAGGTGAAAGAACACTGGTGCTGGGGCCTGGTTAGCAGGGTCCCAGCACACTTCTCAGTCAAGTCAGCATCAGTATCAGGCAAAAAGTGGGGGGTAACTGCAACAGGGAGGCATTTCTTTACACAAGCCCCCCCCCCAGCCCACAGGCCAGGAGACTCAGCCAAGGCTGGGAGAGTCTTCCTAGTCTGTCAGGCGAGGAAGAGTAGAGGAAATAGGCTGGTTTGTTGCAGGGCCTTCTCTGCCTTACATCCTCCTGTTCAGGTCATTCCCTCTGGGGAACTGACCCACTTCCACAGTGGTAGGACCTAGTCTGAATTGCCTATTGTCTGTGTCTTTAATGTCTCCAACCATTCTCTCTATTTTGGGGTTAGAGGTATCCACCTCTGCTAATCTTATCTTAGCCAGGGTCACCCCTAGCTTACCCAAAGAGGTTACCCAGAGCTGGAGTAACCCCACCATGACCAACAGGGTCAGGGGGCCTAACTTGCTATTTGGCATGGGGTCAGACCACCATGCCAAGGATAGTGCAGCCATAAAGGCTAACACCCAGCAGAGGCCACTGACAGCTGTCAGTGCCCAGAACCACACCTTTAGCTCTTCACCTACAAGGGAAGGGGCTAAGTTACAGGCTTCATTGGGTTCAGGGTGGCTGTCTGCTGTCTCAGAGTCGGGGGTTACTACATCCTGTAGTAAACACGCTTCTTCCACTCTTTCTTCTGTTAGCTGAGGAGCCACCCACTCAGGTTAAACAGTTGCCTGACTAGCCAGGATTTTTTGTGGGTCAGGTTGGACGTTACCAGTGCCACTTGTGGAGTTCTCCCCTACTGGAGCAGAATCTCCTTGGCTTGCTGGAACCTTGGCTAAAAGTTGTCCACCCTTCCTACACTGTTTTCCTTTCTTTTTCTTCTGGGGCCTACTTGCAGTTACTGCAGAGGCAGCACCTCCAGAATCCTTGGCAGAGGACTGGCACTGGACCAGTTCCTCTCTTGGGCTCTGACTAACCTCTGGGTAGTCATTTCCAAGGAGACAATCAAGGGGAGGTCTGTACTGACTACCACCCTTCTCCAGCTAATAGTCCCACCCACTTCCATGGGCACAAAAGCCACAGGCCTATCAGTGACCCTGTCTGGGCTAACTCTTACTCTGGCAGTCTCACCTGGGATGTACTGGTTTGAGAACACCAGCCTGTCATGCACAATAGTGTGACTGGCACAAGTGTCTCTCAGGGCAGTGGCTGGGATTCCATTCACCAGTAGGTGGTGGAAGTGTCTACTTCCCTCTGGAATCTCCAACTCACCTGTTGGGCCCTTCTTCCAGTTGAAGGCTATGAAGACCTCCTCATCTGAGGAGGCATCCCCAATGGCTACACTGGTTACCCCCGGGATTTTGCTAGGGGGTTTGTTTTTGGGACAAGAAGTGTCCTTGGTGTCGTGCCCTGTCTGTCTACAGTTTTGGCACCATGCCTTAGTGGCATCCCAGTTTTTCCCCTGGTACCCACCTTTGTTTTAGGTTGTGTCTTGGGGCCCACCCACCTGTTCTGGGTTTTGGGGGCCTACAGAGGACTCTTTTTCTTTGTTTCTAGCGCCACCCACTTTCTCCTGGGGAGGCTTTGTAACCCCTTTCTTTTGGTCACCCCCAGTGGAAGTTTTGGTTACCCTAGTCTTGACCCAGTGGTCTGCCTTCTTTCCCAATTCTTGGGGAGAAATTTAACCTAGGTCTACCAGATACTGATGCAACTTTTCATTGAAGCAGTTACTTAAAATGTGTTCTTTCATAAACAAATTATAAAGCCCAACATAGTCATGCACTTCATTTTCAGTTACCCAACCATCCAGTGTTTTCACTGAGTAGTCTACAAATTCAACCCAGGTCTGGCTCGAGGATTTTTGAGCCCCCCTGAACCTAATCCTGTACTCCTCAGTGGAGAATCCAAAGCCCTCAATCAGGGTAGCCTTCATGAGGTCATAAGATTCTGCATCTTTACCAGAGAGTGTGAGGAGTCTATCCCTACACTTTCCAGTGAACATTTCCCAAAGGAGAGCACCCCGGTGAGATCTGTTTACTTTTCTGGTTGCACAAGCTCTCTCAAAAGCTGTGAACCATTTGGTGATGTCATCACCATCTTCATATTTAGTTACAATCCCTTTAGGGATTTTCAACATGTCAGGAGAATCTCTGACCCTATTTATGTCGCTGCCACCATTGATGGGACCAAAACCCATCTCTTGTCTTTCCCTTTCTATGGCTAGGAGCTGTCTCTCTAAAGCCAATCTTTTGACCATCCTGGCTACCAGTAGGTCATCTTCACTGAGGCTATCCTCGGTGATTCCAGAGGTGCTTGGCCCTCCTGTGAGAGAAGCAGCATCTCTGACTATCACATTTGGAGTCAGGGTTTGAGGGACCCTGTTCTCCCTCACTAGGACTGGAGGGGGGAAATTCTCCTCCACATCACTAGCTTCCCCCTCTGTGAGGGCATCATCAGAGGGGTAGTTTTTAGCAAACTCTGCCTAGAGCTCCTGGAGCTGTTCTTTGGTAGGGTTTGATCCAGTTTTTATTTTTTTGATTCTGCAGAGAGTCCTTAACTCTGACATCCTAAGACGCAGGTAAGGTGTGAGGTTGAGCTCCACCACTGTCTCTTCTGCAGTAGACATTATGTTTCTAAAAGTTGGAATACTTTTTAAGAATCTAAAACTATCTCAAGAACTTAATTCAAACTTTTACAAAACTTTTAAACTCTAAAAGAAATGCTAACAGGGACTAACACAAGGCCCAAGCAGGACTTTTAAAAATTTTGAAAAATAGCTCAAATTAAAAAAATCAGTTTCTAATGACAATTTTTGGATTTTAGTCGTGTGATCAGGTATTGGCTGAGTAGTCCAGCAAATTCAAAGTCTTGTACCCCACCGCTGATCCACCAAGGTAGGAAGTTGGCTCTGTATGCACTATTTCAAAGTAAGAAATAGCATGCACAGTGTCCAAGGGTTCCCCTTAGAGGTAAGATAGTGGCAAAAAGAGATAATTCTAATGCTCTATTTTGTGGTAGTGTGGTCTAGCAGTAGGCTTATCAAAGGAGTAGTGTTAAGCATTTGTTGTACATACACAGGCAATAAATGAGGAACACACACTCAGAGACAATTCCAGGCCAATAGGTTTTTGTATAGAAAAATATCTTTTCTTAGTTTATTTTAAGAACCACAGGTTCAAGATTTACAAGTAATACTTCAAATGAAAGGTATTTCAGGTAGGTACTTTAGGAACTTTGAATTAGCCAAATAGCATATACAGTTTTCACATAAATGACATATAGCTATTTTAAAACTAGACACAGTGCAATTTTCAACAGTTCCTGGGGGAGGTAAGTGTTTGTTAGTTTTTGCAGGTAAGTAAACCACCTACTGGGTTCAAGTTTGGGTCCAAGGTAGCCCACCGTTGGGGGTTCAGAGCAACCCCAAAGTTACCACACCAGCAGCTCAGGGCCGGTCAGGTGCAGAGGTCAAAGTGGTGCCCAAAACGCATAGGCTTCAATGGAGAAGGGGGTGCCCCGGTTCCGGTCTGCCAGCAGGTAAGTACCCGCATCTTCGGAGGGCAGACCAGGGGGATTTTGTAGGGCACTGGGGGGACACAAGTCCACACAGAAAGTACACCCTCAGCGGCACGGGGGCGGCCGGGTGCAGTGTGCAAACAAGCGTCGGGTTCTCAATAGAAATCAATGGGAGACCAAGGGGTCTCTTCAGCGATGCAGGCAGGCAAGGGGGGGGCTCCTCGGGGTAGCCACCACCTGGGCAAGGGAGAGGGCCACCTGGGGGTCACTCCTGCACTGGAGGTCGGATCCTTTAGGTCCTGGGGGCTGTGGATGCAGTGCCTCTACCAGGTGTCAGGTCTTTGAAGCAGGCAGTCGCGGTCAGGGGGAGCCTCGGGATTCCCTCTGCAGGCGTCGCTGTGGGGGCTCAGGGGGGTCAACTCTGGCTACTCACGGTCTCGCAGTCACCGCGGAGACCTCCCTGAAGTGATTGTTCTCCACAAGTCGAGCTGGGGGCGTCGGGTGCAGAGTGCCAAGTCTCACGCTTCCGGCGGGAAACGTGTGTTGGTTCAAAGTTGCTTCTTTGTTGCAAAGTTGCAGTTTTTGTGGAACAGAGTCGCTGTCCTCGGGAGTTCTTGGTCCTTCTAGATGCAGGGCAGTCCTCTGAGGCTTCAGAGGTCGCTGGTCCCTGGGGAACGCGTCGCTGGTGCAGTGTCTTTAGAAGTGGGCATACAGGCCGGTAGAGCTGGGGCCAAAGCAGTTGGTGTCTCCGTCTTCTCTGCAGGGTTTTTCAGGTCAGCAGTCCTCTTCTTCTTAGGTTGCAGGAATGTATCTTGCTGGGTTCTGGGAGCCCCTAAATACTCGATTTAGGGGGGTGTTTAGGTCTGGGGGGTTAGTAGCCAATGGCTACTAGCCCTGAGGGTGGCTACACCCTCTTTGTGCCTCCTCCCTGAGGGGAGGGGGGCACATCCCTATTCCTATTGGGGGAATCCTCCATCTGCAAGATGGAGGATTTCTAAAAGTCAGAGTCACCTCAGCTCAGGACACCTTAGGGGCTGTCCTGACTGGCCAGTGACTCCTCCCTGTTTTTCCCATTATCTCTCCTGGACTTGCCGCCAAAAGTGGGGGCTGTGTCCAGGGGGCAGGCATCTCCACTAGCTGGAGTGCCCTGGGGCATTGTAACATGAAGCCTGAGCCTTTGAGGCTCACTGCTAGGTGTTACAGTTTCTGCAGGGGGGAGGTGTGAAGCACCTCCACCCAGAGCAGGCTTTGTTTATGTCCTCAGATAGCACAAAGGCTCTCACCACATGAGGTCAGAAACTCGTCTCTCAGCAGCAGGCTGGCACAGACCAGTCAGTCCTGCACTGAACAATTGGGTAAAATACAGGGGGTATCTCTAAGATGCCCTCTGTGTGCATTTTTTAATAAATCCAACACTGGCATCAGTGTGGGTTTATTATTCTGAGAAGTTTGATACCAAACTTCCCAGTATTCAGTGTAGCCATTACGGAGCTGTGGAGTTCGTTTTTGACAGACTCCCAGACCATATACTCTTATGGCTACCCTGCACTTACACATTGTTTTTGCTTAGACACTGTAGGGGCATAGTGCTCATGCACCTATGCCCTCACCTGTGGTATAGTGCACCCTGCCTTAGGGCTGTAAGGCCTGCTAGAGGGGTGACTTACCTATGCCACAGGCAGTGTGAGGTTGGCATGGCACCCTGAGGGGAGTGCCATGTCGACTTAGTCATTTTCTCCCCACCAGCACACACAAGCTGGCAAGCAGTGTGTCTGTGCTGAGTGAGGGGTCCCTAGGGTGGCATAAGACATGCTGCAGCCCTTAGAGACCTTCCCTGGCATCAGGGCCCTTGGTACCAGGGGTACCAGTTACAAGGGACTTACCTGGGTGCCAGGGTTGTGCCAATTGTGGAGACAATGGTACATTTTAGGTGAAAGAACACTGGTGCTGGGGCCTGGTTAGCAGGGTCCCAGCACACTTCTCAGTCAAGTCAGCATCAGTATCAGGCAAAAAGTGGGGGGTAACTGCAACAGGGAGACATTTCTTTACAGTGAGCACAGGGTTTAGGGTATGCCTGACACCCTGACTATGATTTTAATTCCTGCTTGGAGAGGGTGTATAACTCTGCCAACCAGAAAGACAATTTCTAAAATGGGGCTTCAATTTTGATGGGAGGCAGGGGCAGTTTGAAAGTAGCAAATCCTGGCTCCTCCCGTAATTGGCTGTGGGGAGCTTTATGCATAATGCCAGAGCAGCCAGCATTTAAGCTGGAAGGTTTTGGGGGAGGTCCGTGTTTCTTTTCCTTGTGACTTGCAGCTGTCCCCATGGATCCAAGGCAGCCTAGTATCTCACAGATTTGGCTTGCAATCTTGCTGTCCATGGATCTCATCTTGCTGCCAGTCCCCACTTGGCCTTCTTGCTGCTGACTGTACTGACCCACCTGAAGGACTACTCTTGTTACAGCCTTTTTTGCCTGAGCCTGTCTTTTTGTTGGCAGTGGAGAGTGGCAGATATCCATGGAAGAAGGCCTTCGTCACCTGTTGTCCCAGCAAAAAAGGCACTTTTGCACAGTGATAAATCAATACATTTCAGGAATATTAAGGGAGCTGATGGTCTCGTGGAGTCACATGCAGACACCAGCTGCCAACCATATTTTAAGGAGGCATTGGGTGCTCGTGCGTTCCTAAGCATATTCCAGATTCTGGTCTTTACTCTTCCCTCATGGGAGTATAGATGCCATTGGAAATCCCCACATGGCTCTTAGAAACAATGTACATTGTGTAACCATCACACAGAATCAGTTGTCAATCTTGTATGCTGCTGTCCAGGACTTGCCTTACAGAGACCCACATTACTAAAGCCTTTATTTCTAAAACATGGGTTGAGAACATGTAAAGAGGCCCTGCAGCGTATTTTTACAGTTGTGGTCCCTATGGAACTTGCTTGCTTTGGTAAAGTTTTTGCGGAAGCCAACAGGGCTCTCCAGAAGGCAAGGGATCTGCATTAGTCAGTGGCTGGGGGCGCTGCTGCTTGAATATAGAGTCTCAATAATTAATTATTCATATTAATATTAATTTATTATTGATTTTACAATTTAAGCCCAGTTTTATTTAGGATTTGAACATGACAATTTAGCCTTCTTGCTGCATCTTAATATATCTGGTATACAGGTAAAACACATCCGTGTTGATCATGTAGATGACTTGTAATGATGATATGTACTGGGATTACGTGTTTTAATCTTGCTCTTTTACTCCTTTTAAGTATTTCTTGTCAATACTGCAATATGAGAGCTCTTAACAGTAGTGCATTTTTATCATTATCTTATATATTGGTAGTGGATGATTTGTAATGATGGCATGCATTCTATTTTGTTTTATACATAGGTAGAAGATGATTTGTTATGATGGAATGCACTTTGATTGCACATTTTACATCTATACCTCTTTTGGTTTTATTTTAGTTTTTTTGTGTATGTTTTGCAACGATTTTAGGTAGCCACGCAATATAGTTACTTACTTACTCAATAAATAGTACCTTGCATGGATGAAAAATATAGGAGTAGTGATCCATTAGGAATAATTCAACTACATACCAAACTATAACAATAGCCAAATTGCATAAAATTAATAAATAGCATAAAAACAAACTACGAAAAGGATGATGACAAATAGAAAACAATAGAAAGAAACATGCAAAGGTACAGAGAAATAACGATAAATAAGACAACCATGTTTACTACAGATGTAGAAGTGAAACTGATCTAGCATATATCATGCATGACCAGAACAGACAACGAGATGTGGTAGATGTAATAGGAAAGGATCCAGCATCCAGTCTCCAACATGCTAAGGACCCACAAGGCACGACCCCTTAGGAGAACCACTAATACAGACCCAAACAAGTGAAATCCCAATGAAGGGAAAATGAAGAAACAGTGCATGCTGGGGAAGAACAGCCTCTAAAAATCAACTTTTAAATGAGGCTTCCAGTATCCAAAACAACTCTCACCAACACTTTACACGAGCACCTCAGTTGATGAGGAAGGCTTGAATTCCTACAGAACCTATGTACCATGTCGTCAGTGTGAAGTTATCAGAGACTTCTGTTACCAGTTAGAAATTTGAAACGTGTCACCTGAAAGTAAATGCCTTGAAAACACACTGTGATTGAACAGAACCTCAAGCACATTCTGGGCCCATGTGACAGAGGAACTGCTTAAACACCACTAGTGATATGAAAGAAGGGCTGGCTTTAGCGCTAGTGGTGCCCGGTGTGTACCTTTATACAGAGCACTCCTGGGCACAGCCCCATAACCAATAGCGTATGCGCCCCCTCCAGGCACATGGCTTTAGGCGTCTGGGTTACTAGTGGAACATTGCACTGAGTGTGTCCCTCACTAGAATATCCTGTCAAGTATGTATCTGGCCTGGCAATGCAGGCCTGTGAAGACGCAGTTGCACTGGTGCTCAGGTTGACACTTCTAACTCCGTTGCCAATACTGAGTGGGTCCTCCACTACACTTAGAGCACCCCCTGATGGGCAGGGCAGGTGGGAGATGGAATGCTGAGCAGGTACACATGGGTGTCCCAACCTAGGGGATCGGCTCTTCCCAAAGGGTTTTGCTGAGTCTCTATCCAGTAGCCTAAGGGCCCTGGGCACTTTCTCACTGTAAGAATGGTGTGCAAGTGCACACGTATTTTCTTCATATGTTAGGAAGCGGTGCTGACTAGTGTTTGCACACATGCCCTCTTTTGTTCCAAACTTATGTTGAGCCTGTCATAGCAGGCCTGTGTGTGCGCACTTTTACCTATGGTGCTCTTAAACCTCTGCCCAGCCTGTCATAGCCTGTCATAGCAGGCCTGTGTGTGCACTCTTGCACCTATGGTGTTCTTAAACATATGTCCAGCCTTCCAAAGCAGGCTCATGTGTGCGCAAGGGCAGGGAGTGGAGAATACCCATGTGTGTTTTTACTACCAATGAGAGTTTACAATTACTTGTAGCTGCAATAGTGGATTGCAGTGGAGAAGCCTCACAATCTTCCCTATCATTGGAATCGTCCTGACAAACCCCTTCCTATGGTAAAGGTGTTTTTTTCTATAATAACTAAGAAATACCACTTCTAGAAAGTGGGCGTTTCTATGCTCTATGCTTTGTGTGGCTTTTTCAATTAAAATCTAATCCACAGTGGAGGCTGGGGGAGCACATCTGTGCGTTGCCCAGAGAAAGCTAAAAACTATGGGCACACAACTAGAACAACAGACCTCTCCCATTTGAGGACCTGGCTGGATAGATTAGAGACAGAGATTTTGACACTTGGCCTGTCGGGCCCATATCATGGCCCCACTAACGATTAAGAATTGTGTAAGACCTGGCAGCTCTTGGCATGATTTCCCCTGTCTTTTCACTTCTGACCACCTGTCTTTGATCCTGTGCTGAAATTAGTTTTTGATGGCCTTAGGACTCTTGGCACTCTACCACTGCTGACCAGTGCTAGAGTGTAGAAAAGTACCATCTTGCCTGGCATGTTACCCCCATTTTTTACTTGTGTGTATGTTTGTTTTTGCCTGTGTCACTGGGATCCTGCTAGCCAGGACCCCAGTGCTCATAAGTTGTGCCCTGTATGTGTTCCCTTTGTGGTGCCTAACTGTATCACTCAGGCTCTGCTATCCAGAACCTCAGTGTTTATGCTCTCTCTGCTTTTAAAATTGTCACTGCAGGTTAGTGACTAATTTTACCAATTCTGATTGGCACACTGGAACACCCTTATAATTCCCTAGTATATAGTACCTAGGTACCCATTGTATTGGGGATCCAGGAGATCCCTATGGGCTGCAGCATTTCTTTTGCCACCCATAGGGAGCTCAGACACTTCTTACAGAGGACTGCCACTGCAGCCTGAGTGAAATAACGTCCACGTTATTTCACAGCCATTTTACACTGCACGTAAGTAACTTGTAAGTCACCTATTTGTCTAAACCTCACTTAGTGAAGGTTAGGTGCAAAGTTACTAAGTGTGAGGGCACCCTGGCACTAGCCAAGGTGCCCCCACATTGTTCAGGGCAAATTCCCGGGACCTTGTGAGCGCGGGGACACCATTACACATGTGAACTACATAAAGTTCAATACCTATGTGTAGCTTCACAATGGTAACTCCGAACATGGCCATGTAACATGTCTAAGATCATGGAATTGCCCCCCCAAGCCAAATCTGGTAGTGGGGTGCCAATCCCATGCATCCCCGGGACTCCAGCATGGACCCCGGGTACTGCCAAACTCTCTCTGGTTTTCTCTGCAGCTACCGCTGCTGCCAACCCTCAGACAGGTTTCTGCCCCCCTGGGGCCTGGGCAGCACAGACCCAGGAAGGCAGAACAAAGGATTTCCTCTGAGAGAGGGTGTTACACCCTTTCCCTTTGGAAATAGGTGTTAAAGGCCTGAGAGGAGTAGCCTCTCCTGGCCTCTGGGAATGCTTTGAAGGGCACAGATGGTGCCCTCCTTGCATAAACCAGTCTACACCAGTTCAGGGAGCTCCCAGACCATGCTCTGGTGCGAAACTGGACAAAGGAAAGGGGAGTGACCACTCACCTGTCCATCACCACCCCAGGGGTGGTACCCAGAGGTCCTCCAGTGTGTCCCAGACCTCTGCCATTTTGAATGCAAGGTGTTAGGGCACAATGGAGACCTCTGAATGGCCAGTGCCAGCAGGTGACGTCAGAGACCCCTCCTGATAGGCTCTTACCTGGTTAGGTAGCCAATCCTCCTCTGAGGGCTATTTAGGGTCTCTCCTGTGGGTTCCTCTTCAGATAACGAATGCAAGAGCTTACCAGAGTTCCTCTGCACTTCTCTCTTCAACTTCTGCCAAGGATCGACTGCTGACTGCTCCAAGATGCCTGCAACACCGCAACAAAGTAGCAAGACGACTACCAGCAACCGCCTAATCCTGCCGGCTTTCTCGACTGTTTCCTGGTGGTGCATGCTCTGATGGGCGTCTGCCTTCACCCTGCACTGGAAGCCAAGAAGGAATCTCCTGTAGGTTGATGGAATCTTCCCCCTGCTACCACAGGCACCAAACTTCTGCATCACCAGCCCTCTGGGTCTCCTCTCATCTTAACAAGTGTGGTCCCTGGAACACAGGAGCTGGATCCAAGTGACCCCGACAGTCCAATGGTCCTTCTGTCTAAATTTGGTGGAGGTAAGTCATTGCCTCCCCACGCCAGACATTAATCCTGTGTACTGCATGATCTGCAGCTGCTAGGGCTTCTGTGCACTTTTGCAAGACTTCCTTTGTGCACAGCACAGCCCAGGTCCCCAGCACTCAGTCCTACATTGCCCAACTCGGTGAGTTGAACTCCGGCTTCGTGGGACACTCTTTTGTTGTGTTGAGATGACTGCCGTGCTCAGATTTCTTGAACGTCTGTTCAAGTGCTTCTGCGGGTGTTGCCTGCTTCTGCATGGGCTCTCTCTGTTGTTGAGCGCCTCCTCTGTCTCCTTCTCCAAGGGGTGACCTCTTGGTCCTTCCTGGGCCCTGGCAGCACCCATAATCTTCAACACCGACTCTTGCAGCTAGCAAGGCTTGTTTGCAGTCTTTCTGCGTGGAAACACCGCTGCATCCTCCAGCACGCAGTGGGACATCTTCTGACCAAAGGAGAAGTTCCTGGCACCTTCTGTTGTTGCAGAATCTTTGGCTTCTTCCACCATGAGGCAGCCCTTTTGCACCTTCATCTGGGGTTTAGTGGGCTCCTGCCCCCCCGGACACTAGCATGACTCTTGGACTGGGTCCCCTTCCTTTGCAGGTCCTCAGGTCCAGGAATCCATCTTCAGTGCTTTGCAGTCAGTTGTTGTCTTTGCAGAATCCCCTATCTCGACTTTACTGTCTTTCTGTGGTAGTAGGGTAACTTTACTCCTACTTTTCAGGGTCTTGGGGTGGGGTATCTTGGACACCCTTAGTGTTTTCTTACACTCCCAGTGACCCTCTACACACTTCACTAGGTGTAGGGTCCATTCATCCATTCGTGATTAGCATTCCACTTTTGGAATATATGGTTTGTGTTGCCCCTAGTCATATTGTCTCCTATTGCATTTTATTGTGTTCTACAGTGTGTGCACTACTTTTTCTAAGTGTTACTTACCTGATTTTGGTTTGTGTATTTTAACTACCTCCTAAGGGAGTATATCCTCTGGTATACTTCTGGCATATTGTCACTAAAATAAAGTACCTTTATTTTTAGTAACTCTGAGTGATGTGTGTCTTATGATGTAGTGCTATATGTTATAAGTGGTATAGTAGGAGTTTTGCATGTCTCCTAGTTCAGCCTAAGCTGCTCTGCTATAGCTACCTCTATCAGCCTAAGCTGCTAGAACACTACTAATCTACAAATAAGGGATAATTGGACCTGGCACAAGGTGTAAGTACCATCAGGTACCCACTATAAGCCAGGCCAGCCTCCTACATTGGTGGTGCAGCGGTGGGATAAGTACTTGTAACTGTTTTACCACTTTGTCATTGGTGCTTTTCATAAGAAAAACATATACCAAATACTTTAGAATATACACAGTAACCTAAACAGTTTAACTTTCCTTCTCTAAAACTTTCTAAAAAGTTTCTGAAACGTTTCAGAAAACTTTCAAAAGTTTTTCTTTGTTCTTTAAAAAGTTCCCAAAAATGTTTCTCTCTCTGTCCTAAACCTTTTCTATCATGTCTGCAGTAGAGCTTACTCCCACAGTTGTCCAGGCAACATACAGGAATCTAAACTTTAAAAGTGTGAGGGGTCTCTGCATTGAAAGAGGTTTAGCCATTGGTAAGAATCCTCCAAAAAATCTTTTCCTTAGCCGTCTCCTAGAAAGTGACCAGAACCAGTCTGGCCCATCCCAGGATCAGGAGGTAGAGGAGGGGGGTACCCAGCCAGACTCAGAGGAGTCCCCTGAGGATGCTGGGAAGAGTTCTTCCAAGGACCTGACAGCTAACAGGCCACCTAGTGACACTGGTAGTGGGAGGGGGTCACACATTAGTAGGGCACCTTTCACTCCTAAAGGCCAGGTTACTAGGGTCCAGCCAGTGAGGGACAGGTCCATCTCTGCCAATTCCCACATTTCTTCTGTGTCTCACAAATCCAAAGCCTCCCACCCTGAGGATAACTTAATGGAAAGGGAACTCAGAAAGCTGAGGATGGAAGAGGCCAGGCTGAAGCTTAAACAGCAAGCAGGAGCTGGCCTTAGACAGGGAATCTCTGGATGTGGAAAGGGAAAGGTAGAGGTTGGGGCTAGTTCCTCATGGTGGCAACAGCAGTGTTTTTGATAATAGTCCTGTTAAAGAGCAAGATTCCAGAAACCTGCATAAGATAGTCCCTCCATACAAGGAGGGGGATGACATTAACAAGTGGTTTGCTGCACTTGAGAGGGCCTGTATGGCCAGGTTGGTCCCTCAAAGGCAGTGGGCTGCTCTCTTGTGGTTATCTTTCACTGGTAAGGGTAGGGATAGGCTCCTTACTGTCAGAGAAAGTGATGCTAACAATTACAAAGTTTTGAAGGGTGCACTCTTGGATGGATTTGGCTTCACCACTGAACAATACAGGATTACGTTCAGAGACACCAGAAAAGATTCCTCAAAACTGGACAGACTTTGTAGACTGTTCAATGAAGGCCTTGGAGGGTTGGTTACATGGCAGTAAGGCGACTGACTATG
Source organism: Pleurodeles waltl (assembly GCF_031143425.1). Classification (NCBI taxonomy): domain Eukaryota; kingdom Metazoa; phylum Chordata; class Amphibia; order Caudata; family Salamandridae; genus Pleurodeles; species Pleurodeles waltl. The sequence goes on from NC_090436.1 coordinate 267,839,625, forward strand.
AAAGCCTGTATAATCTAATCCTGAGAGAGCATATTTTGAACAATTGTGTGTCTGATTTGTTGCACAAGTACTTGGCCGACGCAGATCTGACCTCTCCACAAGAATTGGGAAATAAGGCAGACAAATGGGTCAGAACAAGAGTGAACAGAAAAGTTCATACAGGGGGTGACAAGGATGGCAAGACGAAAGATGGTAAGTCTTCTGACAAGGGTGGGGACAAAGATAAAAACCATTCTGAGTCTTCATCAGGCCCACAAAAAATCCTCTGGGGATGGTGGGTCCAAATCCTTTTCTCACAATCAGAAAAAGCCATGGTGTTATTTATGTAAAGTAGAAGGCCATTGGGCAAGTGATGCCACTTGTCCAAAGAAAAACACCAAGGCTCCCACTACCACAACCCCAACTGCAACCTCTAGTTCCCTAAGGAAGTGGTGTCAGACAGAGGTAGTAACATCATGTCTGCCTCCCTGAAAGCAATGTGGAAGGAGTGTTGTGTAACATACAAGTTCACTACTCCTTATCATCCACAAACAAATGGTCTGGCTGAGAGGTTTAATAAAACTCTCAAATGTATGGTAAGGGGACTCCCTGAAAAACTCAGAAGGAGATGGGATGTCCTGTTACCTTGCCTCCTTTTTGCTTACAGGGAGGTACCCCAAAAAGGAGTGGCTTTAGCCCCTTTGAACTCCTCTTTGGACAAGCTGTGAGAGGTCCCCTTGCACTTGTTAAGGAGGGTTGGGAACAACCTTTAAAAGCTCCTAAACAAGACATTGTGGATTATGTGTTTAGCCTAAGATCAAGAATGGCTGAGTACATGAGAAAGGCCAATAAAAACCTTCAGGCCAGCTAGGAGCTGCAAAAGCAATGGCATGACCAGAAGGCTGTCCTGAACTAGTACCACCCAGGACAGAAGGTGTGGTTATTGGAGCCTGTGGCCTCAAAAGCACTCCAGGACAAATGGAGTGGACCCCATCTAATTGTTGAGAAAAAGGGTGAGGTTACCTACTTGGTAGACCTGGGCACTGCCAGGAGTCCCCTTAGGGTGCTCCGTGTCAATCGCCTAAAACCCTACTATGACAGGGCTGATCTCACCCTGCTCATGGCAACTGATGAGGGATAGGAAGAAGAGAGTGACCCTCTCCCTGATCGCTTCTCCACCACTGAAGCTGATGGCCTAGTGGAGGGAGTAGTACTTACAGATTGCCTTATTGCTGAGCAGAAGGACAACTGTGTAAATCTCTTAATTCAGTTTTCTGAACTCTTCTCACTGATACCAGGTACCACTACCCGGTGTGAGTATACCATCAATACTGGAGACAGTTTACCTTTCAAAAGTAAGATTTATATGCAGCCTGACCATGTCAGGGACTGCATAAAACAAGTGGTTCAGAAAATGTTAGACTTGGGAGTGATTGAGCATTCAGAAAGCCCATGGGCTAGCCCAGTGGTGCTGGTTCCAAAACCTCACAGTAAGGATGGAAGAACAGAGATGAGGTTTTGTGTTGACTATAGAGGGCTCAACCAAGTAACCAAGACAGATGCTCACTGTAGGAAGTTGGCTCTGTATGTACTATTTCAAAGTAAGAAATAGCATGCACAGAGTCCAAGGGTTCCCCTTAGAGGTAAGATAGTGGCAAAAAGACATAATTCTAATGCTCTATTTTGTGGTAGTGTGGTCGAGCAGTAGGCTTATCAGAGGGTAGTGTTAAGCATTTGTTGTACACACACAGGCAATAAATGGGGAGCACACACTAAAAGACAATTCCAGGCCAATAGGTTTTTATATAGAAAAATATATTTTCCTAGTTTATTTTGAGAACCACAGGTTCAAGATTTACAAACAATGCTTTAAATGAAAGGCACTTCACTTAGGAACGTTGGGAACTTTGAATTAGCAAAATAGCATATACAGTTTTCACACAAATGACAATAAGCTATTTTAAAACTGGACACTGCAATTTTCAACAGTTCCTGGGGGAGGTAAGTGTTTGTTAGTTTTGCAGGTAAGTAAACCACCTACAGGGTTCAAACTTGGGTCCAAGGTAGCCCACCATTGGGGGTTTAGAGCAACCCCAAAGTTACCACACCAGCAGCTCAGGGCCGGTCAAGTGCAGAGGTCAAAGTGGTACCCAAAACGCATAGGCTTCAATGGAGAAGGGGGTGCCCCGGTTCCAGTCTGCCAGCAGGTAAGTACCCGCGTCTTCGGAGGGCAGACCAGGGGGGTTTTGTAGGGCACCGGGGAGGACACAAGTCAGCACAAAAAGTACACCCTCAGCGGCACGGGGGCGGCCGGGTGCAGAGTGCAAACAGGCATCGGGTTTGCAATGGAGTTCAATGAGAGACCCAGGGGTCTCTTCAGCGAAGCAGGCAGGCAAGGGGGGTTCTCCTGGGGTAGCCACCACCTGGGCAAGGGAGAGGGCCACCTGGGGGTCGCTCCTGCACTGGAGGTCGGATCCTTCAGGTCCTGGGGGCTGCGGGTGCAGTGTCCTTACCAGGCGTCGGGTTCTTAGAAGCAGGCAGTCGCGGTCAGGGGGAGCCTCTGGATTCCCTCTGCAGGCGTCGCTGTGGGGCTCAGGAGGGTCATCTCTGGCTACTCAAGGGGTCGCAGTCGCTGGGGAGACCTCCCTGTAGCGTTGTTTCTCCACAAGTCGAGCCGGGGGCGTCAGGTGCAGAGTGGAAAGTCTCACGCTTCCGGCGGGAAACGTGGAGTCCTTTTAAAGTTGTTTCTTGGTTGCAAGTTTTGGTTTCTTTGGAACAGGGCCGCTGTCCTCGGGAGTTCTTGGTCCTTTTAGATGCAGGGTAGTCCTCTGAGGCTTCAGAGGTCACTGGACCCTGGGGAGCGCGTCACTGTTGCAGTTTCTTTTGAAGTGGGGAGACAGGCCGGTAGGGCTGGGGCCAAAGCAGTTGGTTGCAGGAATCTAGTTTCCTAGGTTCTGGGGAGCCCCTAAATACTGAATTTAGGGGTGTTTTTAGGTGTGGGAGGGCAGTAGCCAATGGCTACTGTCCTTGAGGGTGGCTACACCCTTTTTGTGCCTCCTCCCTGAGGGGGGCACATTCCTATTCCTATTGGGGGAATCCTCCAAAATCAAAATGGAGGATTTCTAAAGGCAGGGGTCACCTCAGCTCAGGACACCTTAGGGGCTGTCCTGACCGGTGGGTGACTCCTCCTTGTTTTTCTCATTATCTCCCTGGACTTGCCGCCAAAAGTGGGGTCTGTGTCCAAGGGGCGGGCATCTCCACTACCTGGAGTGTCCTGGGGCATTGTAACACGAAGCCTGAGCCTTTGAGGCTCACTGCTAGATGTTACAGTTCCTGTAGGGGGGAGGTGTGAAGCACCTCCACCCAGAGCAGGCTTTTGTTTCTGTCCTCAGAGAGCACAAAGGCCCTCACCACATGGGGTCAGAAACTCGTCTCTCAGCAGCAGGCTGGCACAGACCAGTCAGTCCTGCACTGAACAATTGGGTGAAATACAGGGGACATCTCTAAGAGGCCCTCTGTGTGCATTTTTTAATAAATCCAACACTGGCATCAGTGTCGGTTTATTATTCTGAGAAGTTTGATACCAAACTTCCCAGTATTCAGTGTAGCCTTTATGAAGCTGTGGAGTTAGTTTTTGACAGACTCCCAGACCATATACTCTTATGGCTACCCTGCACTTACAATGTCTAAGGTTTTGCTTAGACACTGTAGGGGCATAGTGCTCATGCACCTATGCTCTCACATGTGGTATAGTGCACCCTGCCTTAGGGCTGTAAGGCCTGCTAGAGGGGTGACTTACCTATGCCACAGGCAGTGTGAGGTTGGCGTGGCACCCTGAGGGGAGTGCCATGTCGACTTAGTCATTTTCTCCACACCAGCACACACAAGCTGGCAAGCAGTGTGTCTGTGCTGAGTGAGGGGTCCCTAGGGTGGCATAAGACATGCTGCAGCCCTTAGAGACCTTCCCTGGCATCAGGGCCCTTGGTACCAGTTACAAGGGACTTACCTGGGTGCCAGGGTTGTGCCAATTGTGGAGATAATGGTACATTTTAGGTGAAAGAACACTGGTGCTGGGGCCTGGTTAGCAGGGTCCCAGCACACTTCTCAGTCAAGTCAGCATCAGTATCAGGCAAAAAGTGGGGGGGTAACTGCAACAGGGAGCCATTTCCTTACACAAGCCCCCCCCCCCCTAGCCCACAGGCCAGGAGACTCAGCCAAAGCTGGGAGAGTCTTCCTAGTCTGTCAGGCGAGGAAGAGTAGAGGAAATAGGCTGGTTTGTTGCAGGGCCTACTCTGCCTTACTTCCTTCTGTTCAGGTCATTCCCTCTGGGGAACTGACCCACTTCCACAGTGATAGGACCTAGTCTGAATTGCCTCTTGTCTGTGCCTTTAATGTGTTCACCAATTCTCTCTATTTTGGGGTTAGAGGTATCCACCTCTGCTAATCTTATCTTAGCCAGGGTCACCCCTAGCTTACCCAAAGAGATTACCCAGAGCTGGAGTAACCCCACCATGGCCAACAGGGTCAGGGGGCCTAACTTGCTATTTGGCATGGGGTCAGACCACCATGCCAAGGATAGTGCAGGCATAAAGGCTAACACCCAGCAGAGGCCACTGACAGCTGTCAGTGCCCAGAACCACACCTTTAGCTCTTCACCTGCAAGGGAAGGAGCTAAGTTACAGGCTTCTTTGGGTTAAGGGTTCCTGTCTGCTGTGTAAGAGTGGGGGGTTACTACATCTTGTAGTAAACACCCTTCTTCCACTCTTTCTTCTGTTAACTGAGGAGCCACCCACTCAGGTTTAACAGTTGCCTGACTAGCCAGGACTTCTTGTGGGTCAGGTTGGACTTTACCAGTGCCATTTTGGAGTTCTCCCCCACTGAAGCAGAATCTCCTTGGCTTGCTGGAATCTTGGCTAAAGGCTGTCCACCTTTCCTACTCTGTTTTCCTTTCTTTTTCTTCTTGGGCCTACTTGCAGTTACTGCAGGTGTAGCACCTCCAGAGTCCTTGGGAGAGGACTGGCATTGGACCAGTTCCTCTCTTGGGCTCTGACTAACCTCTGGGTAGTCATTTCTAAGGAGCCAATCAAGGGGGAGGTCTGTACTGACTACCACCCTTCTCCACCTAAAAGTCACACCCACTTCTATGGGCACAAAAGACACAGGCCTATCAGTGACCCTGTCTGGGCTAACTCTTACTCTGGCAGTCTCACCTGGGATGTACTGGTTTGAGAACACCAGCCTGTCATGCACAATAATGTGACTGGCACAAGTGTCTCTCAGGGCAGTGGCTGGGGTTCCATTCACCAGTAGGTGGTGGAAGTGTCTACTTCCCTCTGGAATCTCCAAATCACCTGTTGGGCCCTTTTTCCAGTTGAAGGCTATGAAGACCTCCTCATCTGAGGAGTCATCCCCAATGGCTACACTGGTCACCCCTGAGAGTTTGCTAGGGGGTTTGTTTTTGGGACAAGAAGTGTCCTTGGTGTGGTGCCCTGTCTGTCTACAGTTTTGGCACCATGCCTTAGTGGCATCCCAGTTCTTACCCTGGCACCCACCTTTGTTTTGGGTTGTGTCTTGGGTCCCACCCACCTGGTCTGGTTTTTGTGGGCCTACAGAGGACTCTTTTTCTTTATTTATAGTGTCACCCACTTTCTCCTGGGGAGGCTTTGTAACCTCTTTCTTTTAGTCACCCCCAGTGGAAGTTTTGGTTACCCTAGTCTTGACCCAGTGGTCTGCCTTCTTTCCCAACTCTTGGGGAGAAATTGGACCTAGATCTACCAGATACTGATGCAATTTTTCATTGAAGCAGTTACTTAAAATGTGTTCTTTCATAAACAAATTATAAAGCCCAACATAGTCATGCACTTCATTTTCAGTTACCCAACCATCCAGTGTTTTCACTCAGTAGTCTACAAAATCAACCCAGGTCTGGCTCGAGGATTTTTGAGCCCCCCGAACATAATCCTGTACTCCTCAGTTGAGAATCCAAAGCCCTCAATCAGGGTAGCCTTCATGAGGTCACAGGATTCTGCATCTTTTCCAGAGAGTGTGAGGAGTCTATCCCTACACTTTCCAGTGAACATTTCCCAAAGGAGAGCACCCCAGTGAGATCTGTTAATTTTCTGGTTGCACAAGCCCTCTCAAAAGCTGTGAACCATTTGGTGATATCATCACCATCTTCATATTTAGTTACAATCCCTTTAGGGATTTTCAACATGTCAGGAGAATCTCTGACCCTATTTATGTTGCTGCCACCATTGATGGGACCTAAGCCCATCTCTTGTCTTGCCCTTTCTATGGCTAGGAGCTTTCTCTCCAAAGCCAATCTTTTGTCCATCCTGGCTAGCAGGAGGTCATCTTCATTGAGACTGCTCTCAATGCTTCCAGAGCTGTTGGACTCTCCTGTGAGAGAAGCAGCATCTCTGACTATCACTTGTGGAGTCAGGGTTGGAGAAACCCTGGCCTCCCTATCTAGGAATGGAGGTGGGAGTTCCTCCAAATCACTAGTGTCCCCCTCTGTGAGGCCATCATCAGAGGGGTTGTTTTTAGCAAACTCTGCCAAAAGCTCCTGGAACTGTGCTTTGGTAGGGTTTGAACCAGTTTTTATCTTTTTGATTTTGCAGAGAGACCTTAACTCTGACATCCTAAGATGCAGGTAAGGGGTGAGGTTGAGTTCCATCACTATCTCTTCTGCAGCAGATATTTTGTTTCTAAAAGTTGGAACACTTTTTAAGAATCTAAAACTATCTCTAGAACTTAATTCAAACTTTTACAAAACTTTTAAACTCTAAAAGAAATGCTAACAGGGACTAACACAAGGCCCTAGCAGGACTTTTAAAAATTTAGAAAAATAGCTCAAATTTCAAAAATCAGTTTCTAATGACAATTTTTGGAATTTAGTCGTGTGATCAGGTATTGGCTGAGTAGTCCAGCAAATGCAAAGTCTTGTACCCTACCGCTGATCCACCAATGTAGGAAGTTGGCTCTGTATGCACTATTTCAAAGTAAGAAATAGCATGCACAGAGTCCAAAGGTTCCCCTTAGAGGTAAGATAGTGGCAAAAAGAGATAATTCTAATGCTCTATTTTGTGGTAGTGTGGTCGAGCAGTAGGCTTATCAGAGGGTAGTGTTAAGCATTTGTTGTACACACACAGGCAATAAATGGGTAGCACACACTCAAAGACAATTCCGGGCCAATAGGTTTTATATAGAAAAATATCTTTTCTTAGTTTATTTTAAGAACCACAGGTTCAAGATTTACAAACAATGCTTTAAATGAAATGAACTTCACTTAGGAACTTTAGAAACTTTGAATTAGCAAAATAGCATATACAGTTTTCACACAAATGGCAACAACTATTTTAAAACTGGACACTGCAATTTTCAACAGTTCCTGGGGGAGGTAAGTGTTTGTTAGTTTTGCAGGTAAGTAAACCACCTACAGGGTTCAAAATTGGGTCCAAGGTAGCCCACCGTTGGGGGTTCATAGCAACCCCAAAGTTACCACACCAGCAGTACAGGGCCGGTCAGGTGCAGAGGTCAAAGTGGTGCCCAAAACGCTTAGGCTTCAATGGAGAAGGGGGTGACCGGTTCCAGTCTGCCAGCATGTAAGTACCCGCGTCTTCGGAGGGCAGACCAGGGGGGTTTTGTAGGGCACCAGGGGGGACACAAGTCAGCACAAAAAGTACACCCTCAGCGGCACGAGGGCGGCCGGGTGCAGAGTGCAAACAGGCGTGGGTTTGCAATGGAGTTCAATGGGAGACCCAGGGGTCTCTTCAGCGAAGCAGGCAGGCAAGGGGGGGGGGACTCCTCGGGGTAGCCACCACCTGGGCAAGGGAGAGGGCCACCTGGGGGTCGCTCCTGCACTGGAGGTCGGATCCTTCAGGTCCTGCGGGTGCAGTGTCCTTACCAGGCGTTGGCTTCTTAGAAGCAGGCAGTCACGGTCAGGGGGAGCCTCTGGATTCCCTCTGTAGGCGTCGCTGTGGGGATCAAAGGGGTCAACTCTGGCTACTCACAGGCTCGCAGTCGCCGGGGAGTCCTCCCTGTAGCGTTGTTTCTCCACAAGTCGAGCCGGGGACGTCGGGTGCAGAGTGGAAAGTCTCACGCTTCCGGCGGGAAACGTGGAGTCCTTTTAAAGTTGTTTCGTTGTTGCAAGTTTTGGTTTCTTTGGAACAGGGCTGCTGTCCTCAGGAGTTCTTGGTCCTTTTAGATGCAGGGTAGTCCTCTGAGGCTTCAGAGGTCGCTGGACCCTGGGGAGCGCGTCGCTGTTGCAGTTTCTCTTGAAGTGGGGAGACAGACCGGTAGGGCTGGGGCCAAAGCAGTTGGTGTCTCCGTCTTCTCTGCAGGGCTTCAGGTCAGCAGTCCTTCTTCGTCTTAGGTTGCAGGAATCTAGTTTCCTAGATTCTGGGGAGCCCCTAAAAACTGAATTTAGGGGTGTTTTTAGGACTGGGAGGGCAGTAGCCAATGGCTACTGTCCTTGAGGGTGGCTACACCCTCTTTGTGCCTCCTCCCTGAGGGGAGGGGGGCACATCCCTATTCCTATTGGGGGAATCCTCCAAAATCAAGATGGAGGATTTCTGAAGGCAAGGGTCACCTCAGCTCAGGACACCTTAGGGGCTGTCCTGACTGGTGGGTGACTCCTCCTTGTTTTTCTCATTATCTCCCCTGGACTTGCTGCCAAAAGTGGGGGCTGTGTCCAGGGGGTGGGCATCTCCACTAGCTGGAGTGCCCTGGGGCATTGTAACATGAAGCCTGAGCCTTTGAGGTTCACTGCTAGGTGTTACAGTTCCTGTAGGGGGGAGGTGTGAAGCACCTCCACCCAGAGCAGGCTTTTGTTTCTGTCCTCAGAGAGCACAAAGGCCCTCACCACATGGGGTCAGAAACTCGTTTCTCAGAAGCAGTCTAGCACAGACCAGTCAGTCCTGCACTGAACAATTGGGTAAAATACAGGGGGCATCTCTAAGAGGCCCTCTGTGTGCATTTTTTAATAAATCCAACACTGGCATCAGTGTGGGTTTATTATTCTGAGAAGTTTGATACCAAACTCCCAGTATTCAGTGTAGCCATTATGGAGCTGTGGAGTTCGTTTTTGACAGACTCCCAGACAATATACTCTTATGGCTACCCTGCACTTACAATGTCTAAGGTTTTGCTTAGACACTGTAGGGCATAGTGCACATGCACCTATGCCCTCACCTGTGGTATAGTGCACCCTGCCTTAGGGCTGTAAGGTCTGCTAGAGGGGTGACTTACCTATGCCACAGGCAGTGAGAGGTTGGCATGGCACCTTGAGGGGAGTGCCATGTCGACTTAGTCATTTTCTCCCCACCAGCACACACAAGCTGGCAAGCAGTGTGTCTGTGCTGAGTGATGGGTCCTTAGGGTGGCATAAGACATGCTGCAGCCCTTAGAGACCTTCCCTGGCATCAGGGCCCTTGGTACCAGGGGTACCAGTTACAAGGGACTTACCTGGGTGCCAGGGTTGTGCCAATTGTGGAGATAATGGTACATTTTAGGTGAAAGTACACTGGTGCTGGGGCCTGGTTAGCAGGGTCCCAGCACACTTCTCAGTCAAGTCAGCACCAGTATCAGGCAAAAAGTGTGGGGGGGGGGTAACTGCAACAGGGAGCCATTTCCTTACACTCACCCTATACCCAGGGCAGATGAGCTAATAGATACACTGGTTTCTGCAAAGTATCTAAGCACTTTTGATTTAACTGCAGGGTATTAGCAGATTAAATTATCAGAAGATGCTAAACCCAAGACTGCATTTTCAACCATTGGAGGGCACTATCAATTCACTGTGATGCCCTTTGGTCTGAAGAATGCACCTGCCACTTTTCAAAGGTTGGTGAACACAGTCCTGCAAGGGTTGGACGCTTTTAGTGGAGCACATATGGATGATATAGCTGTCTTTAGCTCGACCTGGGATGATCACCTGGTCCATCTGTGGAACGATTTGGAGGCCCTGCAAAAGGCAGGCCTCATTATCAAGGCCTCAAAGTGTCAGATAGGGCATTGGAAAGTGGTTTATCTGGGCCATCTGGTAGTTGGGGAACAGATTGCACCACTACAGGGGAAGATCCAGACCATTATGAAATGGGCTCCCCCTACAACTCAAACCCAGGTGAGAGCCTTTTTAGGCCCCACATGGTACTATAGGAGGTTCATCAAGAATTATGGTTCCATTGCAGCTCCTCTTAATGACCTCACTAATAAGAAGATGCCTAAAAAGCAACTGTGGACAGCTAGCTGTCAAAAAGCTTTTGATGAGCTCAAACAGGCCATGTGCTCTGCACCTGTCCTAAAAAGCCCTTGCTACTCCAGAATGTTCATAGTCCAGACTGATGCTTCTGAATTGGGGGTTGGGGCAGTGCTATCACAGCTTAATAATGAGGGCCAGGATCAACCTGTTGCTTTTTTCATCAGGAGGTTGACCGCTAGAGAAAAGTGTTGGACTGCCATAGAGAGGGAGGCCTTTGCTGTGGTCTGGGCACTGAAAAAGTTGAGACCATACCTGTTTGGTACTCACTTCATTGTTCAGACAGACCACAAACCTCTACTTTGGCTAAAACAAATGAAAGGTGAAAACCCTAAATTGTTGAGGTGGTCCATCTCCCTACAGGGAATGGACTATACAGTGGAACATAGACCTGGGAGTACCCACTCCAATGCAGATGGACTCTCCAGATATTACTACTTAGACAATGAAGATTCATCTGGGCAAGGTTAGCCTTATTGTCCCTCATTTGTGTGTGTGGGGGGGTGGTTGTGTAGGAAAGTACGATCTTGCCTGGCATGTTACCCCCCATTTTTTGTTTTGCCTGTGTCACTGGGATCCTGCTAGCCAGGACCCCAGTGCTCATAAGTTGTGCCATGTATGTGTTCCCTGTGTGGTGTCTAACTGTATCACTGAGGCTCTGCTAACCAGAACCTCAGAGTATATGATCTTTCTGCTTTTAAAATTGTCGCTGCAGGCTAGTGACTAATTTTACCAATTCTGATTGGCACACTGGAACACCCTTATAATTCCCTAGTATATGGTACCTAGGTACCAGTGTATTGGGGTTCCAGGAGATCCCTGTGGGCTGCAGCATTTCTTTTGCCACCCATAGGGAGCTCAAACAATTCTTACACAGGACTGCCACTGAAGCCTGAGTGAAATAATGTCCACGTTATTTCACAGCCATTTTACACTGCACTTAAGTAACTTATAAGCCACCTATATGGCTAACCCTCACTTAGTGAAGGTTAGGTGCAAAGTTACTAAGTGTGAGGGCACCCTGGCACTAGCCAAAGTGCCCCCACATTGTTCAGGGCGAACTCCCCGGACGTTGTGAGTGTGGGGACACCATTACACGCATGAACTACATATAGGTCAATACCTATGTGTAGCTTCACAATGGTAACTACGAACATTGCCATTTAACAAATCTAAGATCATGGAATTGCCCCCCCCAAGCCTAATGTGGTATTGAGGTGCCAATCCCATGCATCCTCGGGGCTCCAGCATGGACCCCGGGTACTGCCAAACTAACTCTCTGTGGTTTTCTCTGCAGCTACCGCTGCTGCCAACCCTCAGACAGGTTTCTGCCCCCCTGGGGCCTGGGAAGCCTAGACCCAGGAAGGCAGAACAAAGGATTTCCTCTGAGAGAGGGTGTTACACCCTTTCCCTTTGGAAATAGGTGTTAAAGGCCTGAGAGGAGTAGCCTCTCCTGGCCTCTGGGAATGCTTTGAAGGGCACAGATGGTGCCCTCCTTGCATAAACCAGCCTACACCAGTTCAGGGAGCCCCCAGCCCCTTCTCTGGTGCGAAACTGGACAAAGGAAAGGGGAGTGACCACTCACCTGTCCATCACCACCCCAGGGGTGGTGCCCAGGGCTCCTCCAGTGTGTCCCAGACCTCTGCCATCTTGAATGCAAGGTGTGAGGGCACAATGGAGACCTCTGGATAGCCAGTGCCAGCAGGTGACGTCAGAGACCCCTCCTGATAGGCTCTTACCTGGTTAGGTAGCCAATCCTCCTCTGAGGGCTATTTAGGGTCTCTCCTGTGGGTTCCTCTTCAGATAATGAATGCAAGAGCTTACCAGAGTTCCTCTGCACTTCTCTCTTCAACTTCTGCCAAGGATCGACTGCTGACTGCTCCAGGACGCCTGCAACACCGTAACAAAGTAGCAAGACGACTACCAGCAACATCGTACCGCCTAATCCTGCCGGCTTTCTCGACTGTTTCCTGGTGGTGCATGCTCTGAGGGTCATCTGCCTTCACCCTGCACTGGAAGCCAAGGAGAAATCTCCAGTGGGTTGACAGAATCTTTCCCCTGCTACCGCAGGCACCAAACTTCTGCATCACCAGTCCTCTGGGTCTCCTCTCATCTTAACAAGTGTGGTCCCTGGAACACAGGAGCTGGATCCAAGTGACCCCGCCAGTCCAATGGTCCTTCTGTCCAAATTTGGTGGAGGTAAGTCCTTGCCTCCCCACGCCAGACATTAATCCTGTGTACTGCGTGATCTGCAGCTGCTAGGGCTTCTGTGCACTTTTGCAAGACTTCCTTTGTGCACAGCACAGCCCAGGTCCCCAGCACTCAGTCCTACATTGCCCAACTCGGTGATTTGACCTCCGGCTTCGTGGGACCCTCTTTTGTTGTGTAGAGATGACTGCCTTGCTCAGATTTCTTGAATGACTGTTCAAGTGCTTTTGCGGGTGCTGCCTGCTTCTGCATGGGCTCTCTCTGTTGTTGAGCGCCTCCTCTGTCTCCTTCTCCAAGGGGCGACCTCTTGGTCCTTCCTGGGCCTTGGCAGCACCCATAATCTTCAACACCGACTCTTGCAGCTAGCAAGGCCTGTTTGCTGTCTTTCTGCGTGGAGACACCGCTGCATCCTCCAGCACGCCGTGGGACATCTTCTGACCAAAGGAGAAGTTCCTGGCACCTTCTGTTGTTGCAGAATCTTTGGCTTCTTCCACCCAGAGGCAGCCCTTTTGCACCTTCATCCGGGGTTTAGTGGGCTCCTGCCCCCCCGGACACTTGCATGACTCTTGAACTTGGTCTCCTTCCTTTGCAGGTCCTCAGGTCCAGGAATCTGTCTTCAGTGCTTTGCAGTCAGTTGTTGTCTTTGCAGAATCCCCTATCTCGACTTTACTGTCTTTCTGGGGTAGTAGGGTAACTTTACTCCTACTTTTCAAGGTCTTGGGGTGGGGTATCTTGGACACCCTTAGTGTTTTCTTACTCTCCCAGTGACCCGCTACACACTTCACTAGGTCTAGGGTCCATTCGTGATTAGCATTCCACTTTTGGAATATATGGTTTGTGTTGCCCCTAGTCATATTGTCTCCTATTGCATTCTATTGTGTTCTACAGTGTGTGCACTACTTTTTCTAAGTGTTACTTACCTGATTTTGGTTTGTGTATTTTACCTACCTCCTAAGGGAGTATATCCTCTGGTATACTTCTAGCATATTGTCACTAAAATAAAGTATCTTTATTTTTAGTAACTCTGAGTGATGTGTGTCTTATGATATAGTGCTATAAGATATAAGTGGTATAGTAGGAGCTGTGCATGTCTCCTAGTTCAGCCTACGCTGCTCTGCTATAGCTATCTCCACCAGCCTAAGCTGCTAGAACACTACTAATCTACTAATAAGGGATAACTGGACCTGGCACAAGGTGTAAGTACCATCAGGTACCCACTATAAGCCAGGCCAGCCTCCTACATTGGTGGTGAAGCAGTGGGATAAGTACCTGTAACTGCATTACCACTTTGTCATTGGTGCTTTTCATAAGAAAAACATATACCAAATACTTCAGAATATACACAGTAACCTAAACAGTTTAACTTTCCTTCTCTAAAACTTTCTAAAAAGTTTCTGAAAACTTTCTGAAAACTTTCAAAGGTTTTCAAAAGTTTTTCTTTGTTCTTTAAAAAGTTCCCAAAAAATGTTTCTCTCTCTGTCCTAAACCTTTTCTATCATGTCTGCAGTAGAGCTTACTCCCACAGTTGTCCAGGCAACATACAAGAATCTAAAGTTTAAAAGTGTGAGGGGTCTCTGCATTGAAAGAGGTTTAGCCATTGGTAAGAATCCTACAAAAGATCTTTTCCTTAAGCTTCTCCTAGAAAGTGACCAGAACCCGTCTGGCCCATCACAGGATCAGGAGGTAGAGGAGGGGGGTACCCAGGCAGACTCAGTTGAGTCCCCTGAGGATGCTGGGGAGAGTTCTTCCAAGGACCCGACAGCTAACAGGCCACCTAGTGACACTGGTAGTGGGTCACACATTAGTAGGGCACCTTTCACTCTTAAAGGCCAGGTTACTAGGGTCCAGCCAGTGAGGGACAGGTCCAACTCTGCCAATTCCCACAATTCCTCTGTGTCTCACAAATCCAAAGCCTCCCACGCTGAGGATAACTTAATGGAAAGGGAACTCAGAAAGCTGAGGTTGGAAGAGGCCAGGCTGAAGCTTAAACAGCAAGCAGCAGCTGGCCTTAGACAGGGAATCTCTGGATGTGGAAAGGGAAAGGGAAAGGCAGAGGTTGGGGCTAGTTCCCCATGGTGGCAACAGCAGTGTGTTTGATAATAATCCTGTTAAAGAGCAAGATTCCAGAAACCTGCATAAGATAGTCCCCCCTTACAAGGAGGGGGATGACATTAACAAGTGGTTTGCTGCACTTGAGAGGGCCTGTATGGTACAGTTGGTCCCTCAAAGGCAGTGGGCTGCTCTCTTGTGGCTATCTTTCGCTGGTTATGGGTAGGGATAGGCTCCTTACTGTCAGAGAAAGTGATGCTAACAATTACAAAGTTTTGAAGGGTGCACTCTTGGATGGATTTGGCTTAACCGCTGAACAATACAGGATTACGTTCAGAGACACCAGAAAAGAGTCCTCTCAAGACTGGACAGACTTTATTCAATGAAGGCCTTGGAGGGTTGGTTACATGGCAGTAAGGCGACTGACTATGAAAGCCTGTATAATCTAATCCTGAGAGAGCATATTTTGAACAATTGTGTGTCTGATTTGTTGCACAACTATTTGGTAGACTCAGATCTGACATCTCCCCAAGAATTGGGAAAGAAGGCAGACAAATGGGTCAGAATAAGAGTGAACAGAACAGTTCATACAGGGGGTGACAAGGATGGCAAGAAGAAAGATGGCAAGTCTTCTGACAAGGGTGGGGACAAAGATAAAAACCATTCTGAGTCTTCATCAGGCCCACAAAAATCCTCTGGGAGTGGTGGGTCCAAATCCTCTTCTCACAATCAGAAAAAGCCATGGTGTTATTTATGTAAAGTAAAAGGCCATTGGGGAAGTGATGCCACTTGTCCAAAGAAAAACACCAAGGCTCCCACTACCACAATCCCAACTGCAACCTCTAGTGCCCCTAGTAATAGCAGTGGTGGTGGGAAGTCTACTACAAATAGCCATTCCAAGGTTGTAGCTGGGCTTACTAATGGCAGTGTAGTTGGAGTTGGTCTTGTTAGGGAGACCACAGAGGCTGTTTTAGTCTCTGATGGTGGCATTGACTTTGCCACCTTGGTTTCTTGTCCCCTTAATATGGGTATATACAAGCAACTACCCCTAATTAATGGTGTTGAGGTTGAGGCCTACAATGCACACAGGAGCCAGTGTAACTATGGTTATAGAGAAACTGGTTCACCCTGATCAACACCTACTTGGTCAGCAGTACCAAGTGACTGATGCTCACAATACCACACTGAGCCACCCCATGGCTGTTGTGAATCTCAACCGGGGGGTGTTACTGGTCCAAAGAAAGTTGTAGTAGCCACTGAAGTACCTGTAGATTGCTTACTAGGCAATGATTTGGAGACATCAGCTTGGGTTGAAGTGGAGTTGGAGGCTCATGCAGCAATGCTGGGCATTTCTGAGCATATTTCTGCTTTGACGGGGGCTCAGGCCAAAAAGCAAAAAGGACAGGGAAAGTTGGATCCTAGAACAATTGACCAAGTGCTCCCAAAAGCTAGGGGTAGTAAGGGTAAATCCTTGCCCACTATCCCTCCCTCACCTGAAGATTCCCCTTTTGAGGAGGAGGAATCCTCTCCCTCTGCAGAACCTACACTAGATGAGCTGGCAGCGGACACTGCTGAGCTATTGGGTGAAGGGGGCCCGCTAGGGAAGAGCTGAGTGTGGCACAGCAGACCTGTCCCACACTAGAGGGTTTAAGACAGCAAGCTGTCAAACAGCAGAAGGGGGATGTCAGTGATAGCCATAAGGTGTATTGGGACGACAACCTCTTGTATACTGAGTCAAGGGACCCTAAACCTGGAGCTGCCAGGAGATTGGTCATCCCTTTGCAGTAGAGGGAGTTTCTTCTGACCTTGGCACATGACATTCCTTTGGCTGGGCATTTGGGCGAAAAGTAAAACTTGGGACAGACTTGTTCCCCTGTTTCACTGGCCTCAAATGTCAGAGGACACCAAAGAGTTTTGTCGCTCTTGTGTGACCTGCCAAAGCAGTGGCAAGACTGGTGGTAGTCCAAAGGCCCCCTTAATTCCACTTCCCCTGGTTGGGGTGCCCTTTGAAAGGGTAGGGGTTGACATAGTTGGCCCCCTTGACCCTCCAACAGCTTCAGGCAACAGGTTTATCCTTGTGGTAGTGGACCATGCCTCTAGGTATCCTGAAGCAATTCCCTTAAGGACCACTACAGCTCCTGCAGTGGAAAATGCCCTCCTGGGAATCTTTTCCAGGGTGGTCTTCCCTAAGGAAGTGGTGTCAGACAGAGGTAGTAACTTCATGTCTGCATACCTCAAAGCAATGTGGAAGGAGTGTTGTGTAACATACAAGTTCACTACTCCTTATCATCCACAAACAAATGGTCTGGTTGAGAGGTTTAATAAAACTCTCAAATGTATGGTAATGGGACTCCCTGAAAAACACAGAAGGAGATGGGATGTCCTGTTACCTTGCCTCCTTTTTGCTTACAGGGAGATACCCCAAAAAGGAGTGGGCTTTAGCCCATTTGAACTCCTCTTTGGACACCCTGTGAGAGGTCCCCTTGCACTTGTTAAGGAGGGTTGGGAACAACCTTTAAAAGGTCCTAAACAAGACATTGTGGATTATGTGCTTAGCCTAAGATCAAGAATGGCTGAGTACATGAGAAAGGCAAATAAAAACCTTCAGGCCAGCCAGGAGCTGCAAAAGCAATGGCATGACCAGAAGGCTGTCCTGACCCAGTACCACCCAGGACAGAAGGTGTGGGTATTGGAGCCTGTGGCTTCAAAAGCACTCCAGGACAAATGGAGTGGACCCAATGTAATTGTTGAGAAAAAGGGTGAGGTTACCTACTTGGTAGACCTGGGCACTGCCAGGAGTCCCCTTAGGGTACTCTGTGTCAATCACCTAAAACGCTACTATGACATGGCTGATCTCACCCTGCTCATGGCAACTGATGAGGGATAGGAAGAAGAGAGTGACCCTCTCCCTGATCTCTTCTCCACCACTGAAGCTGATGGCCTAGTGGAGGGAGTAGTACTTGCAGATTGCCTTACTGCTGAGCAAAAGGACAACTGTGTAAATCTCTTAAGTCAGTTTTCTGAACTCTTCTCACTGATACCAGGTACCACTACCCGGTGTGAGTATACCATCAATACTGGAGATAGTTTACCTTTCAAAAGTAAGATTTATAGGCAGCCTGACCATGTCAGGGACTGCATAAAACAAGTGGTTCAGAAAATGTTAGACTTGGGAGTGATTGAGTTTTCAGAAAGCCCATGGGCTAGCCCAGTGGTGCTGGTTCCAAAACCTCACAGTAAGGATGGAAAAATAGAGATGAGGTTTTGTGTTGACTATAGAGGGCTCAACCAAGTAACCAAGAAAGATGCTCACCCTATACCCAGGGCAGATGAGCTAATAGATACACTGGCTTCTGCAAAGTATCTAAGCACTTTTAATTTAACTGCAGGGTATTAGCAGATTAAATTATCAGAAGATGCTAAACCCAAGACTGCATTTTCAACCATTGGAGGGCACTATCAATTCACTGTGATGCCCTTTGGTCTGAAGAATGCACCTGCCACTCTTTAAAGGTTGGTGAACACTGTCCTTGCAAGGTTTGAAGCCTATCTGGATGATATAGCTGTCTTTAGCTCCACCTGGGATGATCACCTGGTCCACCTGTGGAAAGTTGTGGAGGCCCTGCAAAAGGCAGGCCTCACTATCAAGGCCTCAAAGTGTCAGATAGGGCAGGGGAAAGTGGTTTATCTGGGCCACCTGGTAGGTGGGGAACAGATTGCACCACTACAGGGGAAGATCCAGACCATTATGGAATGGGCTCCCCCTACAACTCAAACCCAGGTGAGAACCTTTTTAGGCCTCACAGGGTACTATAGGAGGTTCATCAAGAATTATGGTTCCATTGCAGCTCCTCTTAATGACCTCACTAATAAGAAGATGCCTAAAAAGGTACTGTGGACAGCTAGCTGTCAAAAAGCTTTTGATGAGCTCAAACAGGCCATGTGCTCTGCACCTGTCCTAAAAAGCACTTGCTACTCCAGAATGTTCATAGTCCAGATTGATGCTTTTGAATTGGGGTTGGGGCAGTGCTATCACAGTTTAATAATGAGGGCCAGGATCAACCTGTTGCTTTTATCAGCAGGAGGTTGACCCCTAGAGAAAAGCGTTGGTCTGCCATAGGGAGGGAGGCCTTTACTGTGGTCTGGGCACTGAAAAAGTTCAGACCATACCTGTTTGGTACTCACTTTATTGTTCAGACAGACCACAAACCTCTACTTTGGCAAAAACAAATGAAAGGTGAAAACCCTAAATTGTTGAGGTGGTCCATCTCCCTACATGGAATGGACTATACAGTGGAACATAGACCTGGGAGTATCCACTCCAATGCAGATGGACTCTCCAGATATTTCCACTTAGACAATGGAGATTCACCTGGGCAAGGTTAGCCTTATTGTCCCTCATTTGTGTGTGTGGGGGGGTGGTTGTGTAGGAAAGTACGATCTTGCCTGGCATGTTACCCCCATTTTTTGTTTTGCCTGTGTCACTGGGATCCTGCTAGCCAGGACCCCAGTGCTCATACGTTGTGCTCTGTATGTGTTCCCTGTGTGGTGTCTAACTGTATCACTGAGGCTCTGCTAACCAGAACCTCAGTGTATATGATCTCCCTGCTTTTAAAATTGTCGCTGCAGGCTAGTGACTAATTTTACCAATTCTGATTGGCACACTGGAACACCCTTATAATTCCCTAGTATATGGTACCTAGGTACCAGTGTATTGGGGTTCCAGGAGATCCCTATGGGCTGCAGCATTTCTTTTGCCACCCATAGGGAGCTCAAACAATTCTTACACAGGACTGCCACTGAAGCCTGAGGGAAATAACGTCCATGTTATTTCACAGCCATTTTACACTGCACTTAAGTAACTTATAAGTCACCTATATGTCTAACCCTCACTTGGTGAAGGTTAGGTGAAAAGTTACTAAGTGTGAGGGCGCCCTGGCACTAGCCAAGGTGCCCCCACATTGTTCAGGGCGAACTCCCTGGACTTTGTGAGTGTGGGGACACCATTACACGCATGAACTACATATAGGTCAATACCTATGTGTAGCTTCACAATGGTAACTACGAACATGGCCATGTGACATATCTAAGATCATGGAATTGCCCCCCCAAGCCTATCTGGTATTGGGGTGCCAATCCCATGCATCCCCGGGGCTCCAGCATGGACCCTGGGTACTGCCAAACTACTTCCTGGCCTCTAGGAATGCTTTGAAGGGCACAGATGGTGCCCTCCTTGCATAAACCAGTCTACACCGGTTCAGGGAGCCCCCAGTCCCTGCTCTGGCCCGAAACTGGACAAAGGAAAGGGGAGTGACCACTCACCTGTCCATCATCACCCCAGGGGTGGTGCCCAGATCTCCTCCAGTGTGTCCCAGACCTCTGCCATCTTGAATGCAGAGGTGTGAGGGCACAATGGAGACCTCTGAGTGGCCAGTGCCAGCAGGTGACGTCAGAGACCCCTCCTGATAGGCTCTTACCTGGTTAGGTAGCCAATCCTCCTCTGAGGGCTATTTAGGGTGTCTCCTGTGGGTTCCTCTTCAGATAATGAATGCAAGAGCTCACCAGAGTTCCTCTGCACTTCTCTCTTCAACTTCTGCCAAAGATCGACCGCTGACTGCTCCAGGACGCCTGCAAAACCGCAGCAAAGTAGCAAGACGACTACCAGCAAATTTGTAGCGCCTAATCCTGCTGGCTTTCTTGACTGTTTCCTGGTGGTGCATGCCCTCAGGTCCGTCTGCCTTCACCCTGCACTGGAAGCCAAGAAGAAATCTCCTGTGGGTCGATGGAATCTTCCCCCTGCTACCGCAGGCACCAAACCTCTGCATCACCGGTCCTCTGGGTCCCCTCTCATCTTGATGAGCATGGTCCCTGGAACACGGGAGCTGGATCCAAGTGACCCCGACAGTCTAATGGTCCATCTGTCTGAATTTGGGGGAGTAAAGTCCTTGCCTCCCCACGCCAGACAGTAATCCTGTGTACTGCGTGATCTGCAGCTGCTATGGCTTCTGTGCACTTTTGCAAGACTTCCTTCGTGCACAGCACAGCCCAGGTCCCCAGCACTCGGACCTGCATTGCCCAATCGCTGAGTTTACCTCCGGCTTCGTGGGGCCCTCTGTTGTTGTGTTGAGACGACTACTGTGCTCAGATTTCTTGAACACCTGTTCAAGTGCTTCTATGGGTGATGCCGTCTTCTGCGTGGGCTCTCTCTGTTGCTGAGTACCCCCTCTGTTCCCTCCTCCAAGGGGCAACCTCCTGGTCCTTCCTGGGCCCTGGCAGCACCCATAATCGTCAACGGCGACTCTTGCAGCTAGCAAGGCTTGTTTGATGTCTTTCTGTGTGGAAACAACTCTTCATCCTCCAGTATTCCATGGGGCATCTTCTGACCAAAGGAGACGTTCCTGGCACCTTCCATTGTTGCAGAATCTTTGGCTTGTTCCAACCGGAGACAGCCCTGTTGCACCTTCATCGGGGGTTTAGTGGGCTCCTGCCCCCCCTGGACACTTGCATGACTCTTGGACTTGGTCCCCTTCCTTTGCAGGTCCTCAGGTCCAGAAACCCATCTTCAGTGCTTTGCAGTCAGTTGTTGTCTTTGCAGAATCCCCTATCTCGACTTTACTGTCTTTCTGGGGTAGTAGGGTAGCTTTACTCTACTTTTCAGGGTCTTGGGGTGGGGTATCTTAGACATCCTTAGTGTTTTCTTACACTCCCAGTGACCCTCTACACACTACACTAGGTCTGGGGTCCATTCGTGATTCGCATTCCACTTTTGGAGTATATGGTTTGTATTGCCCCTAGGCCTATTGTCTCCTATTACATTCTATTGTGTTCTACAGTGTTTGCACTACTTTTCTAAGTGTTACTTATCTGATTTTGGTTTGTGTATTTTACTTACCTCCTAAGGGAGTTTATCCTCTGGGATACTTTTGGCATATTGGGCCTGATTACAACTTTGGAGGAAGGTGTTAATCCGTCCCAAAAGTGACGGATATACCACCAGCCGTATTACAAGTCCATTATGTCCTATGGAACTTGTAATACGGCTGGTGGTATATCAATCACTTTTGGGATAGATTAACACTTCCTCCAAAGTTGTAATCAGGCCCATTGTCACTAAAATAAAGTACCTTTATTTTTAGTAACTCTAAGTGGTATAGTAGGAGCTTTGCATGTCTCCTAGTTCAGCCTAAGCTGCTCTGCGATAGCTACCTCTATCAGCCTAAGCTGCTAGAACACTACTAATCTACTAATAAGGGATAACTGGACCTGGCACAAGGTGTAAGTGCCATCAGGTACCCACTATAAGCCAGGCCAGCCTCTTACATAGAGTGCTTGTGTTCCCTGTCTAAATTGTATTGGTGACTGGTTTATCCATGATTGGCATATTTTATTTACTAGTAAGTCCCTAGTATAGTGCCCCAGGTGGGCTCAGGGCCTGCAAATTAAATGCTACTAGTGGGCCTGCAGCATTGATTATGCCACCCATCTGAGTATAGCCCTGCAAACATGTCTCAGGCATGCTATTGCAGTGTCTGTGGGTGCAGTTTTGAACTGCCATGTTGACCTGGCAAATGCTCCACTGGCTAGGCCCAAACCTTCCCTTTCATTACCTTTAGGTCGCCCCTAAGGTAGGCCCAAGGCAGGCCCATGGGCAGGGTGCAGTGTATGTAAAAGGTAGGACAAGTACTGGTGTGTTTTACAAGTCCTGATAGTAATATACTACTAATTTCATTTTTCGCTATTGCAAGACTTATCCCTCCCTTAGGGTAACATAGGGATTGCCTTAAAATATCTTTTAAATGTAATTTCGCATTGGGAGCAGATAGAGGTTGGAGTTTGGGGTCTGAATTCACAATTAAAAAATACATCTTTTGGTGAAGTTGGTTTTTCAATTGTGAGCTTGAAAATTCCACTTTTAGAAAGCAGGCATTTTCTTGCTTAAACATTCTTTGCCTCTTCCTGTCTGCTGAATGCACACCTGGGTCAGGATGGCAGTTGTGCTGTTTGTGCATTAACTCTAGACAGTCACACAATGGGAGATACTGTTGCACAGAGGAAAAACCGTATTAGTCAAAGTGATTTTCCACTGGTTGAGGCTTCACCTGTGTGTGTATGCTAACACTGGAAAGTGTTATTTTCAATTGTTCTCTTGAGTAAGTGCTTACTTTGACTTTTGTGCTTGCTTTGCTATTTTTAAAAGGCGCTGTTATTGATTAGTTAGTTTGAGTGCTGCACTGATATTAATTGCTGTGTCATCACGTGCTGCTTTAGGATTGGACGCTAGCTCCGCTATTTATTATATTGTGATTTGACAGGCTTGTTCAAATTCTCCTAAATTGTTAGAAATCTTGTGAATATGAATTGTTTCAGGAATTTGGTGAGGGGTGACTTGAGCATACCTGTCCGAGTGGGTGTGGGTGAGGAAGCTCGACCGGAAGGCATGCCAGGTTGGTATATGGCTGTAAATGCTGAACTTCATACATGTGTTTGGCTTAAATGGAACAAGATTATTGAGATGGGATGGTCCTTGCAGTTCCCTAGATATGGTGCTTTTAATATACATATAATCAAAAATTTGAGCTTGGTGCTCTATGAATTAAACCCCCAGACCAAAACAGAATGAAGCTTTGAAAGCTTGGGAGTATTCAGAATAGAATGCTTGCTTTGTGTCATGCGTACTTTTCATGATCATCTTCATCAGCTTCGTCCTGATCTTTAAGTCGGCATATCAGTCATAAACGAACAGTGTAAAATATCTGATTTCAATAAAACGTTGTAATACAATAAATACAGAAATACATCACTGAAACAATCGATTGTAAGATACTGAAAAATCAACGCTAAGTGAATTTAGAATCTAACTAAAAAAATACCATTAGGGCCAATCCAGTAAGTAAAAACACTATACAAAGTTAATCAACGGATTAAGAAGACAAAAAGGAGGACAACTCTGGTGGCACATTACTTATTACTCAATTTGATAAATGGTTACTATCTCTACTGTTAGGGAAAACAATTTGCCCCTAATTTGCCACATGCAGGATCAAAATCTTGAAATGACAAAGACAAAAGGCCAACTTGTATCACACTGCAAAATCCTAAAGGCTTCCCAGTGCCGCCTGTTTCTTGTATTGCGGCATATAGGGATCTGCCATCCATCCCTCACCAACGTATATGCAGGGTTGAAGAAAAGAACATGAAACACTGTCTCTGGTGAAGTTCCGCAAGACAGCAAGTCAGCTCAGTGGCTCTTATGGTAACAGCCCACCCAACGGTAAATTAATGTGACTGCAGGATCCCAAACCAAAACTGTATATACGGCTTCCTCACCTGTGCAGGCTGGATCTCATTGAGATAATCCTCTGCTTCATAGCTATTCTTTGATTAGAGAAAAACATCAGTCAGGGGACCCTGGGTACTCCTAGATAACAAGGTGCTCAGTTTGTACTGCAAATAGTTTCTCGTAAGGACTGTTTTTGGAATAGATACAGAAATCTCCCAAGGGGCCTCCCACAGACTATCATTACCTATCTCCCACAGGGTTTCACCAACCTACTTAAACCAGGGTAGGTTGCTTGGCCCGGGTCACTTGAGTATTTCCTCCAACCCTATTGATAAAACCCCAATTCTGGAGTGGCCCAGATCCTTCTCCAATATAAAATCGATCCAATACCCACCTGATCGATCATTGATCGAAGCCTCATATCCAACTTAAGAGACAACAGTGGGTTACTAACAGGGATATGCAACAACTGTCACAGAAATTAATTTCTGCAACCTCAAGAACTTCCAAATCCTTTTGACTCCATAGTTCTGCATCATGCAGGGCAGCCCCCCCCAAGCTGACAGTTATAAACTTGCATCACCAGCGAGACTGGTTTTGAATAAGAGCCCCAGTGCTCCAGTTTTAGTCTGCGCTTTGAGATATGAAGGCTTCGTTGTTAAAAGTTAAAAGGGGACCCCGCCATGAAAAGGCTGGCAGAAACGGGACTCATGATCAGCACATTCCTATAACTTTGTAAGGGTAACCACAATTTATTAAATAGTATGAACCCTCTCAAGGGGGATTCCCATCAATATAGGGTTGGTTATGGTTGCCGGGTGAGGATTAAGCACCATATATTTCAGTTTTGATACAGTAATTTCTAAGCCCCTCATCTTACAGGACTAGTAAACTTGTCTAAAATGTTCTGTAACCACCATCGGGGATTTGGACAGGAGAAGCGTGGCATCTGCGAACATTAGTGCTGGCGCCTTCATATCATCTAGTCTTGGGGCATCGCTATTGCATGAGCTAAGGTGGTCCATCATGTCATTACATACAGCATGAATAGGGTTGGGGCGAGAACACAACCCTCCTCACCCCCTATTAATGGGGAAGGCTTGGTCACTTCGCTTAACTGACCACACCTAACTTGAGTATAATTTTTCTCATGCAACCATACAATCATTGCAAGAAGATAATCTGGAACCCTCATCTTAGCTAGCACTTGCCACAGTGTGGCCCTGGGGAATCAGATGGAAGGCTGATTGTAGATCGACAAACACCACATATAGCTGGCCACCTTCAAGAACCACATTTTTCCAAAATAAAATCTGAAGCCTAAATACCTGGTCGACAGTGGAGGTACAATCACGGAAGATAGCTTGTAAAGGGGTAAGTACATCATTAGCCTTAAACCAGTCTTTTAGGTTCCCAACTCAACTGGTTCAGGGGAATGATCACCCGTCAAATATAAGCTAGAAAAATGTTCTTTTCCATCCCACTATAAGAAGAGGGCCAGCCTCTCTTCATGTTTCAGTTCCAAAACAGAATGTTTACATGGTGTGCAGAAAGTCCCTCAATATTTAACCAGCTCTTGAAAAGGAATCTGGAGACTTTGTAGTTACCGTGTAGTTCTGTTCGTGTGCATAAATGACATGTTGGTAACGTTGATGTTGCAAGAATCTTGCAGACAAAACACCATTGCCCAGCTGAAGCATTTGGCTAAGAATGGACAAAAGGTGTCCTAGAGTAACTTACAGTACTGTCAGAAATACGTTTGGTACTTAGAACATCACATTGAGAAAGGAGCAAGCAAGGTGTCATTGCCTTTTTAAAAATGAAATGAACCCACCACTCAGAAAGATGTCTGGAGTTTTCTGGGAATAGTAGGCTACCGTTGTCAGTTTATACCCATATTTTCCTTAGTGTCCGAACCTCTACAGAGGCTTACAAACAAGAATGTGTCTGAACCTATGTCATGGAACAGTAATAGCATGAATGTCTTCTGAGAGCTGGGAGAAAACCTTGGTTGCATCCGAGCTCTGATAATGCCAGATTTCAGTGCAAACTTTTTACTCTTTTGCAGCAAAATGAAGGGTAGTGCTCTCATAGTACCCACTCACATGTATGGTGATTCTCGAATTGCCTATATTTGTGCTGTGCTTGACAAGATGCCTGATTCGAAACGGAGAGAACAACGCTGGGGCAACTGATCGAAAAGAAACAGGCACCTCAGGGGGAAGGGAAGGAGGGGCACCTCAGCCGGATGAACGCACAACGCCACTGCTGCACGAGGGGGCTGCATGCCCATTGCTGTATCCTGGGGAGTGCAAAGCCACGGTATTCAAGTCTCTCAAGTGGGTGGTTTGCCCACTGCTTTATCCTGGGGAGTGCAAAGCCACAGTCTCTCAAGTCTTTCCAGTGGGTGGGTTGCCCACTGCTTTATCCTGGGAGTGCAATGCCACAGTCTCTCAAGTAGATGTCAGTCTCTACTGGTTCTGGAGGGGGCCTGGTGCCCAGAGTGCTTCATCCTGCTAATGACTGAGGTAGTGGATGTCAATCTCCACTGGTTTTGGAGGGGGCCTGGTACCCAGAGTGCTTCATCTTGCCAAGGACTGAGGTAGTGGATGTCAATCTCCACTGGTTCTGGAGGGGGCATGGTGCCCAGAGTGTTTATTCCTGCCAAGGACTGAGGTAGTGGATGTTAATCTCCACTGGTTCTGGAGGGGGCATGGTGCCCAGATGGCTCCACATGCAGTGTGGCCGGTCCCATTCCCTCACCAGGGTGTGTGTGCCATGAGATTGCCTAGGAACAGGTAGCATGATACGCCATGGAGACAGAGACATACCCCACACTGCTGCGGCTTCGCCTTCCACCTGCAGGTGCAAACAGTGATGGAAGTCATGCCTCATGAAAGCTGGGCAGGGTCCAGGACCTCTCCTCCAGCCTCGGACGACTGACCACTGGGGATGGTAGCCATGTCAGCGGTGTTGCCACTGTCTGAGCACGTCGCAGGGCTGGTGGCGGTGCTTGCGGCGGTGTCTGTGGTGGCGGTGCTGGCAGTGGTGGAAGGGTCAGCACCTGTTGAGGGACACAGCAGGATGTCTCCTGCAGCCTCGGATGGCTGCCCACTGGGGAAGATGCTGGGACTTTTGGTGGCAGTGCAGGTGGCGGGGCAGGTGGCGGTGCAGGTGGCGGTGCTGCTGCTGGTGGCGGGGCAGGTGGCGATGTTCACCGCCATACAGGTTGGTGGAGTCGTGGACAGATAGGGTGACACAAGTCCCTCAGCCGGTGCCACTGTGCCCTGTCCTGACCTGCTCTTCTGCTTTTGTCCCTTCCCCACCTTTGATGGTGCGCAGGTGTCTTGCCACTGTCCCCTTTTGGTTTGGTGCCTGGTAGGTGCGGCTTCTTCCTCCGGGATGTGGGCACCTTCTTCACCTTGGCAGGTGGCGGAACACCTGGAAGTCACAGGAGCCTGACTAGGTGTAGATGGCTATTACCACTAGTGGGGTTGGGGTGCCACAGAGCCTGCCTAGCAAGGGACCTTGCCTACCAAGTCTGCCCTGGCCTAGGGGAACCCACAGCCCACCTTCCCCACCCAGACACCTCTTAATGCACGCAGAGTCAGCTGAATGAGAGTGTACTCACCCCCTTGTGGCTGCTGTGATGCCCTCAAGCGCCCATCCAACTCCGGATAGGCCACCGCCAGGATCCAGGACATCAGGGGGGTCATGGTGCGACGGGCACCCCTTTCATGTTGGGAGGCCATCCCCAGATGGGCTTCCGCCGTCTTCTTGCTCCAGCGGCGCAGGTCCTCCTATCTTTTACGGCAGTGGGTGCTCTGTCTGTGGTAGACCACCAGGGTCCGGACGTCCTTGGCGATGGCACGCCAAATACCCTTTTTCTGGTGGGCGCTGACCTAGAGGAAAGGTACAGGAGGAAAGGATATTACTCACCCATCCGGACTGTCATACTCATTGCCCACCAGTTCCCACCCATGCCCTGACACACATACACTCACCATCCGCACAAGCAGGCCTCAGCCCCCCATGTATCTCCCATCCACACCACTCTAAACAGGTATTGCCCACGCAGCATGCTCACAGTGTACTCCCCTGTTTGTCTGGAGGACCGTACAGTTGCGTGTACTGGGGGAGGACCCCATCCACCAGTTTCTCCAACTCCTCCGAAGTGAAGGCAGGGGCCCTTTCCCCAGACACAGTAGCCATTGTTGCTTCCAGAAACAGGTCACAGCAGCACTTGCAGTGTAGGTCCTCTCCTGTTGAAGGTCAGGTATCAAGTGAGGGACCCCATCCACCAGTTTCTACAACTCCTCTGAAGTGAAGGCAGGGGCCCTTTCCCCAGACACTGTAGCCATTGTCGCTTCCAGACACAGGTCACAGCAGCACTTGCAGTGTAGGTCCTCTCCTGTTGAAGGTCAGGTATCAAGTGAAGGAACAGATAGAAAATGGCGGTCATGTCCGTGGCGGTGCGTACCGTCACCGCCGCTGTACATCGTCATTGGCCCCTGGGACCCATAGGGCCCAATGTTAACCAATGCTGAATAGTGCCACGGTCTTCGACCGCCCACTGCGACGGTGTACAATGCCAGTGCAGTTACCTAATTTCCCCTTCCCCCACTTTACAGGTCAGGCAGCCGCAATTTCAGGGGGCCACATGGGATGGAAAAAAACTACGTCACACCTATCTAGGCCGGGAATACAGACAGATATCGGCACATTGCGAATTACCAACGTTTCAGCAAATTACACGTTGTGATACCTCAGTGTTGGATGACCCTCTGCTCGCTGTTCTCCTCCATAGGGCACGTCTGCTGGGGCAGGTGATGAGATGGCGGCATCCTCCGGTGTACAGACCCCTCGTGGACCTGTTGACAATGGAAGAGAGACACATCATAATCACATACAGACTTGATCGTGCAACAATCTTGGAACTGTGTGCCCGGTTGGAGCCAGACCTGATTTCAACTATCCGCCATCCCACAGGAATCCCCCCTCTGGTGCAGGTTCTGTCTGTACTCCATTTCCTGGCCAGTGGGTCTTTTCAAACAACAGTGGCCATGGCATCAGGGATGTCTCAGCCAATGTTCTCTAATGTGCTGTCCAGAGTGTTATCTGCCCTGCTGAAACACATGCGCAGCTACATCGTTTTCCCTCAGATGGAGGATTTGCCCACAGTGAAAGGTGACTTTTATGCCCTGGGACATATCCCCAACGTCATTGGTGCAATTGATGGTACACATGTGGCATTTGTCCCCCCCGCAGGAATGAATAGGTGTACAGAAACCAGAAAAGCTACCATTCGATGAATGTGCAGATGGTGTGTTTGGCAGACCAGTACATCTCCCATGTCAATGCCAAGTATCCTGGCTCAGTGCATGACACTTACATTTTGAGGAATAGCAGCATCCCTTATGTGATGGGCCAACTCCAGAGGCAACGTGTGTGGCTAATAGGTGAGGCAAGGGTCCTAACACGGTTGACATAGGTGTCTGGGTATGGGATTGTCCCTAAGGGTTAGTGTGTGTCTAACAATTATCCCTCGACATTTGCAGGTGACTCAGGTTACCCCAACCTGTCATGGCTACTGACCCCAGTGAGGAATCCCAGGACAAGGGCAGAAGAATGCTACAATGAGGCACATGGGCGAACTAGGAGGATTATAGAACACACCTTAGGCCTCCTGAAGGCCAGATTCCGGTGCCTCCATCTGACAAGTGGCTCCCTATACTGCTCACCGAAGAAGGTGTGCCAGATAATCGTGGCCTGCTGTGTGCTGCACAACCTGGCTTTGCGATGGCAGGTGCCTTTTCTGCAAGAGGATGGGCCAGATGGTGGTCTTGTGGCAGCTGTGGAGCCTGTGGACAGTGAAGAAGAGGAGGCAGAAGAAGATGTCGACAACCGAAACAACATAATCATGCAATACTTCCAGTGAGACACAGGTAAGAAGATGTAACTGCTTCCCACATCTTCTACTATTGTTGGAGCTAGCATAAGTCTGTCATTTTCACTCAGTGTATGGACCCTGACTTGTTACTTTGACTTTCCATTTCACAGATCTAGCTCCCACTTTGTGCCCTGTGCTATGTTTACTGCTGGCCTACAGCTGTGTTACATTGGAATGTGAACACGTACATTGACATTGCTATATTCCAGAGATTTAGCAATTACAAATTTGTGAAGGCACAGACTGACTCCAGCTTGTTTAGTGATTCAAGTGTGTTTATTTGTGTGCAAGTAAGTGGAGGGGAGTGTAAAATGGGCTGGGGTGATGGTGGAGGAATGTCCATGGCAGAGTCCAGTCTATTTGTGTCACAGGTGCTTTGTCCAATGGGGCATAGAAAGTGGAGCAATGGCAGTTTCAGGTGGACAGGGTGTCAAAGTGGGACAGAAGGGTGACATTCAGATGGGTCTTATTTCCTGGCGGCGGTCTTGGCAATGTTCTCGGTCTTGTTCCTGGATCTCTGGGACCGTTTGTGGGGTGGTTCTCCTTCTGCAGGGTGTGGGGTGTTGGTGTCCTGTTGTTCCTGTGGCTGTGCCTCCTGTCCACTAGCGCCGGCGGAGGTTGAGGGCTGTTCATAGTCCAGGCTAGTGTCAGGGGCCCACTGATGTGCCACTGTGTCCCTACTGGTGTTGAGAAGTTCTGCCACCACCCCTGCAATGGTGACCAGGGTGGTGTTGATGGACTTCAAGTCCTCCCTGATCCCCAGGTAGTGTTCCTCCTGCAGCTGCTGGGTCTCCTGAAACTTGGCCAGTAACATGCCCATGGTCTCCTGGGAATGGTGATAAGCTCCCATGATGTTGGAGAGTGCCTCGTGGAGTGTTGCTTCCCTGGGCCTGTCCTCCCCCTGTCGCACAGCAGTCCTCACAGCTTCCCTGTTATCCTGTGCCTCTGTCCCCTGAACGGTGTGCCCCCTGCCACTGCCCCCAGGTCCCTGATCGTCCTGGGTTAGTGGGGTTGCCTGGGTTTGCTGTAGTGGTGGACACACTGCTGATTGATGTGTCCTGGGGACAGAGGGATGGGCCCGCTGGATGGGTGCTGTGGTGGTGTTTCCCGAGGGGGGAGGTTCAATGGTGGTTTGTGACTGTGTCAGGGGAACCGACTGTCCCGAGGTCCCAGATGGGCGGGGCTGGTCATCTTGATCCAGTCGTGCAGAGCTGCTGTCATCACTGTGGGCCTCTTCTGTGGGGGGACTGGATATGCCTGGCACCTCCTGTCTGGTGATGTTGGGTAGGGGTCCTGTTGGGGTGTAAATGCATAGTTATTGTATGTGTGTGTGCCACCTTGTTCAATGGGTGAGTTACCCTATACTCCTGTGCTTGCATTATTGGCTTGGTCCTTGTGTGATTGGTGATTTTGGGGCATGAGTGAGTCTCTTTACTGGACATGCTTTGGTGATAGGTGTCCATGCATTGGTGTTACATGCAGGGCTTGGTTTTGGGATGTGTGGGTTGTGTTGGTGGGATATCTGTGGGTCGTTGGGGTGATGGGTGTGAGGGTTAGGGTGGGAGTATGTGATGACATGCAGATGGGGTGGGAGGGATAAAGTAGTAAAGATTTGCCTTACCAGAGTCCAGTCCTCCTGCTACTCCTGCGAGGCCCTCAGGATGCATATTTGCCAAAATTTGTTCATCCCATTTTGTTAGTTGTTGGGGAGGAGGTGGGGGTCCACCGCCAGTCCTCTGTACAGCAATCTGGTGTCTGGATAGCACGGAACGTACCTTCCCCTGTAGGTCTTTCCACCTCTTCCTGATGTCATCCCGTGTTCTTGGATGCTGTCCCACTGCATTTACCCTGTCGACAATTCTGCGCCATAGCTCCATCTTCCTTGCAATGGATGTCTGCTGCACCTGTGATCCGAATAGCTGTAGCTCTACCCGGACGATTTCCTCCACCATGACCCTGAGCTCCTCCTCTGAAAACCTGGGGTGTCTTTGGGGTGCCATGGTGTGGTGTGGGTGATGTGTGAAGTGGTGTCTGTTGTGATGTGTTAGGGGATGTGTTGGTGTGTGTTGTTTGAGGTGCATGGATGTTGTATGAGTGATGGTGTTGTGTGTCTGTGGATGCTGGTGTTGTGTTAGGTAGTCTCTCTCTTTCAAATTTCTGGTTGTAAGGGTTTGTGGATGATGTGGGTGTGCGCTTTATATTGGATTGGGTGTGTGGGTGTGGTGTGTGTATGTGTATCAGATGTGTGTATTTTGAATTGTCCAATGTGGTTGTGTTTTGTACATGTGTGTGTATTTTGAGCGCCAATGGTTTACCGCAGTTGAAAGACCGCCGCGTTGATTCGTGGGTCGTGATACCGTGGGCGTATTCCTGTTGGTGTGACGGTGTGGGTTTTGGTATCACCAGTTTATCACTGACCTTTGGTGTGGCGGACTTGTGTGGGTGTCTGTATTGTGGCGGATTCCGAGCTGTGGGTTGTGATACCTGTGGCAGAATTCCACTGCTGCGACGGTATGTTGGCCGTCTTCTGCACGGCGGAAAGTGGTATTTACTGCCAGGGTTGTAATGAGGGCCTATATGTTGTATTATATCTGCATGCTCTGGTGATATATAGCGAGGGTCTGGCTTACTTGTCCGAAAACCCCCTGAGGAGTTCATAAAGGGGTGATGACACCCATTGGTATCTATTGGCCACAATAACCACCCACCTGGACGTGTCAGTGAAGCATTAAACGTACCATTCTGGACCCACTCATCAAGCTCATCTTCAGTTACATTTGTATATTTTTGCCATTTGTAAAATTTTGCAGGGGCAGGTATACTTGGCATGTTTAATTCCCTGATTGGTGCCAAGCCTAAACAACTTGTTTGTTGCACTGTTTCATTTAAAAATATAATTTGTACAGGAATGAGGCATGCTCTAAACAATGTTTCTTTTCCCTTAATTTGCCAATTTTTTGTTCCCCAGACATTTTTCAGATCAATTGATTTGGACCAATATTCATAGCCTTCTATTGATAACCGGGAAACAAAGGATTCCGAATATATAAATTTCGTATTTGTCGATAACATGTGTATATCCTTGATAGATGGTACTTTAAAATAATATGACTCAGCATTCTTTAATGTTCCCATTGCGTGTAATTAAAAACAGTTTTGGGACTGCTAGCTCTATGTATGAAATGGTGCCCATAATAATTATAGCAAAACATATCACCATAATTTTCTTTAAATTGGTAAACATCTTCGTTTTCAAAGACAGTATAATATTGCAATTCAGTCATCATGGAATCAACTGATTTCACATCCCAATCATCAGAAACAATGCCTGGTATCACTATATCATTCATTGATAATTTGAACACATACGGTATTTGAATAACTTCCGTGGGACCATATATATCAAACATTACTTTGTTCCAAACAATCCCGTCAGGACTTGGCACTGCGGAAATGTTCACAAAGGATAAGTCTCTTCGGACTTTATGTGAAGAAAAATGTGGTTTCAAAACCTCTTCCACCAGTTCAACTGTCGATCTTTCAGGTAAAAAATTACTATGTATTAACAAGAAAAAGGTAATGACAAAACCA
Organism: Pleurodeles waltl; assembly: GCF_031143425.1. Classification (NCBI taxonomy): domain Eukaryota; kingdom Metazoa; phylum Chordata; class Amphibia; order Caudata; family Salamandridae; genus Pleurodeles; species Pleurodeles waltl. Next base: position 267,872,940 of record NC_090436.1, read on the forward strand.
ATCCATAGTAGAAAGGCAAGGACAGTCAAAGAGAGCCATAGATAATTCCATGGAAAAATAAAATACGTGTCTTTAAGCCAGTTTGTTAGCTTACGTGTACTTGACAGATCAGCTGTCGAAGAGGCAAATGAGTCCGAGAAATCATCGTTGGAGTTGGCAAAATAACCAGAGGCAGTTTGTGGAAATGGCGTAGCGTTGTCAGTGGTGGAGTTGGTGTTTCATGAGGTGGCACACTATAGACAGCACCGTCCGTTTGGCTTGAAGTCGAGTTGACTTGGTCAGATGTTTCTAAATTAGTTGACGCTAGTGGAACTAATGCAAGATCATCCTCCACCCTCCCCATGCTCGGAGAGGTGTTGGTGTAGACAACTTGTAGAGGAACTTCTTCGCCAGTAGTGAGAGTGATTCGGGAACTATTGGATTTTCCTCTTGGTCGGCTGTGCAGGATCGGCCACATGGTGTAGTTTGACATTGTCAATAGAGACAAAATGATTTTCTTTTGCACCTGCCAATGGTGGTAGAATAACAGTTCTGGTACAGTGTATCCCTAGTACAGGGACTGGTGCTCGATAAGAAGGGCCAAATTCCTTTTTCACTGCGACTTTTTCACGTACAAGATCCCTAACTCTGGGAATCCAGCCAGTAGATGTTACAAGCACATCCTTAATTCCTGTGGAGGTGGCACTTTTGAAAGAATTATCATCACAGAACTATTGCAATTCCTGTAAGACAGTGACACGTTCATTTATGTCAAAAGGTGTTCCTGCTGCCTCCACGCCAGGACCATCAAGATCCGGAACATACATTTGAGTTCCGAACAGGCACTCATATGAAGTACAACCCCCCAGGGTACTTCTAGGCAGATTATTTAGTGCTCTCTGGACTCCATACAGGTGGTTAAGCCATCTACGACCCATACCTAAGACTCTGGCTTTCAAGGATTGCTTTAAATCATGGTTTAATCGATCCACAACACTATTTCCCTTGGGATGAAATGGAGACGAGTACTGGAGTTGGCCCCCCCAATGAAGCCATGGCGTTCCTGAATGCCCTTGAGGCGAAAGCAGGGCCCTGGTCCGAATGGAAAGCCGCAACTGCATATGTACCGATAAAGATATATGTACCGATAAAGATCAGTCCGCGCGTCAGCCGAGCGTTGTGGCCACACCCATACAAATCTGGAGCATGAATCAACAGTGACTAAAATATATTTGTATGCACTATCAGGTGATAAGGGACCACAGCGGTCCAAGTACACACATTGTAATGGTATGTTTGAAATTAAGAGAGATGTCTGCAGCGGGCACTTGGCAGTGGAAACTTTGATTTGTTGACAGATGTCACAACAAAGGACATACTGCTTAGTCTCTTTGTAGAGACCTGGCCACCAATAACAGGTCTGCAAGATCGAAATTGTAGCCGCCACACCAGCATGGGCAGATGCCACCCCTTCATGCACTGCTTTAATCAATTGTGGTCTTATATCTTTGTTGGGGATGTCTCGTACACCCATGCCTGGTATCTTAACTTCAGCGTTCAGCATACTTCCCATACGATAATGATATTTGTTAGGAAATCCTTTAGGATGGGGCGTACCATCAGCCGTAGCTGTCACGGCAGCCCAAATGCCTGCGTCCGGTTAGAAACTCGAGCGAGTCACTGCAGCTACAGTGGCTACTGCCACTGCTGACTTTGCGGCTTCATCACCCAATGTATTTCCAGCAACATGTATTCCAACGCGCTGGTGTCCAAGTGTATGTACAACATGGACATTCAGTAGCATCTCTTTCAGGTCAGCTACTTTCCCCCACAGTAGTCTGTGTTTAATGGTGTTGTCTTTGGAATCTCTGAACCCATTCTGGCGCCCATAATGCAGGTATTCATTAAAGGACTGGACACAGAAATATGAATCACAAACAATCAGCGTAGGCTGTGCCGGATTCGTGTGTTCCAGTGCCATCAGCAGAGCTTTTAGCTCAGCCAATTGTGCAGTACAATCCCCTAGGGCCTGTGAAAAGGTATGTAGAGGGCAAAATTTATCGCCCTCCATATAGCCACTTACTACTGCGCAAGCAGCAGAATATTGATGTTTAGTTCCAATTGCAGGTTGTGCAGAGCCATCGGTGTACATGACTCCATGATACTGATAAATAGGCAAAGTATTTGCTGGAACTGGATATTCTATTTCATATTGTAGAAATTCCTGAGTTTCTAGTTTTGGGTCAAAAATGTAGTCTACATCAGTGGCTGTCAGAGACGTAGCCCATTGTATCCAACGTGAATGGAATGCTTTTGAGTTTAGAACGCTAGCTTGTCTATCAGCCTCTAGGGCTGGGATTGGAGAAACGACAATAATGCGTTTTCCTTGGGCAAGAGGTCTTTCTTTAATGACAGCTATCTGTACAGCAGTGAGAATTTTCTCTGTGGGAGAAAAGCGTTGTTCTGCTGCTGAGTACAAATGTGATTTGTATGCAATCGGGACTGTCTCACCTTCATTAAACGTCACATAGGTGAAACTGATGGCCCCAGCTATTACTCTGATGACCAAATGTGTTTTGTTGTCCCTTGTGTGTAAATGTTGTGCTCCAAGCATGTCTGTCTGCAACACTCGAAGAATGCATGTCTGTTCGATTGTCCAGAATTTACTTGAAAAAGTGGGACTTATTAAGTCATATAAAGGTTTTATGCGTGAAGCATAATCTGGAAGGTAGGTTCGCCAAAATTTAAGAAATCCAATAATGATTGGAGTTTTTTGATCGTATTCGGTGGTTGTAACTGCGCACTTCTCTAAGTATTGTGGCGCTCGGCTCTTCCCTTCACTTGACAGCTCATGTCCTAGGAACAGGACGCTGAGGAAGGCTATTTTTGTTTTTTTAAAAGTTAAATCTGTAGCCAAATTTGGCAAACCATACAACAATGCGGGCTACCCATCTTAAATGTTGTAGTAGTTCATCAACTGTCAGGTATATATCATCTACATAGGGCAATGCTTCAGGGTCAATCTCGTGCAATATAGCAGTGACACGAGTTGCAAACAGTCCTGGGCTGTTCTTATACCCCTGAGGTAAACAACTGTATTTTTTCTGGGAGCCTAGTGCGCTGAAACTTGTTAAGTCTCTGCTCTCAGGTGCTATATTCTGGCAGAAAAACCCATTGGAAATGTTCAGTGTTGTTTTGTATTTTTTACGCACTATGTTGCTCATTAGTGCTGTGCTATGCGAATTTTGGATAGCATAGGTACGTGTATGACTGTTTAAAAGTCTGTAGTCTAAGACTATTCTGTATGAATGGTCTGGTTTAGCTACTGGGAATAATGGGTTGTTCATTGGTGATACACAGGGTTCAATCACACCCGGTACTCTAATTGTGTTAATATTTCTCTCACTGGTGCTTTTGCTACAATTTTTATAGGATACTGTGGTTGTGGCTGAGGTTCATTTTTAATTGGGATTACATGGTAGGGGAATTCTTTATCCCATCCCACATGATTTCTGTATAATGCAGATGCTTGTGCCAAAGCCCATTCAATGGAATAGGATTCAGCAAGTTCCTCTGGAACAAGGGGCGAGAAAGAAGACTTAATAACCTCTTCTCCATATGGGCAGGTACGGACAAAGTCAGGAGGCCAATCTTATTCAGCCAACAAGACATCATATACTTTTACTATGCGATCCCAAAAGATGGTGTCTATTGTGCAGTCAATGTCTCCTTCTAACTGTAGTGTTACTTTGTACACCCTATCAGGCATGGAGACACGCATGTCCGCAGTTACTACTTGTGTAAAATCATCAGTTGCTTTCACCTCCAGATGCTCTAGAAGATTCCGGAGAACTATTGTGACCTCTGCCGCACTGTCTAGCAAGGCTAGAGCCCAATTCTTGTTCTTCAAGAGGACCCTCTTCCTGAGTGGCATGTCGGACTACGAATGCTGCCACTTTTTTCTTTTTAAATTGTTGTTTTTGTTGGGCGGGTTTCTCTTCCTTTTTAACAGAAACCTCCGAACAGCGCTGTGATTCCTGTCTCGGTTTCACGTACTCTGTTCTTCACTCTGATCGGCCACCTCTCTCATTTCTCTTTTACGATGAGTCCTGAAAGGAATGAGATTGGTGTGTATCAATATATTGATATCGATCAGGCGTTTTGATATTATCTCTATTTCTGAGATTATATCTATTCTGTGGGGTCTCCATACGCGGAGATTTTCCCCTCTCTTTCTTAGGAGTTTGCTGCTTTTTATCCCAGCGTTTCTTATTGCCCTCAGGTGCTTGCTTGGGGGTATCTCGGTTTAATTTATCCTGAAATTTATTTTTTTGTGGTCTCGCCCCTAAGCTATCTCGACCAATGCTTGAATAGATCTCTGCTATTATTTTAGGTAGCTCTCATTCTTTATCCTGTTGTGGAACGTCACAAAGCCGCATGCGCACTGCAAGTGCGACTGCTTCCCCTTTAAGGTTACTTAAAATGGTTGAGGATACTGTGGCACAATTGCCCATCAATTGCATCCCCAAATCTAGAGCCGGGGCAGCCCCATATTCATCTTGAATTTGTTCCAGCACTTCCGGTAAATTGGCAAGTGTCGGTGTACCATGTGCAGTTGTGTAGAGCGCGGCAAATACCATGCCCCAAGTATTACAGTTTTCTACTGTAGGGACCATTCCAAAAGGCAAGCACATCATTAATACTCTATGTTTATCCTGAGGTCCCGTATGGGGAAACACTGCCTCCAGCATATTAATTTTCTGTGCTAACCAAAATGGAGTTTCCTCTCGTTTGGAGGGTACTTTACCCATAATCGAATGTACAGTCTCAGGATTTATACCTGTGTTACTGCATGTGGATGTGCTGGAGCACACGTGCTAGGTTTATATTTAGTGTTTGCATTACAAATTGTACTAATTGTCTATATATTTCTATTAACTCAATATATAAGCGACAAACCTCAGCTACTGCTAAATTTGCTACCGTAGGATGTGGTGTATAGGTGGCTAATAAAGACCAGATAGGACCGTCATTACTTAGTGGACCTAACCTTACTGGTAATATTGTGTGGGGTAGGGCACAATCAAGCCAATTATTATGTGCTTGATAAGATAGAGGTATCTCTAAATATGCGTACACTCTGTATTGTCCCGGCACATTTGTGGGTGTATATTGGTGAAATGTATTTGTGTTCCCATCAACTGCAGGAAATCTGACCCAAGAATAAAAAAGCTCTGTTCTATAAGCTGCATGGGCGTCCACCACGAATGTGACTGGAGCTCCCTGGGCCGTTAGGCCATTTGCTAGTAAGTGTGCTATTAGAGATTGTCTCATATTAACAGCTATTTGTACCTCTTGGGGATTCACCATGATAGTAACACTATGAGTTCAGAGAAGGCACACCAAAATGGGGTTTCCTTTTAAAGTTCAAGCTTGAACAACCGCCAGTTGTAGTAGGATTACCTACACAGCTGTGGTGGAAATCCTCAGCACCAAGGACGTCTCCGCATACGGCACTGAGGTGTCATTATATATAATGAGAAAGAGATACTCCAGAGGACCCGAAAATTAGAGCCTGGCCAAACGTTGGCGGCGCCATTTCACGTAGGATCTCATTATTTTAATGAGACTACTGGATTTTGAGCAGCAAGATCATCCACGGTGTGGGAGACTGAGTCTGACCCACTGTGGGTGACACCTGCCACCCTAAATCGGGGTTTGGCTCTGGCTAACTAGAATGTGCCTCATCTCTACCAGAAGATAGGGATGATTGGGCAGCCGAGCGCATGACATATTAGGCTTCTCAGGGAAGTCGTGGTCACTCAGGTCGCATCCGGTTCTCTCATGCACACTTTGGTCTCATATATAAATGACAATAAGAAGCAGTATAAGTTTTAATGACTGGTTTAATAAAACTACTGCAGTTTAGATAGCAAAGCGTGCGCTGCAATAACCAGGATGACACATCATGACAATATTAAAATGGTGACGAGGAGAGTGAAGTATAAGAATAACTCTATCATATTGACACTAGGATTTATAGACTATTTCTTATCTAAGTCATAATCTGAGCACAGCATGTTAAGCTCTAATTCTGCCTTTCAGGTTCCCCCGGGAGGACTTCACCCGTCATACCTGAGCAAAGGCCTGCAGTCTGCGTTAGCATCTGCAGCGAAGCATTCAGCAATCAGCATACAGTCGTGGTTCCCTAGCTGGAATCTCCCACTTAACGTGTAATGGGACTAAGAAGTGTTTTTATAATAACACAGCCGATGTTCTAAGAAAATGTCTCTACGTAAGGCTGTGTATTTTCTACGAATGTTGGAGACTAAACTTCTACCACATTCACTGGCAATGTCCCAAACTGTAGCCTTGACCGAAGCACAAAGTGATCAAGAATGTCTTGTTTGAGAACACAGTGGTGGGCTAAGCAAAAACAGTTAGATAGATGAAAATAAAACAAGACCGTAAAACTGGTTACTGTAAAAATAACAATGCGAAGCTGAATGAAATATATCTAGGTCAAAGTGCACAGCATCCTAGTGTGTTAAACTAACGTGCATGGAGCTATAACTAAAATGGCTACACAACAAAGTAATTGTTGGGGACAGTGAGAGGTCTGTGTCCTTGGCCCCATGAACCACCTAGAGAACTGCTGTCCAATAAGGTAGTGAAATTGGCCATTACCAGACCATGAAAAAAAGCTAGCATCTTCTGCAGCACATCTAGGTAGCATCAGGGGACATTGTGCGTATGAACCTGGGAATCAGATAGGCCCGGCGTAGATAGTAAATCTAGATACGTTTGAAGTGAGAATTTCTGGACACACTGTGGCCAGAATCCAGGATCTTTCTCCAGGATGATTTGTTTATGGGTAGCCCTAGATCAGCCTCCCATTGTGCATGGAGGACAGTTCGAGCTGTTTGCGCCCTCTCCACAGGGCTCAGGCCCAAACATAGGTGGTCATTACAACCCTGGCGGACAGTGTTAAAGGTGCGGTAAGACCGCCAACAGGCCGGCGGTAAAAAAATTGGAATTATGACCATGGCGGAAACCGCCAACAAAGACAGTCACTTTAACACTCCGACGGCCACGGCGGTACAGACAAGCAGCGCGGCGGTCACCGCCAACAGACAGGCGGAAGACAATGTACCACCCACAGTATCACAACCCGCCAATCCGACACCTTTTCCGGGGCAGATTCACTGTGGATAAAAACACGGCAGAAACAGCTTTTGCAATGGGAAAACGCTCACCTTCTACACATCCCACGAGGAAGGAGGACACCATGGAGCCGGAGTTACAAATCCTACCTGCCCTTGTCTTCCTGCTCATTTATGAACACCAGCAACGCCGGCGGTGAAGACAACGGTGAGTACTGCACCTACGACCTAGGGGAGGGGGGAAGCAAAAGTCAGGGGGACACACACGAAACACCCCCACCCCTACCCTCGCGCATTATAACACACACAGCTATGCATGTCAAAACATCACAGTAACAACCCACAACCCCCCCGGAAGAATGCAAAGACCAAAGCAAATCAGTCGAAAAATTGTAATGTATCAAAATACAGTTATCAAATATATACAGATATATATATACACAATCAAAAGTATATACATTACGAGAAGCAGTGCAGGTATGCACATATCAATGTCCGTGCACCACTGGTCCAAAAATGCATGGGCGAGGCCCACAATAGATACCTGTCCACAAACGGAGAGAACACTGCTGGGGCATCTGATCGAAATACAACAGGCACCTCAGGGGGAAGGGAAGTGGGGGCACCTCAGCCGGATTACAGCACTATGCCAGATCCACGACGGGACTCCATGCCCATTGATGTATCCTGGGGAGTGCAAAGCCACAGTCTCTCAAGTCTCTACAGTGGGTGGTTTGCCCACTGAACAACCCTGGGGAGTGCAAAGCCACAGTCTCTCAATTATTTACAGTGGGTGGTTTGCCCACTGAACAATCCTGGGGAGTGAAAAGCCACAGTCTCTCAAGTCTCTACAGTGGGTGGGTTGCCCACTGAACAATCCCGGGGAGTGCAAAGCCACAGTCTCTCAAGTCTCTACAGTGGTTGGTTTGCCCAATGAACAATCCTGGGGAGTGCAAAGCCACAGTCTCTCAAGTCTCTACAGTGGGTGGTTTGCCCACTGAACAATCCTGGGGAGTGCAAAGCCACAGTCTCTCAAGTCTCTACAGTGGTTGGTTTGCCCACTGAACAATCCTGGGGAGTGCAAAGCCACAGTCTCTCAAGTGGATAACAGTCTCCACTGGTTCTGGAGGGGGAATGGTGCCCACACTGCATTTAGCTCCCCGTGACGGTTCCTGTACCGTCACAGTCCCAGCTGTACATGGGATAATGATGCTTGATGTGGCGGTGTTTCCTTGTTCAGCGGTCTTCACCATGGCGGTGTTTCCTTGTTCAGCGGTGCTTTGCCATGGCGTCCTCTGATCTGTTCAGCGGTTCTCTGCCCTGTTCAGCGGTGCTGTTCCCTGTTCAGCGGTCTTCACCATGGCGGTGTTTCCTTGTTCAGCGGTGCTTTGCCATGGCGGTCTCTGATCTGTTCATCGGTTCTCTGCCCTGTTCAGCGGTGCTGTGCCCTGTTCAGCGGTCTTCACCATGGCGGTGTTTCCTTGTTCAGCGGTGCTTTGCCATGGTGGTCTCTGATCTGTTCAGCGGTTCTCTGCCCTGTTCAGCGGTGCTGTGCCATGTTAAGCGGTCTTCACCATGGCGGTGATTCCCTTGTTCAGTGGTGCTTTGCCATGGCGGTCTCTGACCTGTGCATTGGTGTGCGGCATGACGGTCCCTCATTTTACAGCGGGCTGTGGCAGCAGGGGCCCTCCTGGGCACTGACTCCGGCTGTGCTCTCCTGACCAGTGACGATACTCCTGCTCTCCTGTGCAATGACTCTGGCGGTAGTCTCCTGACCAGTGACGATGGTGCTGGGGGTGTCGTCCCGGCCGCCGGGGATGATGGCGCCCTTCTCCGCCGTGCTGCTCTCACCAGACTGTGCAGACTTCCTCTGGCCCTTTACCACCTTTGGAGGAGTCACAGCTGACTCTGCAATCCCCCTGAGACCCTTGTGAGCAGTTTTGCCACCCGGAGTCTTCACCCTGTCCCGTCCGCCACTTCCCAACTTGAGATGCTTTACAGGGGGTGGACTAGCAGTGCTTTGGCTCCGTGTCACACTGCCTGCCCTGGTGGCCGGTGCACTCCACACACCTGTAACACGCACCACTGGTACTGGAGTCTTTTTGGCTGAGGTGCAACTACGGGACTTATGAATTGGAGGGGTGGGTATGGGGGCAAAGAGGTCAACGTTGCTGAGGGAGAGTTTATGACGAACACTGGGATGGGTAGCTGGAGGGGGTCTGGGAGTGGAGGAAGAGGAGGTGGTTGTAGGAGGTGTCACTTTAGGTGTTTTGGGTGCAGGTGCAGGTACTGGAGGCTGTCGTGAGGTGGATGGATGTTGGATGTGTGGGTGCCCGCGTTTGTGTACTTTGGGAGGGGGCGTCACAGACACACTGGGAGAGGACAAAGGGGGACGTGTAAATGGGAGTGGGGGTGGTGAGTGCAGGTGAGCGGGGTGTGGTGCTGGGTGTTCTGGTGCGAGTCCTAGTGCCTGTAGAAGTAGTGCATGCAGGTGAGAGTGTAGACAACACTGGGAGGGAGGAGGGAGACGATGAAGAGGGGGACACAGTGGAGGCAGAGGATGTTGCTGTGTCTGTATGTGTCTGATGCTTGTGTGAGTGCCTGTGGGATGTATGGTGCCTATGTTTGCCTGAGCTACTTTTGTGTGTTGAGGTGTGTGCATGCTTGACTGTTGGTGTGCTTGGGATAGGCTGGGGTACAGGGGCTTGGGTCTGGGTGGAGGAAGTTGGAGGGGGGAGGCTAGACACAGGGACAATGCCTGCCATCAGTGCTGAGGCCAAAGATTGCAGGGTTCGATGAAGGGCAGCCTGACCAGAATGAATGCCCTCCAGGAATGCATTACCGTGTTGCAACTCCCTTTCTACACCCTGGATAGCATTCACAATGGTAGACTGCCCAACAGTGAGTGGCCTGAGGAGGTCAATTGCCTCCTCACTGAGGGCAGCAGGGGTGCCTGGGGCAGGGGATGAGGTGCCTGGGGCGAAGGTGATGCCCACCCTCCTGTGTGAGCGGGCACGGGGCAAACGCTGAGGGGCTGCTGGGAGGGCGGTGCTGGTAGGGGAGGTGGCGGCTGTACCTGTGGGGCACAGATGGTGCCGCCACCACAAGGGAGCTCCCATCGGCGGACGAGTCCGTGTTGCTGGTTGGTGATCCGGTGCTCGACGTGAAGCTCCCCTCACCCTCCGTCCCACTGGTGCATTCTGAGTCCGTGGTGTGGCCCTCCATGCCATGTGGGATGCAGCTCCCTCGTGCTCCGGTGCCACTGTACCTCCGCCTGATGATGCTGATGCACAAAAGAACAGGGAGAGCAGAAACAGGGGGGGAGACGACAGAAGAAAGACAGGTTGAGTGCATGGCATACCGCTACCGTTGGCGGACAATACAGTCACAGCAGCCCCCTGCACTACGCCGTGCTCCTGGCCTCTACAGATGCAATTCATGGGATATGGCCTACATCGCTATGGTGGACATCTGCACACATGGATGCCACAGGGGCATGTATACCTGCACTTGGCACTCTACTGTGGTGGAGTGGAGTGCCACATGGCCTGCATTACGGAGGGGCCTAGCCTATGGAAGTTGCCCTGGCCTAGGGGAACCCACAGCCCTCCTCCCACACCTAGACCCCTCAAAGTCCCCAGAATGATGTTTTACTCACCCCCTTGTGTCTGCTGTGATGCCCTCAAGCGCCCATCCAACTCAGGGTAGGCCACCGCCAGGATCCGGAACATCAGGGGGGTCATGGGGCGACGGGCACCCCTCCCACGTTGGGAGTCCATCCCCAGCTGAGCCTCCACCGTCTTCTTGCTCCAGCGGCGAATGTCCTCCCATCTTTTACGGCAGTCGGTGCCCCGTCTCTGATGGACGCCCAGGGTCTGGACGTCCTTGGCGATGGCACGCCAAATGTCCTTCTTCTGGTGGGCGTTGACCTACATGACATGCACAGGGGAAGAAGAGAAGTCATTAGCAAGAGCACCGTAGAAGTGAGTAGCCCCCATCCCTGCCCTTGCCATGTGGCACATGCATTCACAGTCCTTCATGTTCACTGCACTCTGCCCCCTTCCCTCTTACAACCAGCCCTCTCCACCCAGGCATAGCCCATACAACGTGCTCCCTGTGTACTTACCTGTTGGTCTGGAGGACCGTAGAGTAGCGTGTACTGGGGGAGGACCCCGTCCACGAGCTTCTCCAACTCCTGAGCAGTGAAGGCAGGGGCCCTTTCCCCAGATGCAGCAGCCATTGTCTCTTCCAGACTGAGGTCACAGCAGCACTTGCAGTGTAGGTCCTCTCCTGTCGAAGATCAGGTGTCAAGTGATTGAACAGATAGAAAATGGCAGTCACGTCCGCGGCGGTGACGTCCACGGCAGTGCGTCTCATCATCGCCGGCGCACTTCATCACTGGCTCCTGGGACCCATAGGGTCCAATGTTAACTAATGCAGCTTTGCGCCGCGGTCTTCGACCGCCTACCGCGACGGTGTACAATGCCAGCGCAGTTACCTCACATCCCACTGTCCCAGTTTAGAGGTCCGGCAGCCGCCATTTCAGGGGCCCACATGGCTTGATTTGCAACTGCGTCACACATACCTGGGCCTACACTCAACACACATACAGGAAGATTTTTGTCTTTGGTGTCGTATTCTGTGTATCTGTGGGTACATACCTGGGATTTTGTTGACTCTGTGGTCACTGTTGTCCTTCCTAGGCACCGTCAGCTTGGACATTTGAGAAGATGGGGGAATCCTCCGGTGTACCGACCGCTGGTGGACCTGTTGACAATGGAGGAGAGACATTTACTCATCACCTACAGGTTTGACCGTGCCACTATCCAGGAACTATGTACCCAGTTGGAGCCAGACCTGATGTCACCAATCCGCCATCCCACAGGAATCCCCCCTCAAGTGCAGGTGCTGTCAGTGCTCCATTTCCTTGCAAGTGGATCGTTTCAGACAACAGTGGCCATGGCATCAGGGATGTCCCAGCCTATGTTTTCCAACGTGTTGTCCAGAGTGTTGTCTGCCCTGCTGAAACACGTAAGGAGCTACATTGTTTTCCCTCAGGTGGAGGATTTGCCAACAGTGAAAGGTGACTTCTATGCCCTTGGACATATCCCCAACATCATAGTTGCCATTGATGGGACCCATGTAGCTCTGGTCCCCCCCACAGGAGTGAACAGGTGTATAGGAACCGGAAGAGTTATCATTCTATGAATGTACAGATGGTATGTTTGGAAGACCAGTACATCTCGCAGGTAAATGCTATGTTCCCTGGCTCAGTGCATGACGCCTATATCCTGCGCAATAGCAGCATCCCTTTTATGATGGGTCAACTCCAGAGGCACCGGGTGTGGCTATTGGCGGACTCTGGTTACCCCAACCTGTCCTGGCTATTGACCCCAGTGAGGAATCCCAGGACCAGGGCAGAGGAACGCTACAATGAGGCCCATGGGTGAACTAGGAGGGTGATCGAACGCACCTTCGGCCTCCTGAAGGCCAGGTTCAGGTGCCTGCATATGACAGGTGGTTCCCTATTCTACTCACCAAGGAAGGTGTGCCAGATCATAATCGCCTGCTCGATGCTTCACAATCTTGCTTTGCGACGCCAGGTGCCTTTTCTGCAGGAGGATGGTCCAGATGGCGGTGTTGTGGCAGCTGTGGAGCCTGTGGAGCCCGTGGACAGTGATGAGGAGGACGCTGAGGAAGAAGATATAGGCAACAGCGAGTCAGTCATACAGCAATATTTCCAGTGACACACAGGTGAGAACAGTTTTCTTTTTACCATTACATTCACTTTCACACTTCTACCTCTATCCTGTCTGTCAGTTCATAGCAGTATTTGGTCACTGAGTTGTACCTTTCCATTACGGTTTCACAGGTGTGGTTAGCAACGTGTGTCATCTGCTTGCATCCTTCAAGGACTTGTGATGTGTGACATAGGCATGTTGGCTTTAAAATTGGAAAGCATGTTGACACTGTCATTGATTATACATATTTACCAAATCACAGACTGACTCCAGATTGTTTTGTGGTTCAAGGGTGCTTATGTAAGTGCTAAAAAATGGAGGGGGTTAGTGATATGGTGATGGGGGACGGTGGAGGAATGTCCATGGCAGAGTCCAGTCCATTAGTCACACAGGTGCACTGCCCATATGGGCATAGGAAGTGGAGATGGGGCAGTTCCAATCGGGACAGGGTAACAAAGTGCGACAGTGGGAGGACAATCAGAGTGGTCTCATTTCCTGGCCGGGGTCTTGCCATCTTGCTCTGTCCTGTTCCTGGATCTCAGGGACCGTTTGCGGGGTGGTTGTCCGTCTGCAGGGGGTGGGGTGCTGGTGTGGTGTTCCTGTGGCGGGGCGTCCTGTCCACTAGCGCCGGCGGAGGTGGTGGCCAGTTCATTGTCCATGCTAGTGTCAGGGGCCCCTTGGAGTGCCACGGTGTCCCTCATGGTCTTTTCTATGTCCTTCAGCACCCCTACGATGGTGCCCAGGGCGGAGCTGATGGTTCTGAACTCCTCCCTGAACCCCAAATACAGTTCGTCCTGCAGGCGCTGGGTCTCCTGAAACTTGGCCAGTACCGTTGCCATCGGCTCCTGGGAGTGGTGGTATGCTCCCATGATGGAGGATAGGGCCTCGTGGAGAGTGGGTTCTCTTGGCCTGTCCGCCCCCTGTCGCACAGCAGCCCTCCCAGTTCCCCTGTCTTCCTTTGCCTCCGTCCCCTGGACCGTGTGCCCACTGCCACTTCCCCCAGGTCACTGTTGTTGTTGGGGTGGTGGGTTATCCTGGGTTCCCTGTAGTGGTGGACACACCGCTGATTGACGTGTCCTGGGTACGGAGGTATGGGCCCGCTGGGTGGGTGCTGTGCTGGTGTTACCAGAGGGTGGAAGGTCAGTGTTGGGCTGTGCCTGTGTAAGGGGAACCAACTGTCCCGAGGCCCACGATGGTCCGGGCTGGTCATCAAGATCCAGTAGGGCAGAGCTGCTGTCGTCACTGTGGGCCTCTTCTGTGGGTGGAGTGGAGTTGTCTGGACCCTCCGGTGTGGTGGCATTCCGTAGTGGTCCTGCAGGGATATAAGAGCATAATTAGTACATGTGTGTGAGTAATGGTGTGCAATGGGTGGGTGTTTGTGTACCCCAGTGCAAGCATTCCTGTGTGTGGGTTTGTGTGATGATGGTTAGGGGGTTGTTATAGGTATGTGCAGTGAGCATGCTTTGGTGAGGGCTGACCATGCTTTGTTTTTGCATGCGGGGCTTGGTGTTGGGATGTGTGGTTTGTGTTATGAGTACATTAGTGAGGAGTTGGAGTGATAGGGGATGGGGTGAAGGTGGGGGTGTGTGATGGCATGCAGGTAGGGTGGGGGATATAATAGTTGGGATTTAACTTACCAGTGTCCATTCCTCCACCGATTCCTCCAAGGCCCTCTGTATGCATGATGGTCAAGACTTGCTCCTCCCATGTTGTTAGTTGTGGGGGAGGAGGTGGGGGTCTGCCGCCAGTCCGCTGTACTGCGATGTTGTGCCTGGATACCACAGAATGCACGTTCCCCCGTAGGTCGTTCCACCTCTTCCTGATGTCCTCCCGATTTCTTGGATGCTGTCCCACTGCGTTGACCCTGTCCACGATTCTTTGCCATAGCTCCATCTTCCTGGCAATGGAGGTGTGCTGCACCTGTGAGCCAAATAGTTGTGGCTCTACCTGTAGGATTTCCTCCACCATGACCCTGAGCTCCTTCTCGGAAAACCGGGGGTGTCTTTGGCGTGACATGAGGTGGTTTGGGTGATGTGTGGGGTGGTGTAAGTATTGATGTGTGTGGTGATGTGTAGTGGTGTGTGGTGTATTGTGTGTTTAATGTTGTATGGGTGATGGTGTTGTGTGCCTCTGTGTGGTGGGGTTCTCAGTTGCTGTGCTCTCTGTCTATCTGGCCTTCGTCTCTGATTTTTGGTCGTAGGGGTTTGTGGGTGATGTGGGTGTGTGTTTTATATTGTGTTGGGTGTGTGGGAGTGGTGTTTGTATGTGTATCAGGTGTGTGTATTTGGAATTGTCCAATGTGGCGGTGTTTTGGAGATGTGTGTGTATTTTGAGCGCGGCGGTGTGTACCGCCAATGGAATTCCCCAGTTGAAAGAACGCCGCGTGGATTCGTGTGTCGTGATAGCATGGGCGTGTTTCTGTTGGCGTGACGGTGGAGGATTTGTTTTCGCCAGTTTATCACTGACCTTTGGTGTGCCGGTCTTGTGTGAGTGTCTGAATTTCGGCTGATTCCGAGATGTGGGTCATAATAGCTGTGGCGGTATTCCGCGGCTGTGGCGGTGTTTTGGCGGTCTTCTGCACAGCGGTAAGCGCCTTTTACCGCCAATGTTGTAATGAGGGCCATAATGTGTTGTTCTGATCAAGACATTTGAGGATCACACCCTGGAAGTGCGCATTGGCTTCAACAGGATACCAGGTAACAGATTCTCATAGAGCCACCCGCACAGGTACTCTCGCCCTTCCACATATGGGACCACTACTGAGCTACTCACTGGAGCTGCCCTGCAAAGTAATACAACTCGAGATCAGTCCTGCCAGGCCCCACTCTGTCTCAGGGAGGTGCAGTTTCCAAAGTGCTGCAAGTTGCCCCAGTATAGCAACAAACCCAAGCCATCCAGCTCCCCCAAAACAATTTCACGGAAGCTCCAGCGGAAGGGCCATTAACAAATAAAGGAGGTGAGGCAGGATAGTCATTTTCAAGATGGTCAACCAGCCACTCACTAAGAGTGGTAGCATTGTCCAGAAGGCAACCAAGTGCCTCAATCCGGTGAATGCTCGACAGAAGTTTTCCTCTAACAACAATGGCAGCGAACGGTAAATGGCTACTCCCAGATACCGACAGCATTGTCCTCCCATTGCAATATCAGTGCTTTGGGGACAGGTCCACACTCAGCCATTTAACCCAAAGGGGATAGGCACACAGTTTATCCCAGTTGACCTCCACTCCTGAGTAATTGCTAAACTCAGACAACGCTGACACCGCTCCCCTGAGGTCAATGTCCTCCTCCCTCAAATACAGCAACATATCATCCGCATAGAGAAAAACATATGTGCAATCAGATGCAAGGCTTAACCCGTATTAATGAAGGCCTAGGTGGACTGCAGGGGGTTCTATGGCCAGAGCAAACAAAAGTGGGGATAAGGGGCAACACTGATGGGTGTCCTGTTCCACTGCAAAGGTCTCCAAAATAAGGAAGCCAGTAAGGATCCTAGCCAAGCGGCTTGTGTAAAGAAGCTTTGTCCACTTGACAAAGGGTAGTCCAAGACCAATGGCAAACATAGTAGCTTATAGAAACTCCCATAGAAGGGAATCAAATGCCTTTCTATCATCCACTGAAATGACCAGTGCCCTTGCCAGCAATTACTCTCGCTGGTTTAAGGCCAGGAATAGTTGATGATTGTTAGGCATAGTGCTACACATGGGGATAAAGCCAGTCTAGTCAGGGTGAACCAGGGAGCATATATGGGGGAGCAAGAGGGTCACCAATATTTTGCGCAAAATCTTTTAATCGACATTGAGCATAGGGATGGGGTGGTACGAATCAAGAAGGAGAGGATCTTTATCCTTCTTCTGAAGTGACACAATAGCGGCCTCCCACAGTAAGGGCAGAAGCAGACCACACTGCCCAGAGTCATTAAAGAGGGCAACAAGTCAAGAGACGAGGTCTGAATCATACGTAGCACCCCACCACACCTAGTTGATCTGCCACAATGGGCTCAAGGGACACTGGGGAAGCAGCTACAATATAATTCAACATATCCATCTCCCTACAGTCAGCACTCACGGAGTACAGGTCCCGATAATGTTGGAGAAACACTAAGTTAACCCCTCCTGCTTAAAAACATCTTGTCCCGAGGTGTCTCACAGCTGGAGAATGGTGTGACCCCTCTTTTCGCCCCGTAGAAGCCATGCAGGAATCCTGCCTGGTTTATCTTTTTTCTTTTTTTTTTTGCAGTTTTTTGCAGCAAACACGACCCAAACGTATTGGAGAGCTTTACCATTTACACGATTACCAGTTACATTACACAAGGACATTTTCATGTAATGGTAGACATGAGGAGATAAAGGGCCAGATGTAGGAAGGAAAATATTTGCGAGTCGGAAATTGTGAGTCATTGCGACTCGCAATTTCCGACTCGCAAAATGGGATCCAACAAAAAAAAGCAACATCAATTTGCAACTCGCAAATGATGTCGCACCGCAGATTGCGAGTCCGCTGTTAGCGAGGTCGCTTTTTACTACCTCGCTAAAAACGAACTCGCAAATTGTGAGTCGGGTATCGCAAATTGCGTCTGTGCCGCAAATTGCATGCAGGTGCAGCAAAACAGTTGGAAAAACACTTCCTGGCTCTTGCTGATGACATCAGAGCCAGGAAGACATCAAATACACCTGGGAGGAGGGAGGACCACACCCTTTTCTAACTGCTGAGCAACTACCTGGAGGAACAGCTGCAACAATGGAAGACACAGGCAGTGCAGGCAGGAAGAGGAAATTGAAATTCTCTGAAAAGGAACTTGAGGTGTGGACAGAGGATTGCTGCCGGCACCATGACCAGCTGTTTGGAAAGGCAGCCCTGAGTGTCCCAGACACTGAAAAGAGGAGAATCTGGCAGGACATCCAGGAGAGGGTCAATGCCATAGGGGTGAGCCACAGAAGCATCGAGGAAATAAAAAAATGGTGGTATGACCGGCGCCCCAGGACAAAGGAGAGGGTGGCAGAGCGCCTCAGGGAGATAAGGGGCACAGGAGGAGGCCCATCCACCATCCCACCACCCACAGCCATGGAGGAACTGGTTGAACAGACCCTGGAGCCTGAGGCAGTGTCAGGAATGGGAGCACTGGATATGTCAGCGCAAGGGACATCAAAAAGTGAGTACCATGAAACATGCATGTACACCTATAAATGCTATACCCGCACTCACCCAGTACACAGCAGCATGCACAACCAGATTAGCTCCATTCCAGACTAGCAACCACCAGAATGGTGCATTATGGGCAATGTAGTACAGTAGTCAGCTTATAGGCAACTGTTTATTAGGAGGCATACAACGGATGTTAGATACTGACAGTGTGTTCCCTATGTTCCACAGGTCTCCCACAAGACACCCCCACCAGCCACACCATTCAGGGTGAAGAAAGCAGGCCACAGGCAGGGCAGGAGCCTGCAGCAGCCACTACAGGGCCCAGCACCACACCACCACAGTTCCCTTCAGATGAAGAAGTGGGCATGGAGGAAAGAGACACAGCACCTGGTCCCAGCCACAGTGTGAGACAGCAAGACCCAGAAGCACCACTGCGTCACAGACGCAGACTCCATGTCCAGGCAGTGTCCCAGGAGGATATAGGTGACGCATCCATGTCTGCAGTTGAGGCATCCCTCCTATCTGGTCAGCGCCTGCAAACAAGGCAGTTGAGAATTATTTCTGGGGCAATGCAGAGGATGGAGCACAATTTTACACATGGCCTGGCAGAAGTGAACACACAGTTCACAAGATTGAATGACAATGTCAGTGACCTAGCACTATCCATACGCCAACTGGTGACAGAACTGGTGTCAGAGAGACAAAGTGCAAGGCGCAGTGAGTGCCAACTGGTGCAGAGACTGGACCGCATGGCTGCATCCATTGTCCGTCTTGCAGTGAACACCACAGGGCTGTCACGACATATTGTGAGCTTGCAGGTGGACCTGGGCCACTTTTCAGGGGATGTGGCTCAGGGACTGGGCCGCATTAGCCACGCTGTGGACATGCTGGAGGCCAGGCAGGTGGCAAGGGGCACGGCTGAGACACCTCAGGACATTGAGGAGGGGTCCACCATCAGCAGCGCATCCGCCACAGAAACACGTGTCTTGCGGAGTGGCAGTGCACGTCAGGGGTCTGCTGACCCACCTAGCACAAGCCATGCTGGGCGTACCAGGGGGAGGTGTTAGGCCCAAACACTGCAGGACTCATGAGGCACATTGAGTTAATGTGTCCTCATTGAGGGTGGACATGTGCAGCCCCTTACCAACAGTTCAGTTATATAGTTATTAGGTTCACTTATTAAAATGTTTTGTTTGATCCACTTCACAACTGGGCTCTTTGTGTGTGACATTAGTGTGTGTGGTGACCGTTACCACGTACCTTCCAAAGTATTGGTTTGCAATGTGGTCCCGTCTCTGTCTGCCTTGATTTGCAATGCTTCTATCCCCAGGCTGGCGATGTGGTAGCTCTTCAGGGGTGAGATGTAGCCCATGTCTGGTGGCAATGTTGTGCAGTATAGCGCATGCGCCAACTATCTAGAAAGCTGTTATTGGGGCATACTAGAGCGCACCTCTACTTCTGTGGAGGCATCGGAATCTTGCCTTTAACAGTCCAAAGGTTCTCTCCATGACATTCCTAGTCCGCCTATGTGCACTGTTATATAGCCTCTCATTCTCATTGCTGGGTGTAAGGCACGGGGTAAGTATCCATGGTCGTACCGCATATGCACTGTCACCTGTGTGGCAAAATTGAACAATGTTAGCAGGGCATGGATGGTTTCTACAGTGACCTGTGTGTATGGCTTCAGGGTGTCTGCAGCAATACCTAATAGATATCCGTCTCCAAACTCCCCACGTTCTAGGCGTTGGTGTATCCCACTGTGCCTGAAAATGTACGAGTCATGTGTACTCCCTGGAAATTTGGCTACCATGTCAGTGATGACATAATGGGCGTCACATACCACCTGGATGTTCAGTGAGTGGGTACAATTCCGATTGCGGAACAGATATTACAAATTTGCAGGAGGGCATATGTATCTGGACATGTGTGTGAGTATGGCATCTAGGAAACATCTGAAGAATTGTGAGAGTGCACTTCGGGATACCACACCTGCCACTGCAATGACCCCCTGATAGCTACCCGAGGCCAAGAGGTGCAGTGAGCATAGCATTTGCACATGTGTGGGGATGGCGCAGCCGCACACAGTCTGTCGTTGAAGCTGTGGATTGAGTAGATCAATTAATTCTAATTTTGCTGCACTGCTGAGTCTGTATTTGTCATAAATCTCCTCCTCAGTTTGTTGAAAAAGTGTCTGCCTGGTTCTGTATATCCTCTCCTGTCTCTGGCTCCTCCTCCTCCTCTGCTGTGCGGCATGGACTCTCCTCCTCCTTGCTATCACATATATTTCAGCCATTTTGAGTAACCCAGATGCCTTCTGGGTCTCCTTTTATACTTTGGTTATGGTTACCACCTGCTCTGACTTAGTGGTAATTTGGGTGTGCAAAATGGGCTTTTTGCGACTAGTCGCAATTTGCGAGTGGCTTTTTCATATGGTTTGCGACTCGCAAATGGCGTCTACCTATTTGCGGGTCGCACAATGGGGTCGCAAATTTTGCGAGTCGGTAATGGGTCACGTAGCAATTTGCGCTTCGGAAATGGGATTTTTGTATCCCATTTCCAATTTTGTGGGGTCACAAATTGCGATTCGAGCCATTTGCGACTCGCAATTTTTTGCTACATCTGGCCCTAAGTGATTTGCCCAGAATCACAGGAGGTTGAGCCAACGCATCTCAAAACCTGATTCCCCAGCTCCATAGTCGACAGCTCTGTTTTAACTTCTAAATTAATCAACATGGCAGGATCATATGGTGTGAACCTATAAGTATAGATGACTAAGAAATGTACAGGTATCTCGTAGAAAAGGATATTTGCCCACTTTGCGAGACTTTATACAGCGCACTGTTCATTAATTTAAAAGGCTATTACAAACGTTATGGGCAAATTTTAACTGTATTTCATTTGTACATTGTTATCATTGCTTGGTGGTAATTTGAGAAAAACATTTGCGCTGGAAATACATAATTTTTCTGGCACATTGAGTAGTTCCTGCACGATGTCAGGTGGCGAAGGGGCTTTGTGATCTGAGATGTCAGCTGGCCCCAAAAGAAAGGCATAATTTAAAGGGGCCACCAGCCCTCTTTTTGTTCATGTATCACCCTGGTTTGGAGCCACCTGGAGCCTAACACCTACACGCTACTAAATGGAAGGAAACGAAGGTGCACAACGTGTTACCACTTAATAAGTAATTCAGAGAAACTATTGCAGGCAGGTTTTTAACTTTATTCAACTCCCTGTGCAAACAACTTGCTTGTATAATGCAGATTTTATCTGACTTTGTGAGTATTTACCCAAATATTTACTTAAATGGCACTTACTATATTTTTATTTAAATCTTTTATGTTGCTACCCATTACAGTGCAGGGGCTCAGAGTACTTTACATCCCTCACAAAGGCATAATAAATCATACAAATCTGTAAATAGTATAGAAAATATATTGTGTAAGAGTATGAGAGTTATAGGGTGTAGGAATCACATATCATCTATAATTGTAAGCATTTTATGTTAAGAGTGAATTTTCGGGAGAAACACAAAGTCATGAAATAAAAAATAAGACAGTGGTTGTGGTTATCTCTACTAACAAGACTTTGGCCCTCATTACAAAGCTGGTGGTAAATGTTGCTTACCGCCATGCTGAAGGCCACCAACATACCGTGACCGCGGCGGTATATCGCTACGGGTATTATGACCCAGTCAGAGAAATCTGCCACTCTACAGACACCCACACAAGTCCGCCAGCCCAGAGGTCAGTGATAAATTGGCAGTACCAAAACCCACACCGTTACGCCAACAGAAATATGCCCACAGTATCAGGACCCACGAATCACTGCAGTGGTCTTTCAACTGCGGTAAACCATTGGCGGTACACACCGCCGTACTCAAAATACACACACACAAACAAAACTACACCACATTGGACAGCTCAAAATACACACATCTGACATACATACACACACCACACCCACACACTCACACCAATATAAAACACACACCCACATTACCCACAACCCTTTCAATGAAAAAAAAGATTGATAACCGAGAGAGAGACAAGTCAGGGGCACCCAATCTGAGCCACAGAACACCATCACCCATACACCATCCACGCACCTCACAGCACACACCCAAACACAGCACCGCACACACCCTGACACATACCACTCACACCACATCCATGGCACCCCAAAGACACCCCAGGTTTTCAGAGGAGGAGCTAAGGGTCATGGTGGAGGAAATCATCCGGGTAGAGCCACAGCTATTCGGATCACAGGTGCAGCAGACGTCCATTGCTAGGAAGATGGAGCTATGGCGGAGAGTCGTGGACAGAGTCAATGCCGTGGGACAACACCCCAGAACAAGGAATGGCATCAGGAAGAGGTGGAAAGACCTACAGGGGAAGGTGCGTTCCGTGGTTGCAAGATACCAGTTAGCCATACAGAGGACCCCCACCTCCTCCCCCACAACTAACAACATGGGAGAAGCAAGTCTTGGCAATTATGCATCGTGATGACCTCGCAGGAGTAGCAGGTGGACTGGACTCTGGTAAGTCAAATCTTTACTATTATATCCCCCACCCTACCTGCATGCCATTGCAAACTCCTACCCCTACCCTCACACCCATCACTCCAACACCTCATATATACCCCACTATCACAATCCACCCATCACAAAACCAAGCCCTGCATGCCACTCCAATGCATGGACACCCATCACAGACCTGCATGGACACCCATCACTAAAGCATGCACATTAGAGAGAATCACCTAGCCCACAAAATCACCACTCACACAAGGCAAAGCTGACAGGGCAATCACAACCATACAGGGAAACACACCAATGCACAAGATGGCACATGCAGATACCATAACACTACATTTACATCCCCACAGGACCCCCACTCAATGTCACCGGAGAGGAGGTGCCACCAACATCCAGTCCCCCCCCCAGAAGAGGCCCACAGTGATGACAGCAGCTCTGCGCGCCTGGATCATGATGACCAACCTAGCCCATCAGGGACCTCTGGACAGTCGGTTACCCTGCCACAGTCCCATACCACCACAGAGCCTCCCCCTCAGGAAAAACCAGCACAGCACACACCCAGCAGGCCCATACCTCTGTCCCCAGAACACGTCAGTCAGTAGTGTGTCCACCACTACAGGGGCCCCAGGCAACCCCACAAACACAGCATGATCAGGGACCTGGGGTCAGTGGCAGTGGGCACACGGTTCAAGGGACAGAGGCACAGGACAACAGAGAAGCTGGGAGGACTGCTGTGTGACAGGCCCAGGGATCCCACTCTCCAAGAGGCACTTGCAGAGATCCTGGGAGCATACCAATATTCCCAGGAGACCTTGGGCCAGATATTGTACAAGTTGTAGGAGACCCAGCTGATGCAGGAGGGACAGTACATGGGGATCAGGGAGGACCTCAAACACATCCACACCATTTTGGTCACCATTGCAGGGGTGCTGGCTGACATGGCCAACACCATGAGGGAGGCAGTGGCACACCAACAGGCCCCTGACACTAGCCACACCGATGAACAGTTCTCCACCTCCGCCGGCGCTAGTGGACAGGAGGCCCCACCACAGGACCAACCAGTCACCAGCACCCCACCCCCTGCAGAAGGAGAACCACCTCGCAAACGGTCCCTGCGGTCCAGGCAGAAGCCAAAGAACATTGCCAAGACCCCCGCCAGGAAATAAGACTTTCCTGATTGTCACCCTTCTGTCTCACTCTGTTACCCTGTCCACCTTGAACTGCTATTGCTCTTCTTCCTATGCCCCATTGGACAATGCACCTGTGATACCAATAGACTGGACACTACCCTGGACGTTCCTCCATCAGCAACCCAGCATATTGCAATACCCCTCCACTTATTTGCACAAAAATAAACATCCTTGGAACTAATACAAGTATGGAGTCTGTCAATTGATTCAAATATGTATTTGTTTAACAAGCTGTAAACATTGCAATTCAACTTTACAGTCATGTATACATAGGTATGACCTGTAGTGGGCAGCAGGGAAGACACCAGGAGCCAGAGTGGGGCACATAGATCTGAAAATAGAGATGCCAAAGGGTACAGAAAGTGGGTATACAATATGGAAATTCAGGCTGCCATGTACAATGTCCAACACAAAACTGCAATGGAAAGTGAAGTTACAGTGTCTTACCTGTGTGTCACTGGAAGTACTGTTGTATGAGTGATTCTCTGTTGTCCACATCTTCTTCCTCTGCCTCCTTTTCCTTACAGTCCACAGGCTCCACCACTGCCACAAGACCATCTCCAGGCTCATCTTCCTGCAGAAAGGCACCTGGCGTCTCAAGGTCAGGTTGTGCAACATGCAACGATGATCTGGCACACCTTCCTGGGTGAGTAGTACAGGGATCCACCTGTCAGATAGAGGCAGCGGAACCTGGCCTTTAGGATGCCAAAGGTTCTTTCAATGACCCTCCTTGTTCGCCCATGTGCCTCATTGTAACGTTCCTCTGCCCTTGTCCTGGCATTCCTCACTGAGGTCAGTAGCCATGAGAGGTTGGGGTAACCAGAGTCACCTGTATATATTCGAGGGATACCTGTTAGACATACACTCACCCATAGGGACAAACCCACACCCATATACCTACATCAACTGGGTGGGGACCATGGGCTCACCTATTAGCCACACCCTGTGCCTCTGGAGTTGCGACATCACATATGGAATGCTGCTATTCCTCAAGATGAAGTCATCATGCACAGAGCCAGAATACTTGCCATTCACATGCGAGATGTACTGGTCCGCCAAACACAACATCTGCACATTCAGAAAGTGATAGTTTTTTCTATTCCTGAACACTAGTTCATTCCTCCCGGGGGGGACAAATGCTATGTCCCAGGGCATAGAAGTCAGCTTTCACTGTGGAAAAATCCTCTACCTGGGGGGATGTAGCTGCGCATGTTTTTCAGCAGGGCAGACAACACTCTGGTCAATACGTTGGAGAACATAGGCTGTGACATCCCTGGTGCCATGGCCACTGTTGCTTGAAAGGAACCACTTGCCAGGAAATGGAGCACTGACACGACCTGCACTAGAGTGGAGATACCTGTAGGCTGGCAGATAGCTGAAATCAGGTGTGGCTCTGATTGGGCACACAGTTCTTGGATTGTGGCCCTATCGTGTCTGTAGGTTAGGATAATGTGTCTGTCCCCTATTTTCGCCAGGTCCACCAGGGGTCTGTACACGGGAGGATGTCTCCATCTCATATTCATCCTCAGCGGTTGAAGTCTAGGGAGAAAAACGGTGAGCAGAGGGTCATATTCACACATATGTTGAACAAATTATGCATCTCTTCCTTCAATGAAACAGTATGTGAT
The DNA here is from genome assembly GCF_031143425.1 of Pleurodeles waltl. Classification (NCBI taxonomy): domain Eukaryota; kingdom Metazoa; phylum Chordata; class Amphibia; order Caudata; family Salamandridae; genus Pleurodeles; species Pleurodeles waltl. Next base: position 267,898,317 of record NC_090436.1, read on the forward strand.
TTCAAGAGTCAGCTGATGTGCCAATGTCTGCTGTGACGCAGTTAGGTGCCATGGTCTGTGCCCCCCTGAAATGGCGGCTGTCTGACCTGTGAGGAGAGACAAGTGGAAATGGGGTAATTCCGCTGGCGTTGTGTGTTGTGCATTGTGCGTCGTAGCTGTCGGCGGTCGATGACCGCCGCGCAACTTCACATTGGTTAACAGTAGGCCATATGGGTTCCATGAGCCAATGGCAATGTACACCGGTGGTGACGGTATGCACCACTGCGGACATGACCACCATTTTCTAACTGTTCATTCACTTGCTACCTGACCTTCAACAGGAGAGGACCTACACTGCAAGTGTTGCTGTGACCTGTGTCTGGAAGTGACAATGGCTCATGTGTCTGGGGAAAGGGCCCCTGCCTTCACTTCGGAGAAGTTGGAGAGACTGGTGGATGGGGTCCGACCCCAGTGCACTTTACTCTATGGTCCTCCAGACAAACAGGTGAGTACACTGTGAGCATGATGCGTGGGCCATGAATGTATGGAGTGCTGTGTGTGTAAGCCACATGTAGGGGGGGCTGAGGGGTCCTTGGCAGAGTGCTGCATGTATGGTGGTCAATGTATGTGCGTAAGGGGATGGGAGGGATATGGTGGGCCATGAGTATGACAGTCCGGACCGTATGACTAATCCCTTTTCTGCTGTCTTTTTCCTGCAGGTCAGCACCCATCAGAAAAAGGGTATTTGGCGTGCCATCACCAAGGAGGTGCGGACCCTGGGGGTCTTTGACAAGAGGAGCACCCTCTGCCGCAAACGGTGGGAGGACCTGCGCCGCTGGGCAAGGAAGATGGCGGAGGCCCAGCTTGGGCTGGCCTCCCAATGAGGAAGGGGTGCCTGTCGTACCCTGACCCCCCGATGTTCCGCATCCTGGCGGTGGCCTATCCAGAGTTGGATGGGCGCTTGAGGGCATCACGGTAGCCACAAGGGGGTGAGTACAGTTTCAGAATCATAACTTTGCACGTGTTAAGGTTTTACCTGGGTGGGGGATGTGGACTGTGGGTGCCCCTAGGCCAGGGCGGACATGGCAGGGTAGGTCCCTTGTTGGTCAGGCTCTGAAGCACTCCAACCCCAATGGTGTTAGTGGGAATCTATTACTGGGCAGGGCACTGTTTGTTTCAGGTGTGCAGCTGATGGTGTTATGCTATGTACCCCATGGGCTGGTGACTATCTTTGTAACTGATAGTGCATGGACTAGTGCATAGGGCTGCTCCGTGCGTGTTGTGTACGCCAACGGTAGTTCTGTTGCTGGCATTGACCAACTATATCCTCTGTCTCTCCCCCCCTTTTTGTTTTGTTACCCTCTCCTTGTGTGCTTTAGCATCATCTGGCGGAGGAGCAGAGGCACCTGCGATGGAGGGAGCTGCATCCCACATGGGTCTGGAGGCGGAATCCCCAGAGGGTGAGGGCACCAGTGGGACGGAGGGCAAGGCGAGCGCCACGACAGAGACAGGAGGGGACACTACAGACAGGGACTCCTCCTCCGATGGAAGCTCCCTGGCGGTGGCGGACACCTCTGCGCCCACCCCAACAACAGGTACAGCTGCCACCTCCCTACCATCACTGCCCTCCCAGCAGCCCCTCATCGTGTTTCCCATGCCCGCTCACCCAGGAGGGTGGACATCTCCTTTGCCGCAGGCACCTCAGGCACTGCCCCAGTCAGCCCTGCTGCCCTCAGTGAGGAGGCTAGTGACCTCCTGAGATCCCTCACTGTTGGGCAGTCAACCGTACTGAATGCCATCCAGGGTGTCGAGGGGCATTTGCAACAAACAAATGCATACCTGGAGGGCATTTACTCTGGCATGGCGGCCCATCAGAGAGCATTTCAGGCTCTGGCCTCAACACTGATGGCAGCCATTGTCCCCGTCTCTAGCTAGCCTCCCCCCTCCAACTACCTCCACCCAGACCCAATCCCCTGTACCCCAGCCTATCACAAGCACACCTACAGACAAGCATGCACACACGTCAACACACAAGGGAAGTTCTGGCAAACATAAGCACCACACATCCCACAGGCACTCACGCAAACATCACACACATGCAGACACTCCGACATCCACTGCCTCCACTGTGTCCCCCTCCTCCTCATCTCCCTCCTCCCTCCCAGTCTCGTCTACACTCACACCTGCATGCACTACATCCACAGCCACTACTGCCATCACCAGCACACCCACCACCACACCCCGCTCACGTGCAGTCACCACCCCCACTACCATTCACATGTCCCCTGTGTCCTCTCCCAGTGTGTCTGTGATGCCACCTCCCAAGATACACAAATGCAGGCACACACTCACCCAACAGCCATCCACCTCACGACAGCCTCCAGCCCATGCACCTTCACCCAAAGTCAGCAAACGAACACCTCCTACAAGCACAACCTCTTCCTCCACTCCCAAACCCCCTCCAGCTACCCGTCCCAGTGTCTCCCCAAAACATTTCCTGTCCAACCTTGACCTCTTTCCCACTCCTCCCCCTCCCCGTCCGTCTCCTAGGTCCAGAACTAGCACCTAAGCCACAACATCTCCGGGACCAGTGGTGCCTGAAGTCACCGGAATCTGGAGTGCACCGGCCACCAGGGCAGCCAGTGTGGCACAGAGCCACAGCACGGACAGTCCCCCACCTGTGAAGCATCAAAAGTTGGCCAGTGCCCGGCGGGAGAGGGGGAAGACTCCAGCCACCAAAGCCGCTCCCAGGGGTCCCGGTGGGAGTGTGGAGTCAGGTGCAACACCTTCCAAGGTGGGGAAGGGCCACAAGAAACCAGGAAAGTCTGGCAAGAGCAGCACGACAGAGGAGACCGCCATCATCCCCGCTGCCCAGGAGGCCACCGCCATCATCCCAGGAGGCCACCGCCAACATCCCCGCTGGCCAGGAGGCCACCGCCATCATCCCCGCTGGGCTAGAGAAGACCGCCAGCACAAGCCCCGCTGGGCTAGAGAGGACCGCCAGCACAAGCCCCGCTAGGACAGAGAGGACCGCCAGCACAAGCCCCTCTGGGCTAGAGAGGACCGCCAGCACAAGCCCCACTGGGCTAGAGAGGACCGCCAGCACAAGCCCCGCTGGGACAGAGAGGACCGCCAGCACAAGCCCCGCTGGGCTAGAGAGGACCACTAGCACAAGCCCCGCTGGGACAGAGAGGACCGCCAGCACAATCCCCGCTGGGACAGAGAGGACCACCACCAGCTGAGTCACTGCAAAGGAGCCCGCCGCCTCAAGCACCACTGAACAGGGCACCGCCGCTCCAAGCACCACTGAACAGGGCACCGCCGCCCCAAGCACTGCTAAACAGGGCACCGAAGCTCCAAGCACCGCTGAACAGGGCACCGCCGCCTCAAGCACCGCTGGCCCATGAGCGCCAAGGGCACTGACGCTACTAAGTCCGTCACAAGCAGGATGAAGCACTCTGGGCACCATGCCCCCTCCAGAACCAGTGGAGAGATCCATCCACTACTTCTGTCCTTAGCAGGATGAAGCACTCTGGGCACCATGCCCCCTCCAGAATCAGTGGAGACTGTCATCCACTACCTCTGTCCTTAGCAGGATGAAGCACTCTGGGCACCATGCCCCCTCCAGAACCAGTGGAGAGATACATCCACTACCTCTGTCCTTAGCAGGATGAAGCACTCTGGGCACCATGCCCCCTCCAGAACCAGTGAAGGCTGTCATCCACTACCTCTGTCGTTAGCAGGATGAAGCACTCTGGGCACCATGCCCCCTCCAGAACAAGTGGAGACTGTCATCCACTTGAGAGACTGTGGCTTTGCACTCCCCAGGACTGAACAGTGGGCAACCCACCCACTGTACAGACTTGAGAGACTGTGGCTTTGCACTCCCCAGGATTGAACAGTGGGCAACCCACCCACTGTAGAGACTTGAGAGACTGTGGCTTTGCACTCCCCAGGATTGAACAATGGGCAACCCACCCACTGTATAGACTTGAGAGACTGTGGCCTTGCACTCCCCAGGATTGAACAGTGGGCAACCCACCCACTGTAACGACTTGAGAGACTGTGGCTTTGCACTCCTCAGGAATGAACAGTGGGCAACCCACCCAATGTATAGACTTGAGAGACTGTGGCTTTGCACGCCCCAGGATTGAACAGTGGGCAATCCACCCACTGTAGAGACTTGTGAGACTGTGGCTTTGCACTCCATGGCAATCCACCCACTGTAGAGACTTGTGAGACTGTGGCTTTGCACTCTCCAGGATGTCACAGTGGGCACGTGGCCCTCTCGTGGATTTGGCGTTGTGCACTCAACCGGCTGAGGTGCCCCCCTTTCCCTCCCCCTGAGGTGCCTGTTTTCTTGCTCTCTGATGCCCCTGCAGTGTTTTCTCCGTCATGGTTGGGGATCTTGTGTGGTCCTCGCCCATACCGTGTGGGCCCAGTGTTCCACGGACTTCATTGGAGCACTACCTGAACTCATGAGCTTGGTGTATATTTTGTTTATGGTGTATATATATATACATATATATATTTTTTTGCCTACTTGATTTTCATATATTACAATGGTTACACTCATTTTCTTTTGTCTTTGCATTCTTCTGGGGGGGGGGCTGGAGGGGGGGTGTAACTATCATGTATAAATATTTATTAGTGCAGTGGTTCCCAACCTGTGGTCCGGGAACCCCTGGGGGTCCGCGAAGCCTTCTCAGGGGGTCCGCGAGAGCCTAGAAAATTAAAAAATATTAACAAATATTGACAAATTAGGTCCCCAGCTTCCAGTAATGACTCAGACAGGGGTACCTAGATTCCAATGATGATTCATTGGGGGTCCCTGTGTTCCATTAATGTTAAAGTGGGGGTTCACAGAAATCAAAAGGTTGGGAACCACTGTATTAGTGTGTGTGTTGTAGAGGGTGAAGGTGGGGTGGGGGTGTTGAGTGTTGCGTGTGTGTGTGCCCCTGTTTTTTCCCTCCCCACTCCCCTGTGTCGTAGGTGCAGTACTCACCGTGGTGTTCGCCGCTGGCGTTCATGCTCCTGGTAGAAGAGCAGGAAGACTATCGCAGGGAGAATTTGGAGTTCCTTCTCCATGGTGTCCTGGTTCCTTGTGAGGTGTGTAGAGATCAGCGTTTTCCCTTCGGAATCCTGTTTCCGACGTGTCCAAGCTGTTTGTCTGTACTGCCGTGGCGGTCAGAGTGTTAAAGTGGCTGTCTATGTTGGCGGTTTCCGCCACGGTCGTAATTGCAATTTGTTTACCGCCGGCCTGTAGGCGGTCTTACCGCCGCTTTAACACCGTCCGCCAGGGTTGTAATGACCACCTATGTTTCTTCAGTCCGACTATGGCAAAATTGCAAGGGCTGCCAAGCACTTCATGAAGATTTCCTTGCTCAATCATTTTCTGAATGATAGGTTTCATACACTCTTCATCATCTTGTGAAAGGATATATTGCTTAACTCTTGGAAAAATTATGTCAGGTTTTATTTTAATTTTAACCTGCTCTGAACTTTGCATCAATCCTATGTCTTTTCCATAAAAATCTCATGCCTCTTCTTTCATGGCATGTCATAAATCCAGAGGTAGGTCACCTTTTGTTAAAGCTGAGAACGACTGGACTCTTGAGTCTTGTGATTTGTTTTTGAACGCTGAATCTTCATTTTCTGTTTAAACCTCAACACTGCCCGGTGTGCAGTAAATCACACCATTCGCTTTGCAAAGCAAGTCCCTGCCCAACAAATTCACAGGGCTTGAATCACACAGAATGTATTGATGATTATTCTCCATTTGCCCTATTTTGACTAGGACATCTGCTGTATTACTGACCCCATCAATGTATGGGCCACTCTGGCCTATCTCTATGACTGCTCCAAGTAAGACGTCCTCCTCCTCTTTCAGCCATTGTCATTGATTATGAATTACTACTTGAAGAAAACTGAGAAGAATCATTACCTAGAATCAATTAATTCTGCTGGTACCCTACACTAAAGGACATTGTGAATTGCTGCAACACTGGGGCTAGAGACATTGTCATGCCAAGTGATTTCTGATCGTGCACACCCTGCATAGGATTCTGTTGAGCCTTGGACAATGTATTTTTCTGCATTTGTGGAACAAATTCATTCTGGATTCTATCTGGATTTTGTCTTCACTCCCACTCCAGTGCCCAATTTTACCTCAGAAGTGACAAGCAGTGTTCTCAACGTTTCAATATTTGCATTCATTGAGGAATTAGGGGGTCATTCTGACACCGGCGGTTGCCGCCCGCCTGGCGGGAACCGCCATTTGGCCGCACCGTGGTCAAAAGACCGCAGGTGCCATTCTGACCTTCCCGCTGGGCCGGCGGGCGCTACCCAAAGTAGCGCCCGCCGGCCCAGCGGGAAGGAGGCCTGCAACACAGAAGCCGGCTCTGAATGGAGCCGGCGGTGTTGCGGGCGTGCGACGGGTGCAGTTGCACCCGTCACGCTTTTCACTGTCTGCTAAGCAGACAGTGAAAAGCTTCATGGGGCCCTGTTAGGGGCCCCCTGCACTGCCCATGCCAGTGGCATGGGCAGTGCAGGGGACCCCAGGGGCCCCTAGACACCCGTTACCGCCATCCTCTTCCTGGCGGTGACAACCGCCAGAAACAGGCTGGCGGTAAGGGGGTCAGAATCCCCATGGCGGCGCTGCTTGCAGCGCCGCCATGGCGGATTCGCCCAGCCGGGGGTAAACCGGCGGGAAACCGCCGGCCCCGGTTTTCTGGCCGCGGCTTTACCGCCGCGGTCAGAATGGGCAAGGAAGCACCGCCAGCCTGTTGGCGGTGCTTCCGTCATTCGCGGCCAGGGGTCGGAATGACCCCCTTAGTCACCATCATTCCTCTCCTAACACCTTGCATTTACATTTGCCCATTTCTCATTCTCAAACCTTGCATCTGAGTCATTCCATTTACCCTAGCATTTCCACATCGAACACATCCCGTGTCTGAACCCATCAACTGATTTTAAGCATTTTTCTCAAATTGGTTTGGTTGATCAACCATCACTTTTTCCTCAATATTGTTTTCTTTCACCTCAAACTGTTTCAGATTGTTTTGTTTGATCAACCATCAACTTCTCCTTAATTTTGTTCTGTTTCTCATTGAAAAAAATCACTACTGTATTTTGCCAGCTTCAAAATGTGTTACACTCTTTGTCTGCCTGCACATGTCACCTTGTTGTATATGAAGACTCAGCTCCTGATGCAAACCCATAACAAAGGCAGAAAAAAAAACACTGACACCATCTTTCTTGGGATCATCAACTCAGCTGTGCCTTTTAAAAATCTGCATGAGCCTCTCATAATAAGCATGCACTGGCTCCTTTGGTTCCTGTGAAGTTCTCAAACATGTTGCCTAATTTATATTATTTTCTGGCACTATTGTTTTCAAATGTTCAAACATCTATTTGTAATTAAAAGCCAACTCCTCTGTAGGAGCATTATTAGGGGCAACTCTAGCTGTTTCCTCTGCTGCCCATGGCACCACAGCTTTACATTCAGTCCATAGATCAGTAGGGCTCACAATTTAAAATAGCAAATCCAAATCAGTCCACAGCATCTGTGAAATAGTCGTTAATCTATGAATCTCTATGTACCACCTCTCTGGCTCCACTTTCAGTTTTGGAAAGTTTGTTGTAAAGTTCTCCTCTCGTCCACTGTACATGTACTAAATTACACCGATGTAATTTATCATAATGGAAACTCCAAAATCATTCTTGATCCTGCATCTGACTAACCAGACGATCTCTTTGCCTTGCTTTTTGATTATGTCACGTTCTTTTTAACTGCCCACACTCTCTTCCGTCTTTCCCAGAATTACTTCAAATTTCTCCATTCCCTTGTCTTTTCAATTAAATCCCGGATATGAGCTCTTAAAGACATGAATACCAATTCTTATATTTCATCATGTGTAAAATCCACTTATCATGTTTTTTGCACATTCTTCATCTGACTGATATTTACTTGACACTCACCAGCTAACTCTTTTAGATTACTATGTGCTTCTTTGATCAAATACCTAATTTCACAACATTGTATGTCAGCAGGCTATTTAAATCAATAGTCCCTCGAAATATTTCTCCCAAGTCAAATCTCCAACATTAATAGCTCCCCCTTTAGAAATCTCTTCTATCACTGTTGTATCAGTGAATCACTCGGAGTTTGAGAAACAGCAGGTGTCTTTCTAGTACTCTGTACCACTGTCTTTAGAATTTCAGGTGGGGTACTCTCTATTGAACCTGCAAGCACATTTGTGGTTGTTCTATGTCTCTACACAGCAGTACTGTTTCCATCTGCACCCATATCAGGTATCATACTGGGACCAACACCAGTCCGCTGTGCACTGTCAGGATATAGAAGAGATCTAAAATTCAAAAGATTGCTAGTAAAATTATCCTCCTCATGTACATCTCAACTCTGCTACTTTTCCTTCTTTTGTTTCTCCTTATCCTCAGTTTCCTTAACATTAGCTGGACAAACACTCACACCTTCCATCGTATCCTCCCTCCAACATGTATTCTGTTTCTCCAACTTGCTTTCCAACCATTTCTGAATGAACCTTCCACTTGCTTTGTCATTCTTTCTTCCTTCAGCTCATCCACCCTTCTACCCTTCCTTTCTTCCTTCCTCACTTCCTTCATTGCTCCCTCCTTTCCTTCCTAACTCCCTCCTTTCATTCCTTCCTTTCCTCCTCTATCTTTTCCTTCCTGAGTGGCCACTTAATCCCATTTGTTTAGTGTTTCAAATTGTGTGGGTATGGGCAATTAATTTCTCTCATTCATTGTCTCTCTTAGGTTATCTAGCTTTCTAAAATTAAAGGTATCTTAGAAGGGTTTCTGTAACTTTTTATCATAAGCAGTACAATCATGCCATTCAGAAATCCAGGTACTTATGTAGAACCCAATGTCCATCATCATTTTTTATAGAAGGTACAACAGAAACTTTAGGACTTTTCAATACAGCACCCGTTACTTTAGCTCAATTCAACCTCAAAAACCACATAAAATAATTAGCAAAAAATGACCAATCCCAATGCGGCTCTGTCGAAGGTCAGTCTATCACTGTGTCACTCTGTTAGTAAGCAACCAATGACAGCACAGCTTTGTGGTGATGTCTCACTAATCCAAGTGCTCCTCCCTAGTTAACCAACGAATCACAGCATATCTTCTCCATAAACAAACAAAAACATCGCAAAATCTTTTTAAATCTGTTTACGCAAAATTAACTTGTCTGCTCAGCCTAAATAAAAGAAAACCATAATTTTAAGGTAGAACACATCTCTTCAATCAAATAGAGGCAAGAACAAAGAACCACACCCTTTTCATTACAGTTTTTAAAAAAAACAATTCGGACCAGCTAGATCCCTGACCAGTTGTAATACATCATGGCTAATGCACTCATTCCTGTGCACTAAGTAGTAAGATACACCAACCTAAGTTAAAAACACAACCCTGAAAACAAAACTTTGTTAATTCAGAAACCCTTATCCGTGTGCATATGGTGTCTCACACTTAAAACTACCTTGTGCAGACAAATTTGATAACCAAATCAACCACTAGTAAACACTTTCTTCAGCAAAAATGACAAATAACCATAATACCTCCACACAACAGTGATCAAACCACCAGTCCTACAAAGATTTCAAGCATTCCACTGGTACAGTATAGTACTGAAGTAAGGCTTCCATCAACAGTTTCTTTATTCTCATGCAACTTGGCACAAATATTCAAATAATCCTCCAAATCGGTTTCACCATGAAAACAGCACCCAGAGCCAAAACCAACAAGTGTTTTGTCCACATAGATAGTATAGCTGCAGATTTTATCAGGGCTTACACTAAAATATCTATTGTCTTGCCCATCCAGGCAATTAATGTCCAAGAAATAATCACCTTAAGTTGGGTAAGGGAATGATGTAATATACATTTCAACTCAGTAAATCATAGGTATATTCATCAGAGGAGAGTGCTCCTGAAATGGCACCTGGAGAACCACTAGCTCAAGTTTGGTGTGCCCACCAATTAAGCCCAGAATCGAAATCACATATCCAAGCAACTCATATACAGCATAACAATCCGTCTCACAAACTCAAACTTCAAGTAACACCTCACAACATCACACAATACTCACAACTCATAGAAACACACTGCCCTTTTCATATTTACACTTCAAATCATTCAGGAACAGCACTGCAAGTTAGACTTGTCTGCAAAATCTCGGCACCAAGGAACCTGCAGGGAAAATCAGCTATCTCTCAAAACGAGATTAAAAACAAAAAGAACACCTACAGGGGGTCTCTTGCTGTAAGAAGATACACTCTAATGTGCAACCCTCCTCTGCTACCAAGATTTGAGGGCGCAAACTTGGATCAAAAAATATAGACATCCCAAAATTCTACTTCATACAGTTCACCCACAGGATGACTTTTGTGTTAAGGCACCCCTTAAACACTAATCAGCAGAGTAAAACAGTTCAAATAAGTAATGGGGCTCACTTAATAATTGAGTTTTAGATCAGTAAAGAGCTAAATGGTTTTATTACAGAATTCAAAAACAAAGGTATACAGAGTAATGCCATAAAGGTTCTTAAATAGAAAGTATACAGAACATGTAAAATCAAATTGAAAGCAAGTGTCCCAAATGAGCAGCAAAAACAAAAAGAAGTCAATCAGCATCCCCAGTAGAAGAAGAAAGTATTCTGGCTCACCCCCTAAATCAAGCAATTCTTATACATAATTCTTGCATAACAAATTTACAAAACAGTGTGAGATCATCATGATATCAGTTCAAGTATCATTTCTTTAGCAAATCAGAACACAAGGAAACTTACAAGTCATTACCATACCTTAGCACAAAAGCAATTTCCCCTTTCAAAAAACGAATTCAAAATCATCTATGTTGATAACATTCGGAGAAGTTCTAACTAATATGAAACATTTAAGCAACGGAATTTTCAGCAAATTAACAGACTAGTGTGCACAAGAGAAGGCAGTGGAAGAGACCTTGATAATGTTGCAAGTCATTGGACAGAGGAAAACTCATTGAAGTCAATGTAATCATTGCAGTGAAATTAAACCATTACACACCAGCCTGACTATGCTCTGTAGAGCTTGTGGGGAGAAGATGCATGTGGGGCTGGGGGGTTGCAGTGAGAGTGAGTGACAAAGATGACATCTATCCTGTCGAAAATGCCGCTTGGCAGGAAAATGTAGCATTACCATAACATGAAAAATGACATTTGTATGCATCATATACAAGCTATTGCAACTGTAATCATGCTAATTCAGCTTATTTATGCAGAATCAAATGTGAAAATCATGTTCAGTGTCATTATTAATTCACAAATATAAACCCTGAAAACAATCTAACACTACTAGTGGAAACGTAGTTGTTTGCTGCGCTACATACACATTACTGTTGTTATATTGTTACAACACAGGCATAATTTGTTAATACAACAATTCGAATTCTGTTTTATCTAGTACTGGCAAATCGAACAAGTCTGGCTTTTAGCTGAAAATGGAAGTTAGACCTATTAGGTTTGCAAATGTTTTCTCTCTCTTTGGGTTCTCCTCTGTACATTTATTTTTCTTTTTAGTTAACTCTAACCTTTTACACATCTATGTGATTGTTTTTTGTTTCCAATTTTTATAATTTTTGATATTTTGCATCAGTTTTTATAGACTGAATAAAACATGACATACTTCATGACATCCAAGCCAAATGAAAAAACTGAAAGCAACATCCCGTCCACACATAGTTAACAGGTATGTATATATGTATGCATGCATTTATGTGCTATGTTTATAGCACAGACCTGTACAGAAGACAGCAGAGTTCTGCACAGGGCCAAAGACAAGATGACAAGCATAAAGTCAACAAAGGATAGGACATGTAGCTGGTTTGTAATGCGTCTTCAGCTCTTCCCTAAATTGGAGCAGTTTTGAGCAGTCTTAATGGATATAGAGATGCATGGATGGAACAGGCCCACTGGCTTGTTGTTTTACTTCTTATTCTGCAGCCTGATTGTGTCCTGGCTGCAGGTGTGCAGAGAACTCTGACTTTCGGGGCTTCACATACTGAAGATTTTGATCCCTAATTTAATGCAAAAAGATCACAATGCTTAAAGGTGTTTCCCATGTTGGAGACATTTTCAATTTAGAAGGGTCTGGAGTCTTCAAACTCAGATGCAGCACAAACAACATATACAGCTCTAAGCTAGTTAGAGAACTTGTCAAGGAAAAGCAATATTCAGAATTGTCTACAACATACACTTTCAGTGCCTACCAAGCCAGTAAGGGAATCCAAACATGACTCCTTTACTATTTGTCTAAAATAGTGCTTAATCTAGAAATCTTAGCTTAGCCCGGTGAATTTTATAAGTCGCATTCCACGATCCTAATGTTAATGAATCAAGGGTCACATGTAAGTACAAAATGGTTTGCTACTTCCTATTTGCGACTTTTCTGAATAACAATTAAGAATTTGCAAACTGTGGTGTAGAACCGTGTCTTAGACACTATGGCCCTCATTCTGACCCTGGCGGTCTTTGACCGCCAGGGCGGAGGACCGCGGGAGCACCGCCGACAAGCCGGCGGTGCTTCAATGGGGATTCCGACCGCGGCGGTAAAGCCGCGGTCGGACCGGCACCACTGGCGGGGTCCCGCCAGTGTACCGCGGCCCCATTGAATCCTCCGCGGCGGCGCAGCTTGCTGCACCGCCGCGGGGATTCTGACCCCCCCTACCGCCATCCAGATCCCGGCGGTCGGACCGCCGAGATCCGGATGGCGGTAGGGGGGGTCGCGGGGCCCCTGGGGGCCCCTGCAGTGCCCATGCCACTGGCATGGGCATTGCAGGGGCCCCCGTAAGAGGGCCCCTAAATGTATTTCACTGTCTGCTGCGCAGACAGTGAAATACGCGACGGGTGCAACTGCACCCGTCGCACAGCTTCCACTCCGCCGGCTCGATTCCGAGCCGGCTTCATCGTGGAAGCCTCTTTCCCGCTGGGCTGGCTGGCGGTCTGAAGGAGACCGCCCGCCAGCCCAGCGGGAAAGTCAGAATTACCGCCGCGGTCTTTCGACCGCGGAACGGTAACCTGACGGCGGGACTTTGGCGGGCGGCCTCCGCCGCCCGCCAAGGTCAGAATGAGGGCCTGTGTGTGATTCCCCAATGGATCGCAAGGTTCCTGCCTCATCAATATTCAGGAGGCAAGTCGCAATTTGCTACCCATTGGAAATTGCCTGCACTCACAGGGATTGTGGCCTGCTGGGCACACCAGACCACCACGTCTGTGATTGCTTTTTCAATAAAGCGATTTTTATTTCTGTAATGCAGCCTATTTTCCTTAAAGAAAAATGGGAAGCATTGCAAAAACAACAAAATAAGTTGTATTTTCATTTTCAAAGACCAGGCCATGATCCATCGAACCGCGGCCTGCTCTTAAACTTAAAAAATGTTGGTGCCCAAATTCACAAAGGGGAAGGGGTCCCTTAGGGACCCCTTCCCATTTGTGAATGCGTTACCACCAACTTGAAGTTGGTGGTAAACTGCGAATCACAACTCGCTGTTAGGAAGGGACACCCTTTACAGACTCCTTCCTAATATGACTCGCAAACCCTATTATTTGATTCAGTAATAGGTTACCAAATCACAAAATAATGTAGGTACATGCAAAAAGACTATTTAGCAGTCACAGATGTCCCAATTCACCATTTGTTAATTCTAAATCCTTTTGTACATCTCGCCCCATTCCTGGCAGCAACAATAAGAGCAAATGGCAAACAAAAACATTATGGTGTTATTCTCAGAGCCACAAATTGCTGGTGGAGCACAAATTCACCTCTATTGGTGACCATCAAAGCAGGAACCAGGAATAAGATAAGAAGAGCGGTGAATGTATTGTTGAAGGAGGGTGACAATGTAAAGAGTTGAAAAAGCAGAAAAATAAAGATAAAAAACAGCCTGAGAGGCAACTTTGGTACAAGCTGAAATGTGCAACATTGCTCAATAGGATTGAAAAGTGGAGATCAGTAAGTGAGAGGGCTCTGACATCTGACACTTTTATACAAGGCATGAGGCACAACAAGGATGCCTGCTTGAAGGAGAGATATTTCAGAGAGAATGCATAAATTTGGAGGTTAAGTGCATAAAAATAATGATGAAATGATGGCGCCCCAAGCAGAGGCAAAGGGAGTGAGCCACAATATAAGAGCAATAGACTTTGATGGTTTTTCAGGAGAGGTTTTTCAAGAAGAGTGTAGAGAATACATTCTTCTGGGAGGAAGGAGAAGAAGCAATGGGACTCAGGTTCCATTTCAGGTACCAGTGAAGCTAGGACGTCCAGGTAAAGTAACTGGCCCCTCGAGTGCCTGCTGCCCCGAAATAATCAATGAGGTCCACAGCAGCCTCCACCAGGACTGGCCAACTTGTGGATACCCTGAGATTTCCCAAGACAGTAGGTGAAGATGACCCTCCATCACAAAATCATATTCAGGACAAGAGAGCTGGAGGAGGGGAGAAGGCATAGAAAGTATGTGACCAGATCCAGCAGCTGGGCAACCCAGTCCTGAAAGGGCCAGTGTTAGGTGGTCACAACCCTCTTGCAGTAAAAAATATCTCACAATAAGTAAAACTGGGAAGAAGAGCAAATGGAAACAAAACATATGAAAAACTGGGACCGGTCTTAAGGAAGGCATCTGTCACCCAGGCTTCCTGGTCTTAGAGCCCAGTCAATAATGGTTCAAGTGGGAGTCAAAAAGGTGTATATCCAGCAGTCCTCATATCAGGGTGTAAGAGAGAAAAATATTCAGTTCAAGTACTTGAACTCCTGAGGATGCCTGGAAAACCTTTCAGTAGTGGAGCTGGAGAGACCTGAAAGGTATTCCACAATTACAGCGAAATTATTGCGGAGACAGTGTTCCCAGAGATCTTGGAAAAGGTCTGCCAGAGACTTTGATCTGGTGCCTCCCAGCTTAATGCTGCATCTTACTGTTGTCCATCCACAGGAGAATGCAGCAGTGATGTTTATATTTTGTAAGGCCTTTGATAGAGAAGGTGCCTACAAGGAGTCGCAAGCATAGATGCAGAGTTGATGAGCTAGGCCAGGGCCCTCAGGGTACAGGCAGCTAGGGCAGACTTCATTTCTGGCCTGCTTGATGAGGGACAATTTTTTGGAGGGATTTGAGAGGAGTAGAAGCAACAGCACCTAGCCTAGAAAATCTATTTTCTGAGATGGCATGCAAAGGGACTTTAAGAAAATGACAAGGAAGCCTAGGTTTGGAGAAGGGACACAGTCAAGCCAATATGTTCAGAGAGTGCTGGAAACTGATGCATTAGAAGGATACCATTGAGATAAATAATGAGGCAAACCCCTTCAGAGCACAGGTGGACTGCCACCTTGCAAAGAACCTTAGTAAAGCACAAGAGGGCAGAAGACAGTGAAACTGCCATGAAGCAGCAACCAGGAACAAGGTGGGAAGTGCAGGGAATGTATTCCTGAAGGAAGGAGACAATGTAAAGAGATGGAAAAACTCTTTACACTGCCAAACACGCGACCTTTACAAGGGGTTGTTGGTCTTTGTAAATCAGAAACAAAAATGAGCATATTTGAGATTGAATCTGGCTGGCCATTCACCAGACAGAAGGGTGTCACAGAGGAGGTGGACTCTCTTCATTTTGAAGTGTTGGTATGATACTCAGTGGTTCAGGTTGATGACAAGTCTGTGGCCTTTATCTTCTTCGGAATGAGTAAAATAGAGCTTAAAAAACAATTCTGATAGGGGTGAGAGTTATGGCATCTTTTCAAGCCCTCTGTGACTTCTTGGTTCACCAGGATAGACTCTTCTTGTGGAAGGGAAGTTGGGTTGAGGAGACTCGACTGGGAAGAAGGAGTCCAAAAATGTATTCGGCAGCCAGACATTGCAGGACCCGAGGATCTGAAGTTGTGGAACGCCACATTGAGAATAGGCACTTTGTTCTCCGATATGAAGTAGAGGAGAATAAGAAATTGTTTGGATTATATTAGGATGGTAGGACATGAACTGAAGTCAACAGGCTGAGCACTCCGTGTGATTGTCAGCTGGCGAAAAAAGGATTGGGCCACAGAACACTCATCATATCCTGGTCAGAGCCTTATTACAAGAGATAAGTGTAGATTCACATGTAGAAAGAAACTCAATTTGTCCCCAAAATGAAGGACATCAGAGAGATCCAGGGTGGCCTCGGATGAAAGTTCCCTGAACTTTCGCTTCAAGCAAAGAAGGAGAGAGTGGTATATATTTCTGCAGTTATGGAAGCAGAACTACAGGGTGCATTGAGCCCAGCCACAGAAGGCTTGCAGGTCCATCTCTTTGGGGTGACATGACAGCCCACTTCACGGCATCACTCTGTCTAAACAATGTTTCAGGGTGCCACTGGCACCCTGACAGGGTTCTATACCATGGCACTGCATAAAAGTATGGGTTGATTTGGGGATTTTCCACTTTTGGCAGTGCTGGGGCATTCAAAGCATAGGAAGCCCCTAACTAAGTTCTCCAGGGTGATGAAAACCAGCAGCAAACAAAGTCACCCATATGTGAAGAGTGAAATAAGTTTTGGGGTTATAGGGTGCTTTAACTCACTGATGTCAAAAATAGGCATCCAAAGCAAATCCAGATTGGAGTGTTTAGAATTGGAGGAAGCATTGGGAACAGGAGTGGATGAAGGATCTCTAAAGAGTCTTGAGGAAAAGTAGCAAGGTCAGTGTTGTTAGTGTGTCAGACCTTGTTAAGTAAACTTACAAGGGAGACGTGAATAGGCCGATTAAACTTTTGACTGCGCTTTGAGTTTTTCCCACCATGAACCCCGTACCAATACAAATCAATAGCAATGACAATCAATAACAGCGACAATCAATAGGAGTCAGTAATTTCCACGCAAAATAACCTCATGGCAATGAATAACCACACCTTTATGTAAAAGTTAAAATGTTTATTTCCCCATATTAACAATGCTAATGTCACCTAACTTAATCTCAAAATCAAATGATAAACATACAGAAACAACACTGGCTGACCAAAGTGGCGAAAAAATCGCACTCTAATCAAAACTTGAGACACTACACATTCTAAGGTTACAGTACAAATTAAAAGCAAGAATGACTGTGCAAATGAAATAACATACATTTAGAATTCAGCAACGAAAGGACATCATCTGTTGTAACATGTAGCGAGCATAATCAGTGAACACCCTAACTATCATCAGGTTAGAATAGCATGGTTGGGCTTCAGGCAAAACAATTTAGTCAACACAAATTTGGAAAAACATCTAACTATGGCTCTACCAAAGGTAGCAGTTGGTACCTAGCAACAAAAGCAAATAGATATAACAACCCATTACATGGTTAACACCTATCCTCAATATGGTTCAGCAAGCTGTGATAGTCTTCGTCAATAGGACATCAGTTCGGTCATCAAGGCATCAGGATTCAGCTTTAAAGTTCAGAAAAAGTAAACTCTCTTTAAGTAATAAAGTTAAGCACAGCTCTTCTCGAAACAGTCAAGAAAATAATGGTATTAAGGCAAACGGAAAATGGGCAAATGGCGTCTTCCTCTCAGTGCAGTCCGGCTAAGTTAGATTTCCTAAAACTACTTCCCATGACCCTATTGGTCAAAGAATTGCATGTTTGCATTTAGTCCAATGAAATTAAAATCCCAAATCTACAACCCTCTGTAGGAGGCTGGCCTGGCCTTGGCCCGTACCAATTGTACTTACACTTTGTGTCAGGTCCAGTTATCCCTTATTAGTAGAGTAGTAGTGTTCCAGCAGGAACAGGAACTATCTCTATCCAAACAGGAAGCGCCCGCAGAAGTCCTTGAACATGGGTTCAAGAAGTCTGAACACAGCAGTCGTCTCAACACTGCAAAAGGAGGTCCCACGACAACGGAGATCAACTCAGCTTTTTAACGGAGCTTTTAAAGGTTGTTCCCAACCCTCCTTCACAAGAGCAAGAGGACCTCTTACAGGGTGTCCAAAGAGGACATCAAAGGGGCTGAAGCCCACTCCTTTCTGGGGTACCTCCCTATAAGCAAAAAGGAGCCATGGCAACAGGACATCCCATCTCCTCCTGAGTTTTTCAGGGAGTCCCATGATCATGCCTTTGAGAGTTTTATTAAACCTCTCAACCAATCCATTTGTTTGTGGATGATAAGGGGTGGTGAACTTGTAGGTAACACCACACTCCTTCCACATTGCCTAGAGATATGCAGACATAAAGTTAGTACCTCTGTCTGATACCACTTCCTTAGGTAAGCCCACTCTGGAAAAGATTCCCAGGAGGGCTTTGCCACTGCAGGAGCTGTAAGTGTCCTTAAGGGTATGGCTTCAGGATACCTAGTGGCATGGTCCACTATCACAAGGATAAATCTATTCCCTGAAGCCATTGGAGGGTCCAGAGGGCCAACAATGTCAACCCCTACCCTTTCAAAGGGCACCCCAACCACTGGGAGTGGAATTAAGGGGGGCCTTAGGTGTGCCACCAGTCTTGCCACTGGCTTGACAGGTCACACAGGAGCGACAAAACTCATTAGTGTCCTCTGACATATGAGGCCAGTGAAACAATGGAACAAGTCTGTCCCAAGTCTTACTTTGGCCCAAATGCCCAGCCAAAGGAATATCATGAGCCAAAGTCAGAAGAAACTCCCTATACTGCAAAGGGATGACCAATCTCCTAGCAGCTCCAGGTTTAGGGTCCCTTGACTCAGTATAGAGCAGGGTGTCTTCCCAATAGATTTTATGGCTATCAGTGATATCCCCATTCTGCTGTTTGATAGCTTGTTGTCTTAAACCCTCTAGTGTGGGACAGGTTTGCTGTGCCACACTCAGCTCTTCCCTAGCAGGCCCCCCTGCACCCAAGAGCTCAGCAGTGTCTGCTGCTAGCTCATCTGGTGTAGGTTCTGCACAGGTAGAGGATTCCTTTTCCTCAAAAGGGGAATCTTCAGGAGAGGGAGGGATAGTGGGCAAGGATTTACCCTTTCTACCCCAAACTTTTGGGAGCACTTGGTCCATTTTTCCAGGATCCAAGCTTCCCTGTCCTCCTTGCTTCTGGGCCTGAGCCCTTGTGAGAGCAAAGATATGCCCTGAAATGCCCAGCATTGCTGCATGAGCCTCCAACTCCACTTCAGCCCAAGTTGATATCTCCAAATCATTTCATAGTAAGCAGTCTATGGGTAAATCACTGGCTACCACAACTTTCTTTGGACCAGTAAACCCCCCCACCCCCCAGTTGAGATTCACAACAGCCATGGAGTGACTAAGAGTATTATTATGAGCATCAGTCACTTGGTACTGCTGACCAAGTAGGTGTTGTTCAGGGGCAACCAGTTTCTCTATTACCATGGTGACACTCACTCCTGTGTACCTGTAGGCCTCAACCTCAACACCATTTATTAGGGGTAGTTGCTTGTACTTACCCATATTAAGGGGACAAGCAACCAAGGTGGCAAGATCAATACCACAATCAGAGACTAAAACAGCCTCTGTGGTCTCCCTAACAAGACCAACTTCAACTACATTACCAATGGGGATCCCAGCTACACCCTTTGATTCGCTATCTGTAGTGTTCTTCCCACCACCACTGCTATTACTAGGGGCACTAGTGGACGCGGTTGGGGTTGTGGTAGTGGGATCCTTGGTGTTTTTCTTTGAACAAGTGGAATCACTTGCCCAATGTCCTTTACCTTTACATAAATAACACCATGGCTTCTTTTGATTGTGTGAAGAGGATTTGGACCCACCTCCCCCAGAGGATTTTTGCGGGCCTGATGAAGACTCTGAACTCTTTTTGTCTTTGTCCCCATAGTTGTCTGAAGACTTGCCATCCTTCTTCTTGCCTTCCTTGTCACCACCTGTATGAGCTTTCTGCTCACTGTTGTTCAGACCCATTTGTGTGCCTTCTTTCCCAATTTTTGGGGAGAGGTCAGATCTGAGTCTACCAAGTACTGATGCAACAAGTCACACACACAATTATTCAAAATATGCTCTCTCAAAATAAGATAATATAGGCTTTCATAGTCAGTCACCTTACTACCATGTAACCATCCCTCCAAGGCCTTCACTGAACAGTCGACAAAGTCTGTTCAGTCTTGAGAGGACTCTTTTCTGGTATCTCTGAACTTTCTCCTGTATTGTTCAGTGGTTAAAAAAAATCCATCTAAGAGTGCATCTTTCAAAACTTTGTAGTTGTTGGCATCACTCTCCCTGACAGTAAGGAGTCTGTCCCTACCCTTGCCAGTGAAAGATAGCCACAATATAGCAGCCCACTGCCTTTGAGGGACCAATTGTACCATACAGGCCCTCTAAAGTGCAGAAAACCACTTGTTTATGTCATACCCCTCCTTGTAAAGGGTGACAATCTTGTGCAGGTTTCTTGAATCTGTTTCTCTAACAGGATGACTATTAAGATTGCTGCTGCTGCCACCATGGGGATCTAACGCCAACTTCTGTCTTTCCCTCTCTACATCTAGGGATTCCTTGACTAAGGCCAACTGCTGCTGTCTTAAGCTCAGGCTGGCCTCTTCCAACCTCAGCTTTCTGAGTTCCCTGGCTAGGGTGTTATCCTAAGGGTGGGAGGTTTGGGAATTCTCTGACACAGAGGTAATGTGGGAATTAGCAGTAGTGGACCTTTCTCTAACTACCTGAACCCTAGTGACCTGGCCTTTTGGAGTGAAAGGTGCCCTACTGATGTGTGACCCCCTCCCACTACCAGCTTCACTAGGTGGCCTGATAAGTGAAAGGTCTTTGGAAGTTCCCTCCCCAGAGTCCTCATGGCCCTACCTTGATTCTACCTGGGTACCCCCCTCCTCTACCTCCTGATCCTGGGTTTGGCCAGTCTGATTATGGTCAGTTTCAAGGAGAAGGCTAAGAAGATCTTTGGTAGGGTTCTTACCAAGCCCTAAACTCCTTTCTATACACAGACCCCTCAAACTTTTAAAATTTTGATTCTCATAAGTTGTCTTCACAACTTTGGGAGTGGCCTCTACCACAGACATAGTGGAAAGAAAGAGGTTAGGGAAGAGAGAAAAAGTTTAGAAACTTTTAAAGAAAAGAGAAAAACTTTTGTGAAACTTTTTACAAAGTTTCTATAGAGAAAGTAAGACTGTTAAGGTTACTTGTGTATATTTCTATGTATTTAGAATATGGTTTTCTTATGAAAAGTACCAATGACAAAGTGGTAAAGCAAGTGCATATCCCACCGCTGCACCACCAATGTAGGAGGCTGGACTGGCTTATAGTGGGTACCAATGGTACCTACACCTTGTGCCAGGTCCAGTTATCCCTTATTAGTAAAGTAGTAGGGTTCTAGCAGCTTAGGCTGATAGAGGTAGCTATCGCAGAGCAGCCAAGTCTGAACTAGGAGACATGCAAAGCTCCTCCTATACCACTTATATCATATAGGTACTATATCATAAGAAAGTCAATACTCAGGGTTACTAAAAATAAAGGTACTTTATTTTAGTGACAATGTGTCAAAAATATCTCAGAGGCTATACTCCCTTAGGAGGTAAGTAAAATACACAAAATATACACACAAACCAAATCAGGTAAGTAAAACAGTCAGAAAGTAGTGCAAACACTATAGAATACAATAGGATGCAATAGGCCTAGGGGCAACACAAACCATATACCAAGAAAGTGGAATGCGAACCACGAATGGACCCCTAGGATAGTGTAGTGTATAAAGGGTCACTGGGAGTGTAAGAAAACACTAAGGGTGTCCAAGATACCCCACCCCAAGACCCTGAAAAGTAGGAGTAAAGTACTACTATTTCCCCAGAAACACACTAAAGTTGTGATAAGGGATTTTGCAAAGACCACAACAGACTGCAAAGCACTGAAGATGGATTCCTGGACCTAAAGACATACAAAGGAAGGGGACCAAGTCCAAGAGTCGCGAAAGTGTCCGGGGGGGCAGGGGCCCACTAAACCCTGGATGAAGGTGCAAAATGGCTTCCTCTGGATGGAAGAAGCTGAAGATTCTGCAACAACGAAAGGTGCTAGGAACTTTCCCTTTGTGCAGAAGATGCCCCACGGCGTGCTGGAGGATGCAGAGTTGTTTCCTTGGCAAAATACAGCAAGCAAGCCTTGCTAGCTGCAAGAGTCATGGTAGAGAAAAAGGATGCTGCCAGGGCTCAGGAAGGACCAGGATGTCGCCGTTTGGGAGAGGAGACAGAGGGGGCCCTCAGCAACGTAGAGAGCCCATGCACAAGCAGGAAGCACCCGCAGAAGTCCTTGAACACAGGTTCAAGAAGTCTGAACATGGCAGTTGTCTCAACACTGCAAAAGGAGGTCCCACGACACCGGAGATCAACTTAGGGAGCTGAGCATCGCAGGACAGAGTGCTGGGGACCTAGGCTCACCTGTGCATGCATGATTTTGTGGAACTGTGCACAGACGCCCTTGTAGCTGCAGTTCACGTGGTGCACAGGATTACTGTCTGGAGAGGGGAGGCAAGGACTTACCTCCTCCAAATTTGGACAGTTGGACCACTGGATAGTCTGGGTCACTTGGGTCCACCACCTGCATTCCAGGGGCCATGCTTGTCAGGATGAGGGGGTCCCAGAGTACCGGTGAAGCTAAAGTTTGGATTCCGTCGACCCAAGGGAGATTTCTTCGTGGCTTCTAGCGCAGGGTGAAGGCAGGCAACCCCCAGAGCATGCACCACCAGGAAACAGTTGAGAAAGCCGGCAGGATTAGGTGCTACAATGTCGCTGGTAGTCTTCTTGCTACTTTGTTGCAGTTTTGCAGGCATCCTAGATCAGTCAGCGGTCAATACTTGGCAGACGTCGAAGAGAGAGGTGCAGAGGAGCTCTGGTGAATTCTTGCAAGTCGTTATCTGAGGAAAAGCCCACTGGAGAGACCCTAAAAGGCCCTAGGAGGAGGATTGGCCACCTAGTCAGGTAAGCACCAATCAGGAGTGGTCTCTGATGTCACCTGCTGGCACTGCCCACTCAGAGGCCTCCAGAGTGCCCTCACACCTCTGGAAACAAGATGGCAGAGGTCTGGGACACACTGGAGGAGCTCTGGGCATAACCCCTGGGGTGATGATGGACAGGGCAGTGGTCACTCCCCTTTCCCTTGTCCAGTTTCGTGCCAGAGCAGGGACTGGGGGTTCCCTAAACTGGTGTAGACTGGCTTATGCAAGGAGGGCACCATCTGTGCCCTTCAAAGCATTTCCAGAGGCTGGGAGAGGCTATCCCTCCCCAGCCTTTACCACCTATTTCCAAAGGGAGAGGGTGTAACACCCTCTCTCAGAGGAAATTCTTTGTTCTGCCTTCCTGGGACTGGGCTGTCCAGACCCCAGGAGGGCAGAACCCTGTCTGTGGGGTGGCAGCAGCGGTAGCTGCAGAGAAAACCCCTGAGAGCCGGTTTGGCAGTACCCGGGGTCCATAGTGGAGTCCCGGGGATGCATGGAATTGGCTCCCCAGTTCCAGATTCGGCATGGGGGGACAATTCCATGATCTTAGACATGTTACATGGCCATAGTCAGAGTTACCATTGTGAAGCTACATATAGGAATTGACCTACATGTAGTGCACACGTGTAATGGTGACCTCGCACTCACAAAGTCCGGGGAAATGACCCTGAACTATGTGGGGGCACCTTTGCTAGTGTAAGGGTGCCCTCACACTTAGGGCCAGATGTAGCAACCAGTTTGCGACTCGCAAACGGCAAAAATCGCCGTTTGCGAGTCGCAAACCGGAGTTTGCTATGCAGAAATGCATTTTGCGAGTCGGACCGACTCGCAAAATGCATTTCAGAGTCGCAAATAGGAATAGCAATTTGCGACCCACCTCATTAATATTAATGAGGTGGGTCTTTGCGACCCCATAGCGACTATGGGCACTCACGGGTATGGAGGCCTGCTGGGACCAGCAGACCTCCATGTCCGTGACTGCTTTGAAATAAAGCAGTTTTTTTTTTTTCAAGTGTAGCCCGTTTTCCTTAAAGGAAAACGAGCTGCACTTAAAAAAAAAAGACGAAACCTTTAGTTTCGGATTTTTTCAGGGCAGGTAGTGGTCCTTGGACTCGCAAATTGCAACTCTCAATTTGCAAAGTTGCTACATCTGGCCCTTAGTAACTTTACACCTAACCTTCAGCAAGTGAAGGTTAGACATATAGGTGACTTATAAGTTATTTCAGTGCAGTGAAAATGGCTGTGAAATAACGTGTGCATTATTTCACTCAGGCTGCAGTGGCAGTCCTGTGTAAAGGTTTGTCTGACCTCCCTATGGGTGGCAAAAGAAATGCTGCAGCCCATAGGGATCTCCTGGAACCACATACTAGAATTATAAGGGTGTTCCAGTGTGCCAATTGAAATTGGTAAAAGTGGTTACTAGCCTATAGTGACGAATTTAAAGGCAGAGAGAGCATAAGCACTGAGGTTCTGATTAGCAGAGCCTCAGTGACACAGTTAGTCACTACACAGGTATACACATTCAGGCCACAAACTCTGAGCACTGGGGTCTTAGATAGCAGGATCCCAGTGAGACAGGCAAAAACACACTTACATACTTGTAAAAATGGGGGATAACATGCCAGGCAAGATGGTATTTTCCTACACCCTCACTACTACACAGTTCACATGTCGATGATTGGCTCCTCATATCCTGTTCCCATAGCTTGGCTTTTCAGGTATCAATATTGTTGCTGCTTATACTCCAGTCAGTGCATCCATTGTCCTCTCCTGGAAAGATCAGTTTTACACACATTACATTAAACATTGTTTCACCAGCAAGTACATCATCTTCTAGCAAGCAGTTGTCATGAGAAAGACTTTTAGCTACGAGCACTTGGTCAGCACAGTGGAAAATCACAATTTAATTGTCTAAGCAGACATTTTATAAGTTGATTAAGAAAAGCAGCTTGACATGAGGCCGTGCAACTAGCTCGTTGTGTTAATGCCTACGATTAATAAAGCTAATGCATAACCCTCAATATGACGTATTACTACATTAAGACATAGGCTCAATATTTCATATTAATAAGCTATCAATAAGTACACTTCGTGAACATTGACGGCCACTCTGGTGGGCGCACCTTCAAATACGTGCATATTTTTCTCTATATTAATACTTTTTCTATGCAAAATCAGCACTCAGAATACATGAATAATCATTAGTGAATTCAAAGCTAACAGCATTGAGAACATTTTTGTCATTTTCAAACCCAAGTGACCACTAACTTGAAGATCCAAACATTGCTGCTTGGAACTAACTAGTCTCCTTACCCACCAACAGTGGCAAACACGTCCAAAACTGCACTGAGTACTGACAGAGAAAAGGGGAAGGAGGATAGGGAGATGAGAGAAGGCAATTCTCATCAAAGAGAGCTTCTCTCATATTTTCGGAAGTCTCTGACAAGTGATGGCTCATACATCAACTTAAGATACACAATGTTTTTTTAAGTTAAAGTTTAAAAAAAAGTTGATTAATTCTAAGAATGCAAGGAAAGTGTTTGAGGTGCTAATGCAGAATAAAATTTCAAAAAGCGCCACAAGCATCGATGTCTAGGGAGAAGATAATTTTGACTGAAAAGCCACGTATACAGGTGAAGACCTGAGCGGGAGTAAAGAAATACAAGTGAAGAGCAGAGCTCAAGAAGACACTTCATCACATCAAAAAAGGAAAGCCAAGTACCTGACCATAACTTGTGTGTGGGTTTCATAGACTGTGGGATCCATAATCATGTAGTAGCCTGCCACTCTGATGTGAGGGCATAAGCCCACAGCTTTTGGGGTACCTACATGGTGAAAGGATTGAACGTGTTGGTGCTTGAGGTAACACATGTGACAGCAATAATCCCTGGTGGCATGAGACTCCTGCCATGCCAGCATGGGTGACATCCTTAGTAGCAGTGCCCTGAGTAAGGAGTAAAAGGGATGTCCAATATTGCCCCTGACCATATGTGTATGGGAGTGGGGACAAGCTCCTGAAAACAAGCCATGAGAGCCATCCTTGGACAATGAGACCCAGAAGAGTAGTCCTCAAAATCATCAACTGAACCCTCATCATTCTCCCAAATTTGGGCATCAAGCGGGTGTTGAGCATCTTTCTCAAAGCAGCACCTTGAGCTCAGGGGAAGCTTTGTGTAGGTGCTTACATTTAAATTAAGTCTTATGGTGTTTCTTAGAGGCATTTGGAACTACAGTGGGGTAAGAAAGGAGAAGGAAAAGAAGAGAGACAGATAGATGCTAATTTATCTAGTACTTTGTCTAAAGGAAGATTGGATTTGGGCAATGAAATTGTTAATCATGTTTTGCAGCTGTTGCGGCAACAATGGATTCAAAGAGGAGTCTTTTTAACCTCCTCTGTAGCCAGTATTTTGTAGAATATCATGTGAGGTTGAGGACGGTGCAGCTGTACCAACTTGGCTTTGTTTTAAACTAATTTTGCTGATTTTGATATTGAAAGTGACCCACTCCTCTGACCTTCTTTGGAATTACAAAGGTATATTTATTCTTGAGTAATTCTAACCGTAAATTTACACTTATAATTTACTACTTTTGGCGGTTTACCATCAACCAGTGTAAATATGTTACAAAGTGTACTCATGTATTTCTCCACCCCCTGAATTCAGACGGGGAGATCCTAATTTACATGTTTAAATTTACTACTTGTACTTTTTTGTTCATAGGCAGAGATCTTTACTGCCATTGCAGAGATCTCCCAATGGTAGAGTATAGGGACATTGTAAAATGTAATTAAACTCTAAAAAAGTACCAAAAATATTTTGATGATAAATAATAATGTGAATTAATGTTATATATTTTTTGGGATGTAGAATAATATAAAAATTCTACATCACTATTAATTTTTATTAAAATATGTAATTAATTTCAATATATGAAATTAAATAAAAGCTATTATTTGTTTAAAAATCCCATTTAATGTAATGTGTTTATATTTTTTATATATTAAAATTATTACATGTGTGTGTGGAATGAGTTTAAATTAATTTAATCTAAAAAAAAAAAGTTACATTGTAGAAGGTGACAGAGGGACTACAAGCCCCAAACTCCACCACTAGGGTTCGGCACAGTGGAGAGCACAGGAGGGGAACCGCACCCCCTACATCTACGCTGTAAAGTGTGGCAGGCTTTCCTGCAGCGCGGGAAGAGAGCGGGCCACACCCAGGCAAGGACTGGGTGAAGGGTGGGCCCATCTTCACCTGTCATCTCCAGGAATAGGCAGAATAGGGCCCTGCCCCTTTCGCCCATCACATCTGGGCCTTCGGCATGCATAATGTAGCCTCGTGGGTTCGTCAGTGCTTTTCACTTTCCGCACAACTCTACTGCACTATCATTATTGTGGTTATAAACACGAAAAGATTCAAACTCAACTACTTAGAGGGTAGGTTACATACCACATATTGTGATATTGTGGCACACGACGCATTGTATGAAAGATACATATGGTGTACTCCGGAGATCCCGAAGATCCTGCTAAGTTTGGATTTAAAAAGGATTGCCATGTTTTGAGTTATGTAAGATTTGTAAGCATGCTAAATTGTTTTATACATTATTCTCCATATGATTGCCAGGGGAAAAAGGGAAAACTGCATGAAACATCTTGATTAGCTATCAGCACAGTGGGGAAAATGAATGCTCTAGAAGCCTCATGTGGGGTGAAGAGGCAACCAAAGCCTGCCAGGCATGCTGCAGAAAGCTGTATCCGTCAAAATATACATGTCCTGATATAAGAAGTAGATATCATGCTCATGCTCAACGGGGGTTGGAAACAAAGGCCCGTATTTAAGAAAAAGTGGCGCATAAAAGCTGATGCGCCACTTTTGCTGGGCCCCACCTATCAGCACCTAATGACACCGTGCTTGCGCCATATTTATCATATGGTGCACCATGGCGGTCGTTAGTGCAATAGCATCAACATTTTTGACACTATTGTGGCACTTTGCTACACTAGCATCAAAGATTTTGATGCTAGTGTAGCAAATTTCAAGGAGGCCCATTGGTTTCTAGAGGTGCATCATTTTAACGCCTGCTCTGCAGGCATTAAAAATGGTGCCAAAAATAGCGCAGTGAAATCTGTTAAATTTCACTGCGCCATTTTTGCGGGCCTCCTAGCGCCGGAACACTCTCCTTGGCTACATTATGCTTGGCGGAGGAATAATGTGGCGCAAGGGTTTACAAAGTGGCGCAATGCATGCATTGCACCACTTTGTATATATGACACCTTAGTGTAAAAACAATGACACTATGGTGGCACTAAGGAGGTGCTAGGGGCTCTTAAATATGCCCCTAACTGCCAGGAAAGTGCCATCTGTGAACATCGTGAAGTATTGCAAGGGCAGACCAAACCCAAATTGAGAAATCACTAACAACCATAACAAGTCTGCGGAGAAGGAAGAGGATCTTAGTAGGCTTAGTGCTTCAGGCATCAAAAAAACAGCAATATCTACAAAGGACACGGTAAATCATGAGGTTTACCTCAATCCTTAGGTCAAACAGCAGTACATGTATCTAATCTCACACCACAAAGACACCACTCGTTTCCCCTGCTAAACTATACTGTAAGTTATGAGAGAACGGCAAATGTACCTCAACAGGCGGTTAGTGA
Organism: Pleurodeles waltl; assembly: GCF_031143425.1. Taxonomy (NCBI): domain Eukaryota; kingdom Metazoa; phylum Chordata; class Amphibia; order Caudata; family Salamandridae; genus Pleurodeles; species Pleurodeles waltl. The sequence goes on from NC_090436.1 coordinate 267,926,908, forward strand.
GGGCAGTGGAAAACTAAACTCCACTCCCACATATTATGTTTATCCCAGGTCCCTCAACATTATGAACAGACCAAGCAAAACATCTATATTTATATATCAATGTCCCTAAGTTGAGGCAGGGCAGAGAGAAAATACAGTCACTAACAACCAAGGCCATGTACTGGATATGCAGCAAACGCAAATGCTATTTGTTGATACACTCTGACATCACATTCACTTAGAGGCTGGGACACAATCATGATTCTCTCGGCACAGTCAAATTGATCTTGATAAGCCTTAAATTAGTTGATGGACTATCATCTCTGGATGCAGGTATAATAGCTCTGGCAGGCTAACAGTTCAAATGGCAGTCAAATAATTTTAAAGGAACTCTTACAAAGAAACATTTGGGTCGCAGATTACCGACTACTGAGGCAAAGTCATTCAACCCTATTCTGGCTTCAAACATCACCTTTGATTGCAACAGTCTTAGTCTGGCTTCCACAGATGAGATAATCGAGGTGATCAATTATATTCCTGCTCTGCACTTTTAGACAGTGCTTGATTGTAAGACTTTTAGACAGGTTTTCCTGGAACAGGTCACTAGTTCAGGAAACTCTGGATTGGCCAATATTGATTGACTACTAAATATTTGGGGGCAGACAAGCATTAGAGGAAAATATTATTCACAGTGTTCCCGGATGAATTACACATTAGAAGACTTGATACAGTTTCTAGGCCAGAGTCAGCCCCATGCCAGAACAACCAAAGGCTAAAACATGGGAAGCAAGACCAAGCCAAGTTGTTTATCTTCAAAAGATAGTACTAGCTTACATTTCCTATCATGAAATATAGCAGACATACAAAGCAAATTGAATGACCGAGAATGGGGAAACTATAGAGATTACTTTGACCTTTTATTACTGCAAGGCACATGGGCACTGGAACCAGACCAGAGCAGAATATAAGGCCTTCAGTATAGAGGCAATACCATCTAAAGTGGGTCACCGATCTGGTGGCCTATCAATATGACTTAGAATTATGCTAGATTGCCACATAAAGCAGTATTCAAAAGACAGCCAGGACATCCTCGGTTAAGAGCAGAAAAGGTCTTGCAGTAAATATATACAATATTTACAACAGGTCAATTCCTGATAGACAAAAGTCTCCTAATTTACTCATATAGGTATGCCATTGATCCATATGCAGCAATCTATGCAGCCAAACTAATACTAGTGAGAGATTTTCACACGACATATGATCCTGTTTCATACATGGAATTAATCACTGACCCCGGAGATGAGGCTAGGGGCATACCAAGACTACAGGATAAACCAGTAAAAAATGCTCAGTAGCAGCCATACAACTATTCTAATAACCCTCCAGCACGGCATTCGGGCATGCAATGATCCCTCAAAATCTGACATGCAAATTTCGAAGGTATGGCTCTCAATAGGTAATAATAGGAGATGCATAAAGTAGCACAAACGTGTAGCTGACCAGATATCACTGACCTATATCTACAATAGATTAAATGACATATTAGGCCCATATATAAACTCTAACTAAGGTAAGATACTAGTTGGGGCCCTCTATAAGACAATGTTTCAGGAACTAGGCACCATATGTCACAAAATCTACAGTATATACCAGCAGGATACGCTACTGATAAATCAAAATCGTGGTTCTCGAAAGAGTGCAGTAATTCCAAAAGTTTATTAATAGCAGCTATAAAATCACACTGCCCTGTGACAAATAAGGATGATAGGAATACTTTCAAAAGATAATTGAGAACAAGTAAACAGAACTGGCAGGATGCAAATTATTTAGATCTACTCGAGGCCAAAAAGAGGAAGGACACAACAGGGTTTTGGATGATAATCGCACGGCAGACGTTCAGCAATCAGTCCACTGGAATGTGACATGCTGACTAGTGAGTGGGTAAAACACTTTACAGATTCATTCAGAGTACCCTTACTTCCCTGATTCTACTTGTAACGCTTCAAATAGCAAACAAAACAATGGCTTTTTGGAAGCTGACATGGATTTCTTCTCATTGGAAGAAACAACAGAACCTGTGGAATCTCACCAGTTTGAAAAATCTCCAGGACTGGGCAAGGTCCCTAGAGACCTTCTACTTTTAGAAGTCAACACATGGGGCCCATACATAAGCCTGCTATCAAATAGGATAATGCAAGGTAAAAATATACCTAACTCTTCACACAACGCAGAAATGATGCCCATATTCCAAAAAGGTGATAGGAATGATCTCCCTTATTGACAACCTGCAGAGAGTCTTTAGCAGACATATCTTAAATACTCTTCTGTGCTAGGTAAATGAGGTACAGGTCATATCCCCCCTGCAAGCTTTGATTTAGGTCCAGAACAACCATGATAAATCAAGTTTTCCGATTTTCACTGATTGTATGGAAGTATGCACTGTTAAAGCTGTATGTAGCTTTCACAGACCTATGAGCAGCCTTTGACGTAGTGCCAACACATCTTTTATGGGCTGCCCTTGGGTCTTTGGGCGTAGCACACCATCTGCTCAATATATTGGTAAGACTACACAACAACAGTCATGTCCAAGTATGTTGGGGGAGTGGAGAGGAACTCACAGAACTCGTAAATACACAGGGATGGGTGAAAAAAGGTGCATCCTAACCATTCTAATGCAGTGAATTTCTTGTCTGATTGCATTCACAACTCCCTGACACTGGAGGGTATGTTAATACCCTCCCTCATATTTGCAGACGGCACTCTTATATTGTCAAGGACCTCAATAGATTTGCAGTATTTCCCAAACAAGTTGGTTGACTTCTGTGTCCTAAGGGGACTTGAGGTGAATACAAACAAGACCAAGTATGTGATATTTAACCCCCACAAATCCTTCAAGGGAGGTTTCATAATGTGAGGAGTGGGGCTCGCCAAAGTGTAGAATTTTGATTATTTAGAAATCTGAATTGATAAATCCCATTGTTGGAAATTGCAACTAGAAAAGAGCAGTGCAATCCTATCCCATAGAGCATTGGTAGTCCTCAAGAGTTATAAAAAAACTACACCAAGGTATATATCACCTCTAATCGAGGTCTACCCTTCTCAAGCTCAAACAGCTACATTATATGGGTCAGAAAGATGGAGGATGTGCAATCTAAATTCTTTAATTACCAGAGAGAACCAATTCATAAGACCCTTGTTTAACTTACCCCAGAGTACTCCTGTGCTAACCTTGCACTATTATGTTGAGCATAGGAGGATCAGGGATATAGCAGCTTTAAGACCATTGTTGCAATGAGTTTGCCTCTTGTCAACGAAAGAGCTGGTCTCATACAAAACTACCTCCTAAAAAAATGGTATCAGTGAGGTACTTGAAATACCAAGTTCAACCTCCATCTGCTGGTTCAGACATGCTTAATCATGACTCCATTAGCTAGGATGCAAAAACTTGTGAGATACCCACAAGTAATCAACCTAATGAAGAAATCGGAAAAGAGCTCTTACTGGAATTACATTTTAACAAACCACCCTTGGACCGCAAAACCTAAAAGCTTAACTGCTAACTTCCTCGACCACGTCAACACCTCATCTAGTCCCCATATGGGCAACATTGTACTAGTACAGACAAGAAGGCTCTTTATTAAGTTCAGACTGGGTACCCTACTGATTAACATCTATACGTCCAAGTGGAAACTGGGCCACGCAGATAGAAGAACTGGTGGAGAATGGAAACACGTATCGGAATCTATTGGACATATATTATTCTTTTACTCAAAGCATAAGGGGCCTAGGCACAATTGGCTGAAGCTGCTGTGCCACAATTTGGCTGATAGACATTATGCCATAATTCTGAGGATCTTAAAAACAAGCCCAATTGTAGTTTTTACTGTTAGTAACTTCTTCCTCGTAGTATGGATCCATCACAAGAGGCCATGACTATGTTTCTGATCCTCATAGTGTGGTAGACAACCGAACTATGGTTTGTACTGACTGACTAATGTTTTCTGAAATATGTTGAATAAATCCTACAATTTTGTGACCAAGGCACATTGTTAGTCCTATTGCGTACTACATTAAACACTAGACACTTATCTAGAATCTATAGCTTGGAGATAGAATATTGAATCAGGCTGTGATCAAGACAAATTGTGTTAATCTAGCATCTGAATAAACAAGGGAGAGGGTGCCATATTACAGAAGCCATTACATATCAGTCTCCAAATGAAATTCCATATCATAGTGGACGAGTACTGCTATTGCTTTCAAATTAGTTTATGTAATTAAGGTACAACAGCAATGCACCTACAGTAGGATGAAGTCACTATGATTGTATTTTTTAATTGCCAAGTGTAGAAGCCAAAGCACGTTTCCATTATCATTTTGACACCACTGGACACCAATGGATAATGGTAGATAACCTGAAACTGTAAACACAACTATTCAGAAAAGGAACTTATTCCCAGTGATAAACAATATGATGGCTCACGAGGTGGATCCAGACAACCCTGTGAACATAGTGGACCATACTTGAGGTTTTGGTTGACAGTCATGTGTTGTGCAAGTCCACCCTATAGCAATTATTTTTGTTGTCTATATATTGGTTGTGTAAATCATTCTTTGTATCATAACTTTTGTATTGTTTCTGTATATACACAGTGAATGGTGTCAATCTTTTTAAATGTATTTTTATGGTCGTAATGGCCAAAATAAAGAATTGAATGAAAACTTACATTTATTTTTAAATTAAAAGAGGTTTAAGGTTTAAGAAGTAACATGTTTTACTTCTATTTAATAGTTTTAATATGTAATTACTTTTATACATATTTTTAAGAAGTTGAATTAAATTAATATATTTTAACATGATATCCATTATTGTTTATGGGAGAGTATTGCACTACCAGTGGTTGGCCATGTGTGGTGCTGGACTTACTCCAGGTCTGAGCTGGAGTACATTTACAACTGTCTTGGGTCTTGATTTTGCTGTAGTAACTTTATAAGTGACTTTTGTGAATAGGAAAGAGCTAATTCTTGTGTGTCGGGTACATGTCTCTCAGTAAACTCCTACCAAAACTCCTCTTACTCCTCTTTGCTCCACTCTAAGCCCCTTCTATTTAGTAGAAAGTATTCACTATGTTTGAGCCACTCCCTCTATCCCTCCCACATTTACAACTAAAATGTAGACGTGTGTGTGCTCAGATCTCTGAAATCACAGCAGAGATGTACATGCAGAAAATAAAGGAGAGTTAGAGGAGAAAATCTCTGCATGTAGGTTAGTTAATAACATTTTGCAGTACGAGTAGTACTATTAGAGTATTACTCAGCATACTACAAAATGCAGTTTGTGAATAGGCCCCTTAGTGTTTACAGATTTGGTACTATAAGAAAGGTCTCAATTGGGGCATGGATAGGAAAGACCCCTGCCTACCTCCTATTTACTAATGCTGCTGATATGAAGAAGAATACAGGAAAAAATTGAGGGAACATGGGCTGATGAAGAGTTAGCACATACAAAACATGCACTGTAACCCCAGAAAGGGGTTGCTATGTGATCCCTAAATACAAAACATGGCCTTCACATTACATGCCATAAATACATGCAATGGAATGCAATTCAGTGGCTGAAAAGGAGACAAATGTAGGCTATTGAACTCAAGCCTGTGTTGTAGATCACTTAGTAGGATGCTCCCAGGAGGGGTGTGAGCTGCCAGTGGTCACATTCATGAAGATGATTTAAGTTCCATGCTGGAAAATGGAGGGGATTGCTAGTTATAAAAGATGCTGGAGTTCGCTGGACACAAGGGCTTGGACAACTTGACATTAGAAGTTGTAAAATGCCATAAGGAGTAAGGAGGAGTTGCACAGTCGGGAGAAGTGTGGGGGGGGTTCTTGGCAGTAGTCGTAGAAGCTGCTTAAGAGAAGCAAAGGTCAGAGGATCCCTTGATTGGAGAAGGCAAGTAGAGAATATTGCCCAAGGGTTAAAGGAACACATTGGTGCCCTGTTGGAAAGGGAATTCAATAGGATGAAGGAATTGTGAAACAGGTGTGATGAATAGAAAATAACTAAATGTAGTTGTAAGATAAAAGTGGAAAAAATGGAAGATGTAGCTCAAGGGGAGATTTTGAGGCAAACACTTATCCGTTGCCAAGTACAGCAAGAAGAGAGGGAAATTGCTGCTGTGTCTGCCAGTGATATCATAATGCTGTTGTCAAATCTCTTATTGCTGCCAGCAACAGATTAGAGAGATATTGCATAGTGTGCTGACGAAGCTGCTATTTTAACATAGCCACTGAGGACTATTGGGGGATCTCAGAAATATGAAGGTCCAGCACCTCTACTGAGCCTTAGAGGTGAGGTCTTTGAGGCAGATTGTAAACAAGATTAAGAACTGAACATTCATAAATCGGGAACATTCAAGTTGGTTCTAATAGTGAGAGTTTGGGTTCTATTTCAGATATTATTAAATCATTAGTTCCTCAATTTCTTTATTAGCAATTCACTAGTCTTGATAAAAGTTCAGAACAAAGCATATGGCATGTCCCACAAAATCTAATCCCTAATCTATTCTATTTTCAGGGAGAAATTATAGTTCAGTTGGACCCATAAACAATTCTCATCTCAGATGTGAAAGTATATAATTTTCTAATACAGCATCTCCTAGGAAAGAGACTCAGAATTTCAGTAGAATCTCTCAGCAATAAATTCAGGCAACATAAAGTTGGTTTTAGAATGAATCCCAGAAACATCAGCAAAGAGAATAAGACAGAATGCGTGAGAGTCTGAGTGCTCTCAGAAGCCTCTTTGCCAGTCTGCAACTGCCATCTATCGAAGGAAGGGGTCTCTCTCTGTCTAAGTCAAAAGCACACTTTTATAACATTGTACACTACAACAAATTATTAAACTTGGGTAGATAATCTTCAGCTGTGTCCAATGAGAGCTTGATGTCTGCTTCAATTGAGATGGCAAGTTTTCACAAAGAACATTCTAAACATACCATACATTTAACGATCATCTAAAGTAGAAGGAGACAGCTGGTTTCTCCTCACCAACTGTTGTCATTAAGGGAAAAAAGTCAAGGTAAGTATGAATCAAATTTTAGATTATTTCATTTTGGTGCACATACGCTTTCCTGACATACACCATTCATTAAGAAATGTTTTTTAAGATTAATCTTACATTGCAGTAATTCTTCTCATAGGTTAAATAGTCAGGAAACAAAGCTTTAGCACTCTCTCTGTTCATTCAATTGTTACCACAGGACATTTGCATCATGAAAGGGTATACTCATGAACATAACAAAGGTCAAAACTATCAAAGAAAAAGAAAGAAAATAGGAAAGAAATAGGAATTTGTCCTAGTCCGCAGTTCAGCCAAGTACATGTTGTCATGCAAGTTTCAATTGCAAAGTCATGTTTAAATACAGTGTTCAGTTATGGCCTACAAAATATTTTTGTGCAGGTCAATGATATAGGGGGTCATTCCGACCCCGCCGGGGTCGGCGGGAGCACCGCCAACAGGCTGGCGGTGCTCCCCAGGGTATTCTGACCGCGGCGGTTCAGCCGCGGTCAGAAAGGGAAAACCGGCGGTCTCCCGCCGGTTTTCCGCTGCCCTGTAGAATCCTCCATGGCGGCGCAGCTTGCTGCGCCGCCATGGGGATTCTGACCCCCATACCGCCATCCTGTTCCTGGCGGCCGAGATGGCGGTATGGGGTGTCGTGGGGCCCCTGGGGGCCCCTGCAGTGCCCATGCCAATGGGCATGGGCACTGCAGGGGCCCCCGTAAGAGGGCCCCACCCTGAATTTCAGTGTCCGCTTAGCGGACACTGAAATTCGCGACGGGTGCTACTGCACCCGTCGCACATCCTCCACTCCGCCGGCTCCATTCGGAGCCAGCATCCTCATGGAGGGGTGTTTCCCACTGGGCTGGCGGGCGGCCTTTTGGCGGTCGCCCGCCAGCCCAGTGGGAAACCCAGAATTCCCGCGGCGGTCTTTTGACCGCGTAGCGGTATTCTGGCGGTTCCCTCCAGGCGGGCGGCTCCCGCCGCCCGCCGGGGTCAGAATGACCCCCATAATGTTTTTATTCTTATAAAACACTCTTCATGAGTACCATATATTGTCTTGAGACTGAACATTTTCACACGTAGAAACAACATTTCAGCACTCAAAGACAACTGTCATCACAGGTAAAGTATTGTACTTGTAACAGCAGCACATATTCACCAGAAACTGTCCCAAAAATAAGCTCTAATAATTTTGTGTACACACATTTAAGTATACAAATCAAATGTGTAAAGCAAACAACAAATTTATTTTCAACATAAATACACTTTTTGTTAGTTATTGCATCTTTTTTGAGTGAACACAAGCCTCAAAAGAAACGCTAATAGAGATTACTTTGACCTTGTTATTAAGACGTGAACATAAATGTCTTAATAAATTGTCTGATTAAACTGTTAAAACATAGGTGCACTTGGGAACTTGAGTCACAAACATCTTCTTTATCCTTCTATATGATAGCTGAATGTAAGTAATGTAGAATTCAAAAGCAATATCATCATCTGTCAGTTTTAACTCAATTTAAGTCTAATACATTCTACTTGAGGAAATTATGAGTTGTGCATAAGTCTTCCTCTGCTACATGCAGGACACCACAGTTCTTCTGTCACTAGGAATGCTTCAGATATTTAGATGCTCCTTTGAACCTGGTCAATGGCAGAAACCACCTGCCACAAATTGCTATGGACGTTAATAATCACTTGCATTTCTGTATGCAAGGCAGACAATATGGTGTTTCTGTTGTGGTCATCTGTCCTGCAGTATAACACATTAGAACCTGCAACTAGGGATGAGGACCATAACTCCATCATAATGAGGCAATTCATGAAAGCATTTATGGGTATGGGAAATTTTAGCACAGGACCACTCCTTTCCATATGTTTACATGCCTGTGTGAATTGCCCCAAAAGCATCCAACTACCTATTAGTAAAACTGCAATTGGAGCTCCGAAATGACCACAAGAAACAGATAAATGAATACATGTATGGTCTTGGTAAAAAGGGGATTTAATTAGAACCAATATTACTTTTAGTGATTGGCACACCTTCTCTCCACATTTTGCTGTTTGTAGGATGTACCTAACAGCCCAAAGACAACATTGCTGGGTCCCCATGTTGCCTTAGGACTATGAATACCAGAATTAAGGTCTCTAGTTTATTTCAATTTCCAGTGATTGCAGTGGTTGGGCTAATACACTGACTCATACATTGTGGTGCAAATATTGGTACTAGAAGCTATATACTAAACCCATCAAAAGAAGTCAGTGTCTGTGAGAGAAAACATTTGGGGCCATATGTACGAACACATTTTCCCATAGACATAGAATGGGTAAAACCCTTTGATACATCTGGCCCTTGATGCACTGTTTGATGCAAGAGTTAAAATGAAGATTTGGCTTTAAAACCTGAAGTTGGGCCATTTTGAAAAATTATAAGCACACAAGTTTATCAGGAAAGTGAGAACTACCACGTACTGAAATGAATCGAACAATGTTAGTCTATAACCTCTTGGGAGGTTTTGTGAAGTGTTGGATGGACTGGAATTTGAAACCAGTCTTTGCAGAGTTCTTCTGTTTGCACTTCTATATACATCAATGAGTTTTGCTTTCAATAAGGCAGAGGTGGATAATAGTGTTAGATGTAATTAATTTAATGGCAGCTGCTTGAAGGAGAACCTAGTTCCTCTGAGTGTGCCAAAGGATGAAACAGTTTATTTAAAGATTTTAGTCCCGATCGGAAGGGTTTCTGCGATGTTCTCAGTGCCCTTTGTTAGTAAACTGAGCAGGGAAAACTCGCAAATCTCGCCCCTCATTGTGGAATCTTTTAATTTTATGTCACTCAGGTGTTGCCAGAGTCAATTTCAGCAGCACCCCTAAATATTCTATGAAAGACCGTTGTCACTTCCCAGACACTTAGGCCTTCGGTCATTTGCAGCAAGTCTGTGTGCCCAGCAAGAGGAAGTAGTGCCCTTTCCAAGAACACCGAAACTGGACCAGTCCACTGAACTTGAGAGGGCCCCATTTTTCATGGTCTCAAGCAATCTGGCCTCTCTACTGGACCTAAGAATGTGTCAGGGAGCAAGTGTCACTAGCCGGAGAGACAGACTTAAGAGTGCAGGAATTCAAAAGTGGAAGCCGACACACTTCAGATAACGGCTTATCAGTTGCTATGGTCCATCTTACTCTTCCTGTTCTTATTTTTCTCAGTTATTCTTGCCTGTGGAAGGAGTTCATCCTTTGACTGCTGAGGCTCTTCCACCTCCAGATCTAAGCCCTTTTTTGCTATTTGGGGTACTTCATGCTCATGCCTGCACAACATTTTTTTTCACATAAAATATCAACACCTTATTTATGTCTTTTTTCCAACATTCTGGGAATCCCAAAGGTACCCAGGTTTTGTGGATTCTCCTAGAGGGAATTGAGAAAATAGCCAAAATAGTGTTGGGAAAAATGGGAAAAATTTGCTGTGCAAGACAGTATATTTTTTTCTGAATATGACATCAACAAAAGGTTTGCTGTGCTAAGATCACCATCTTCCCAGCTTTCAAGGAGAGGTGTTTAAAAGGACAATGTTCACCATAGCTTTGGCATTTGTCTAAGAGGTAGCCCGTTTTTTATTGTGGTTTCAACCTACTTGCAGTTTGTGGTGGAAACAGGTGTGAAACCTTTGTGCCATTCATGAAGTCTATACATTTTTTAAATAAAATCCTGAATTCAACAAGGGCCTATTTGTATATATCCCACATGTTTTCCCCAGGAAATTAACTGTTGAAATAAAACATAATAAACATGAGTAAAAAGAAATAAAACAGCCATTTGTGGCAATGATTCATCTATACCTGCTTGTCCCAATGGCTGACTTAGAAGAGCAATATACTGTTATGTCCATTAAGCCATTCTGGTCATAGGGAAATGTAGGGTTTGTAGGTTCTCTAAAAACATGTGGTACGTAGAGCTAACAACTGAGTGGGACCTTACAACAACTTTTCATTGCATACAGTACATACAGCAAATCATATCCTAAAATATAAAGAATTGAACATGAGTATGAAGGAAACCTATGTATTTCTGAAATATATAAAAAGATACTGAGTTTAAAAACATTGGGTATTTGTACACCTCTGAATTTGTGGGTAGTTTTTATGTGACTCAGAGAGCACTTTGCAAAATATATTTTTTCTTGCACACTGGTTTACATTTGGAAGCCACAAATGCTACAACTTTTATTTTTCAATTTACTCAAAGGAAAGATCCTGCATCTGCAGAGATTCACACATTTCCCACCACCCAGCATTCCCATACATCTCATTATAAAAATGTCTCCTCACTTGTGGAGCAGACCTAGCGCCCACTATACAAAATAACCCAAATTGCAAAATGATGCCTCAAAAAACAACACTTTTTCTGCAGTGTGGGTAGCTTCAAGTTTGGGAGCCTAGCTTAGGTTACACACAGGCAAACCTAACATACCCTGACATTTCTGAAAACTAGACACCCAGGAGAGTCCAAAGTATTATTACTTGGTCCAGATTCCTCCTCTGTTCCTATTTTTCTCAGCTATTCCTGACTGTGAAGAAATTTAACACCTTGACTGCTGAAGACTTTCCTCCCTCAGTTAGTACGAGAACAGTGTGGTATCTACACAAGCCTGACTACCCTGGACCCCTTTTAGTGTCTGGTCATCTGAAATGTCTGGGTTAGGTTGGTCTTCCTGGTTAGCCACTGAACACGGGCCCAAACACCACAGCCACCCCATTCCTGATGTCTCTACATTGCATTTTGGGCCGTTTAGTGGTGCCGGTGTTAGGCCGAGACACAGACGTGGGGCAGTGTTTTTATCGGAATACATGTGGAAATTCTGGATGGTAGGACATTTTTGGATCTTCGCAGAATCCAGATATTTCTCTCACCAAAATGTGGGGAAAATATGTAATTTTTAGCCAAAGTTAGAGTTTATCAAGGGCTTCTGGGTAACACAACTATGTGAAATTCAAAAGATCCACCCAGAGCAATGTCTGTATTTGGTAGATTTCTCTGGGTGGAAGCTGAGCCCTGATAGCCCGTCACCAATGTATCTACATTGCATTTGGTGACTATTTGTGTCACTAACGATATGCAAAGCCACACAAGTGGGGTAACATTTCCAGCTTATCACAACAGGTAAATTCTTAATCCCCAGGAGTCGTTCTTTATCAGGAGCCATAAATAGCACCTGCCCTTCTGAGGTACTCTTAATGAGTGCCTAAGAATCTGCTTCTGGGGTACAAGAACATTTCTGATTCTGGTACACATCTGCACAACTAAGTACACATCTATAGCATGCACTAGAACTCAGGACACCTATATAGCAAACACTACCACAAAAAGTGTGATTACATTTGTTGAGAATGGCAATTGATACACTACCGTTCAGGAATATAGGGCAGAATTTCACAACATATTTTGCATGTTCATATTACATTATTCTAAAGTTCATTATTAAGTAGAATATGTACTTTCAAATTTCTGATTGACAAAATTCAGGATCAGTGGAAATTCCACTATTATACGTAGCACCTACTGAGTGTTAAAAAAACAGTGCAGTACCTGCAGATGTAGTGAATACCATAAAGTCACAACTATCTGGTTATTGACAAATATTTTCAGTGACCCCCACACTTATATGTACATCTAATTTAAAACTTTAGAAATGGGTGATGAGTACCTGTAAGAATATGCAACAAAATCCCCCAATGTGACTGGGTATGTGGGATATAGAATTATATTTTTGTGGTTTCTTCAGGTTTCTCACTCTTTGCTTTAGGGATAGGAAATTAGAAGCTTAAAACAAAGCCATTTGCTCCTTTTTATGGAAATATTTGTATGCATGAAAAACCTTCTTTCACAAATGCTCCTGTGCAAAGGAAGATGTTGTGGAACACACATGCACACATACTACACCACTTACACATGGTTCATTCAGATGTGAGGTAAAAAGTGTTGGGAAGCGTTGGAAATTACCATCTTTTGCATTATATTCCCTATAATGACTTTTTGTCTTCACTACCCTAATTACTCTGACCTAATTACTGGTGGTGTTAGGACTCCTGCTAAACAGTAGTAAATTGCTTGTTCTATCCCTTCTCAACTTGGAAACACTGGTATACACCTAACTGACACATTTCATTTACTTATAAGTCCATAGTATATGGTACTATATGCACCCAGGCACTTACAATTAAACGCTACAAGTCGGCTGGAGCACTCATTGTGCCCCCTGCTAAAGTAGCACTGTAGAAAATGTCTCAGGTCTGGCACTGCAGCCTGTAGCACTGTTTTAAACTGTCATTTCGACTTGGCAAAATAAACCTTTTGCCTGCCTAAATCTTTCTTTTTTTAGTATTTATACATCACCCCTAAGGTAAGTCCCAAATGCTCGTAAGGCAGGGTGCATAGTATTTAAAAAAAAGTAAGATGAGTACTTAAGTTTTACATTTCCTGGATTTGAAAAACTCCCACACTCATTTTTCACTGTAGCAAGGCTAACTCTCCCAAAGACTAACACTTAGTAAGTGATAACATCAGTTTGGAAGCGGATAGAGAAATACTTCTTCCACTCATGTATATTGTAATTAAAAATCATCCTTAATGGTAAAGCGAGCGAAGAGACTTCAACGAGACCAGTGCAGCACCTGCATCCAACTTCCAAAGTGACCTTCCCGGCTACAGGCTTTAGACTGCACCAGCACTGTCCTCTTTTCATCGATACCAATCGCCCGGTGTTTCTCCGCCAACACAATGATCCGACTCAAGCTCCTCACAAGTAACAGGACTTATTTAGAAGGTAAACTTTCCACCGCTATGAACCTGTCCCTGCATCCATTCCATGCTCAGTAGTCGGACTGAACTTTTGACTTTGACCCGGTCCAGTGTGACCAGATAACCACGATTGGCAATTTGTGCTTCTATTTTTACTTAAGAGTTTAAAAAATCATACAAATGGTTCCACTCATTGGATTTTTGTCATTCTGGTCTCATTATATTTATTATAATTTACTCTATGTTTCTAAGTTGCTTTGGGGTTTTTCTTGTGTTGAATGTACACTTTATTATTGTTTTAGTGCTGCATGAATACTTAACTAATTGCCTCTAAGTTAAGCCTGGCTGCTATTGTGGCAAGCTAAGGAGGGTTAAGCATGGGTTTTTATAGTGACTTTTATGGTTTACCCTTACAAAGATTGTGGTTATTACTTGAGTGGGTCTTTCTGCCCTCTCAACTAATAGCCCAATTTCTTAAAGGAAGAGATGGACACTGTGCATAGCAAGTCCATATTTCAGGAAGGTGTGGAAGAAGGGAACCATTCACATAGAAAAAGTATTTCCATTGGAAAAAACAGAAATGAAAAAATGCATTTGTGCATTTCACAAACACCCTAATAATTAAGCTACAAAATTTCCACAATGGAAACAATCTTTAGTTGTAATGTTAGGTTAAAGGGTCATACAAAGAAAAGTTATTAAAACCATAACTATTAATGGAATTCATCTAAATACTTGGAACCAAATTTGGTCAATTTTATCATTCGTAGGCACCAGACAACCCCTAGTGAGGTTTGCAATTATTTGTGAATCATGCAGTTAGGGCCTTGATATAATATGTCCAAAGCACTTTTGTAGTTCTTTAGTATTTTTAACAATACACCATCAGCTTTTCAATCAAAGAACCTCTCTCACATTCCAATCTAAACAGAATCTCTATGTGTATTAAACTGACAGGAACATTCCATTAGAATGGTAAGGGGAGGGGGAAAGGAAAATGGATGAGGGAAAGTAGTAAGATAATATACACACTGGTTTGACCCATAGGCCAAGTAATTACAACATATTTCCTTTTTAATCATGAAAGAAGTTCAGACGATATACCTGTAAATAAAGAGAAAAAGTACCAACCATAATTACAGTAGTAATTAACCATAATGGCTTATAGCAGTTTAAGAACAGAACAACAAATATCAGATATTACGGTAGCATTAATACATTTTGAAATCTTTGTGCCATTCAGGTATTTTCTTTTTTCTTTTATTATTTTCTACTCTTTGGGTATTCATGTTTGATTTTGTGCCAATTTAGTCAAGATTGAGTTGTGTGT